>NC_053167.1:75592113-75931113 GCF_016835505.1 Polypterus senegalus
ACCCCCTGGTGGACCACATGTGAAACATATCTACTGTTATGGTGGCGAAACAACTCAATTTTTGATTTATCTGTCCAGAGCATGTTGTCTCAGAGGACTTGGTCTTTGCCTATATGTCCAATTGCAAACTGTATTCCTGCTCTAATGTTCTTTTTGTACATCAAAAGCTTTTTTCTGGCACACTTCTCATGTCAAATTTGTACAATCTCTTTCTGATTGTAGATGCATGCACTTTGATCACTGTTGCAAATGTTTCTGGCTAATTCCTTGATGCAATTTTGGAGACATTTTTTAGTATCAATTTATCAGTTCTATTTAATTAATCTATTTACTTATTTTTACTAGCTTTAAGTTTTACTCTGCTGGCTTAGCTCTCTTTCTCAGGGGTGGGGGTTGATTTGTTTTCGATCTTATTTTTGTAAGATTTATTTGTATGGAACGTTGTGTGATTTCAATAAAATTAATAAAATAAAAATAATTAAAAAAAATTATCAGTTCTTGGGCTGAATTTGCCTGACTGACCAGTCCTGGGCAAAATAGAAGCATTCTGAAATCGACACCACTTGTAGATGACTTTCCTTACATTGGAATGATTGATTTCAAATAATTTGGTGAACTTTTAAAATCATTTGGCAGACTCATAAACACCTTCCACTACCTTCTTTCTGAGGGCTTTAGAGGGACATATGATGATACCACACACGCCAATAGCAATGAGAATGCCAGACCCGACATATCTGCAGTTTAAATGAGACAGGACCCACCTGCATGATTGCTAAGGAGATTCTAATCATTAGCACCTAATCTGGAACACGTGATTCTAATTTTATGGATCTGAAGTGGTGATATGTAAAATGTGAAAAAGTCAACAGTTTCCATGAGGTGTACTTAATTTTCACATGACTGTAATAACCATGATTGTTACAGCCTTTAACACCTTGTTGAATTTGTCTTCCACCAGTGATCAGAAACTAGGGATGCTTCGATCAGGTTTATAAAGACCGATACCGATCACTGATTTCATGTTACTTGATTGTTCGTTTCTGATTTTTTTTTTCCTTTATGCCTTTACAAAACATTTTATACTAAGCTCCTACATAAACAAATGCACAGAAGCTTTATATCCTATATTAAAGCGTATTTTTATAATTAAAGTATAAACCACAGGTTTTATCTGTGATTTTTTGCTTACATAATGAACTTCTGTAGGCCTATTGTTCAGTGCCCATACTAATACTAAAATAAATAAAAATTCTTTAAATTACTTACTTTAACTAATAAAATATGAACAAAATATGTATCCATAATGCATATGGCTTAAAAGAAAATAAAATGCTTCTCATAATTACAAGCTGTCATGTTGTTTATTGGTTTTCTGCAGTGTACCTATCTGAAACAAAGCTTAATTTAAAAAATGGTAGTTTTCATTATTTTTCTAAAAATATATATCTTATATATAAGCGTCTACACGTGGAAGTGTGCATATCTGTCTGTCCCGGAAGTGAGAGGTGGAGTCAGGGTAAGGGCTCCACCTCCGAGGAAACTGAAAACTCACTTAGCCGCTAATAACACAAGCGAGGCCAGCATGTCAGCAAAACGACACCTCAGAAGAAAGACAAAGTGGCTTAGCTGCTAACCTCGGCAAAACGGTCTCCCTTTTACTTTACCTCCCGCTGCTAATGCACAAGTGATGCGAGCACGTCGGCAAAATTAATCCTCCTAGGAGAAAGATGCCCAGAGTAGTTCCTTTCAATTACCTGCCATCTCTACAGTTCAATTTTTTTCTGACGATTTCAATAGTTTCTAGGACCCCAGGCTTTATACAGCACAGGCTTACACAGCTAGCATATATATATATATATATATATATATATATATATATATATATATATATATATATATGTATATATATATATATATATACTGTATATAAATTGATATTGGCAATTTATTTAATTTTTAATCATCATAATTTTTAATTGCACTCCAGCTTTTTTGCTGTTAATATATACATTCACTATATTTATACAGATGTGTTTTTTTCTTCAGAATATCACCTAGACATTTGTCATTTTTGAGGTGCAATTATAAAATATGGATTACTATTTTAATTATGTAGTACTTGTTTCTTACCAAAACCTATACTGTATTACCCACAGCAACAAATGATAAACAAAGTACAAATCATTTGAAAAGTCGCAATGTATCAATCAAATGTTCAGTTGTTTATCAAGAACAAACAAGACTAACATGCATGACAGCTTTATAAGAAAGACATTTTGCTTTTAAGCTAACATCTTTCTTTTTCAAATTATAGTACTAGGGTGTTGTACCGTGTTTGCCATTATGGATGTAGTGAGAAGTTAAGCAAAATGACACCTTTTATCGGCTAACTAGAAAGATTACAATTTGCAAGCCTTCGAGGCAATTCAAGCCCCTTCTACAAGCAAGATGAGGAATCGGTTAAATTAATTTGAAAATTTAATCTGTTGCATTTACAACAAGCTTGCTGTTGAAACTAAAATGGTGTCTCTTTTAATTAAAGGACAAAATAAATAGATAAATGTCTAGCTATCTATTTATTTGTCTAAAATAAAAAGATCTGAATTCATTAAAGTGGGTTTTCTTGTAGTCTGATTGTCTAATTGCATAGGATGATTCTTCTGATTCCTTTTTCTCAATTTATTACTCTGCTTTATTTAACGTAAAGACCAATATTTCTATCATCTTTCACAAAACAAGCTTCGACTTACTGCACTTTGTTTAAACTACAGGGAGTTTGCTGCAAAAAAGACACCCACTTTCTAAACTCTAAACTCCTAAATTCTAAACTCCCTTAATACCAGGCATAAAGGAGCACAGCATTTAAATTACTGTAAAGCTTAGAAAAGCAGAGGCTGAAAAGATCGTTTTTTATAATCTTTCAATTTTCTGATTACTGTTCAAGTCTTTTTTTTATTAAATTTCAATTTAGATTGGCGGCCAATCAATTGGAGCATCCTTATCAGAAATTGGGTGTCACATTCACAGCCCCACAAGTGACCCAGTCAGGTGAGCTAGAAACCCATCTCTAGCAGGGTAAATTTAGGGTTTGTTTTGTCTGGGAGGCTAGTGTCCAAGAAGGCGCAGTACCATTGCAGACTTCTATGATGAACAATCTTCATATTTACGTAAAGGGAACACCTTTTGCATGAGCAGAACATCTTGACTAAACAAGAAAGATAACCCATGCAATGCTTCGATGAACTGTCAAAGGTGTGGAAAGCTCACTGCAGGTACTTCTTTTTTATAAAAACTAGCCCCCTGCTCTCTTCGCTTGCCCTCCCCCGGGTTTGGTTTATCGGATATACAATTTAAAGAGATTGTTATTTTCATGATTATTGTTACATATGCTTTATTTTCACTTTTACTTTTAAACTTTTGTAAAAACAATATTTGGAATTAACTTTTCTTAAAGATCGCATTGAATTTTGATTCTGTGTTTGGACTTACATCGTGACTACACAGCGTATAACTGCCTGTGAGTGAATATCATTTTTTTCTCTTTAATAAATAAAACAACTTGTTTGTCCATGCTCTTTCTTCTTCACTTTGTCATTGTGGTGTCATCTAGAACATATAAAATGATTGTCCTGATAAAATTTTTAAGAGCTGAGAGCACAGGAAGTGTGTCTGACAAAAGCATTCACATGACTGAGAGGTTAGATGACCGTGGTCTTGTTTGTAAATAGTTGTAAGTAGGGCGTGACTTGAAAGAATCTCAGGTTAAAAGTCTCCGTCTCATGAGACTTCATACCGTAACAACGTTTTTTGAATCTTTTAATTCTCACTAGCAACATGAATTAGACGATCTACAAGTCTCCAACTTAAAGTTTAAATCTGAACAATATATTCGATTTCTTTTCACTGTTCCGTTATTTCACTGAGTAATAATTCCCATTTCTTTGCGCTAATGCAATCTTTACTATCCTTTTTTTTGAGTCTTTAGAATTTTCGTACTTCCATTACCTTTAACCTGCTGTGTATGTGTACATCGCCAACATTTCTGAATTCTTTATGGCGTTCTACTTTGTCATCTACTCTTTGTCCTTTATTTTTGGCCCTGGACATGGTTAAATCTCTTTCTTGCGGGACATATAACACTGCTTGTGTTGTGATGGGTGCAGAATGCACGGTAAGGAGATGCGGTCAGATCAGCTGCTGTCTTGCTGTTGCTGCTGCTGAGCTGCATGTTCTGCTTGTCGCACTGCACATTGATCATTTAAAAGCCTGTACAGCAGCTGTTCTTTTGTCTCACATCCTTGTCTCACATGACATCAAAGTGTCTTCCGAGAAGATCACGTATCGTCTTCCTCATCTCCCGCCCAAGATTTTTTTTAGAATAGAGAGAAATAAGTAAACTCAAAGGACTGAGAGAATTCTTGATACTGTACCTACTGGTAGCCCAGTTAAAGAAGCTTCTGCAATTATGCAGGGTTGGCTTTATCATGAATTCTTAACATGACTGACACCTTTCCCCGTTGCAAATTCAAACAGAGACGTTATATGGCGCTATCTTCCTTTACCTGTGTGGCAAATGTTGGTGCCGCCAGGCCAACAGGCAATGCTAAACACAAAAGGTGAAAGATTTTGCAAAACAAATCACTTGTCTGGACAGAGTGCATGGTGTTTAACTGCAAAGCAGAATATTTGAGGAACAGAGGTAAACAACTGTTATCTGTGAGGGCTGAAATGTAAATAATACAATTTTGGTCTAGACAAAATGTACTTGCTTAATATGATTTATAAAGGTCTCAGTCTGTCAAAAGCTGGACAGATCACCATCTGTCTAGACAATACCTGAAATCTAAGAATCAACTGAGAAAGCTTTGAGCTTTATCAAATGCAGCTAAACAGTCTGGGCTTTGTCTGTACAAATTCTGAGATGCTTACTGTACTTTCAACTTTTGTCTAAAAGGCGTGAATAAATAAAGATATGACGATAATCTGAATGTTTGTGCTCTCTGTATTTAAGATAATATTCAGCATTTAAAGTTTATTTACATAAAGCCTGTTGAGACATAATTGAGGTGCACACAAGCTGTCCTAAACACATATTAAGAAAAAAGGCATTTTATTATTACACACAGGGAGGGCTTAACAAGAGGGGCAACAAAGTTCCACATAAATAAACAGACGAAGGGAAGTATAAAAGTCCACTTGCTTTTTTTTAGAAATGAAAGAGATAGCAACTTTTTTTTTCTCGGAAATCTTATTAATTTTTTACTGCTCAATGCACTTTTGCAATCTACTCCCAAAAATCATATTTTCATTCCCTGCCTTGTCACGTCTTCTCAATCCTTATAGCATTTTCAATGAATGTTGGCCTTGATTTTTGGGAAGAGCCAGAATCACAAGAGGCCAGGTGAGTAGGGCGGAGCATTGAAATGGTTCAAAAACCCAGAGGCACCAATAAAGAGACTGAGTTTGGCCATTCCAACTGTCACCCAAGTGATCTTCTTCATTGTTTCATTCGATGTTGACATCCTGGGATGACCCTTTCTCAAATCATCTTTGGTGCTCAAATGACCCATTTGGAACCAGAAAACCACTTCTGGACAGTACTCTGAGTCGGTGCTTGTCCTCCAAGATGAGCTTCCAGCTACTTAATGCTTTGTGCCACTGATAAATCACAATGGAAATAGTACATCATCAGCATTCCTTCCTCAAAGACTTTTGTTTGCAGACATGCACCATGTTCACTTTAACTTTCATTTCTTGTCTCCCCAAATACCTAAAAACTTCAAAATTACAGGAAGATTTTGTAAATAGTTGACTAAGATTCCCTGAAAAAATCACCCAGGACGAACAAATTGAAAAGTGAACAGACCTTTGGAACTCCCCTCATGTAGCTGTCCCACTAGGCCTAACTAAAGAGGATTTACTGGTGGAGTGTTTAATACTTACACCTTCAAATAAACCCCAAAACACTCCTCTCTGTCACTTTTCACACCTATCCTCAAGTCCCTAGCTTTCTTTCCTCTGAACAGCTGAACCCTTGTTCATCTTTCCTCTCAACTCCCAGTTTGCCAGCGTACAGCAAGTAGAACCTTTTGAGCACCATGACCTTCCTTTTGGCAGTCTCCCAGCACTTATTTCCCTGTGGATATACTCCTAGAGCTCCCTCTGGTGGTGCCACCCAGACAGGCAACCCTCATGTAGCAGCATAACAAGGAGCCAGGAATAATACATAGGCCCCTGTTGCTCGTAATCTTAAACATAATATGGCACTATCCACAAATGAATATGATGGCAGCTCTTCCTTATTAAATTCATTATTTAGGGTATTATGTGTACTTGCATTGCAAGTGTTTAGGTATCTAGAAACAGGTTTCCAGGGCATGCCACAGGAAGATGCAGCATTCAGAAAGTTAACCTCTGCCAGACTGAAAGAGACCTTCAGGGAATGGGAGGATTTACAATATAGTCATAAAAGATCAGCATTAAATGTATTCAAAAAAAATAATATGCTGTTTTAGTTAAAGCAAACAAAGCAAAATAACCAATTCTACCTTAACAATGCATCTTTGAGATTTTACATTCACTACTTGCCCAGGTGTTAGAAAGTTTTATTGGAAGATGACATATCAGCACATATTTCTCCTCATTAGGATTGCATTAAGATTACAAAAGAGTACTGTATTAACCAGTCAGCCCCCTCAGGCGGGACTGCCTGCACCAGAATACAGTAATCTCATATCAGTGTGGTTTGCTCATTAGGCTTAAGAGATAGGAGATTTTGTAAGCAGTACCTGAGGTTATTAAGGAGATTAACATACTGAGGATGATAAACTGACTTTGGCACCTGTGTAATTTACTAATGACTCATAATTTTAGCATGAACTTCTACTGTGTTAAGAAGCTCTTTGTAATGCAGAGAGTTACAAATGGGCAGAGAATGTGCTGAACATTGCCGGACATGACAGTGACATGATAGATCATGCCACTGTTAGAAGACAAATAAATGAAAAGTGCCCCGAGTGAATGTGATTAAAGCCAAAAACAAGCGAGTGCGCAGGAGAGAGCGACACTAATGTGCTATTTCAGAGACACAGGCTTGAGCACGGCAACATGATTTTGTGGTGCGTATGTTTCCAACATGGAACATGAATTTAAAGTTGATTCCCCTACATCTGCAGTCAAGTGTCGAAGGGTGGGTCCGTTCTTTGAAATGTATGCATACTTAATGCTGTCTTTCATTATAAAGTGTTCTCTCTGGTCAAATAATGCTATGGTAATGGCATATTATCAAAAATCACTATTGGCTTATAATTAGCACAAACAGGCAAGATTCAGAGAATACCCAAATGTACTACTGCGATAATCATTGCAGCCTTGCTTTATTATTAAAATCTGTTAGGGAAAATCAACCTCTCTCATTATAAATTCTTATCTCCTTTACTTGAGCATCTGCCAGATGGCCCTCTGTATCAGAAGATAATAATGATGTAGTAAGGAAATTAAGACTTTATTAAATTCGATTTTACAAGGGGAAAAAAAGAAAATCAAAATACATATGAGCATTAGTCGATCCTTGATGATCCCATCTGCAGATTTGTGAAAGGTGAATTTTCTGTCTAGTGCATTGAGAAATATGAATGAAAAATGTAGCTTTAAAATGCATACATTAAAACAAGCTTAACTACATTAATCTGTACATGGCCTGACAGTCAAATTTCTATTTTCGCTCAGAAATGCCAAGAAGACAGTGGAATATCTGGTTTGAATACCTTTCAGAGAAAGGTGAAAATAACATAATACTTAAAATAGGCAATATCAAAATGTGTGTGATAGGTCCTTTGATATCACAAAAAATTTGACCAATAAATGGTACTGGCCTACAGATATGGCCAAGGCAAGGTGCTGTGTGATAGCATTGTATTGTCGGTAAATGTGCATCTGGCAGAACATGAATTGTGCCACACATGGACTAATGTCTTCTCTGTTACGTAAACACCCTCATAGAGTATCCGACAAAGAAATAACATGCAGTAAGAAGGCATCTAGCGAATAAATTCCAAATGTATGACACTTTTCAGGAGGCAGTTAGTCCTGAATAGCAATATTTACTGCAGATGAACTTGTTTTGAAATCTGAAAATTGTGCCCGTAATATTATTCTCCACTTCTGTACCAACTGCTCTGTTTCTGATGCTCTGTTTTAGTCCTTTCCCATGTGCTCCATTCCATCTCTTATCAGTCTGCTTCCTCTCAACATAACACTCATTGTAGATCTTGTATTTCAACTTTTCACCTTGATTTGTACTCCTGTTTGCTTTACTAAGGGCATTCTAATGATGTGTTTTGTGATGAACACTATACAAAAGGTGTGAGAGGGTGACAGCAGAGGCTGCTAGTCACATGGGCACAACCAAGTGGGCAGAGAGCAGAGCTATAGTACATCTTGAATACAGCCTTCAGAATAAGCACTGAGACCACTTCTGGATGGTAAGCCCTATGTGTGAGTTGACTGATCTGGAGGAGCAACAGGCAGGGGCACCAGATGAGAAAGGGGAAATGGCAGAGGCGTCAACACCACCTGGTCACCAGGTGCACATGGTCCTTTGCTGGTCATCAGATGCAGGTGGCTAGGGTACTGTAATAGGGGTCATTCCATCCAAGGCCAGCAAAACGTTTGGAGTGGCAGAGATGCCAAAAGTTACTAGGCAGAGCTACAGTCTGGCAATTAAAGAGCTGGTGCTGAGCTTGAAAATGAATGCTGGACTAAGGAGGGGATTTAAAGCCAACTCCTCACTGAGTGAAGAATCAGGTGGAAAATGGGAACTGCAGGGATGGAGGGGGACAAAGTTTGAAACAGAGACAGACAGAAAGGTGGGAGGTCAGAAGGACTAGGATTAGCAATTAGACAGGCCATCTAACTTAAGACACAACGGTTCAACTCCTATTTAACCAAGCACACAGAGGCTGTAGGTTTGCTTTACTCCATCTGTTTATTACAACTTTGTGTTCTCCCAGTATTTATACCTGCTTGCAGTTGCTTTTGTAAATCAGACACCATTTTAGTCCATTTCTGGGTGCGGAGGGGCTGCTGCAAAATCCTGTTCATTTTACAAAGATAAAATGTTTAATTGATCATAAAAGTCCATTTACATTACAAAGTCCCATATTGACCTGGCTTCCTCTTCTGAGCAGTGTATTCTGCTTGCTGTCTTGTGCTCCCACATTAAATTGGCCAGCTCAGCCTGCTGCCCTTACATTTAATAATGTGACTTCCATTTTTTTAATGGACATTGTTGTCTCTTGAACATATAAGATTTATCAATGAATGCAAGTTCACCAAGCTCCTAGCTATGCTGAAGGGTGAATCATGAAAGAACAAAGTCATCATGGCTTGATGAGATCAGTGTGGAACTATGAGCTAGTGATTTGTTAGTTTATTTTTATTTTCATTCTTGTGATTTTGGACCCGGACATGATACATTCAACAAAGACAACTTGTTTGTCCTCCATGTCTAGAAGAAGCACATATGTACTATTAACTCTTTGATTTATCCAATCTGAAGGTGTGTGCATTCAGACACCTTAAACTGCCTTTAGACTGTTTTCTATGTGAAGGCAGCTTTCAAGATGTCCATTGACTCATACAGTACAGAAACAGATTATATGCGTAAGAAAGTTATACAGTGCCAGCAGGCACGAAGAGGCAAGTGCTCCCTAATTCGGGAGCTTAGTTTCGACTGGCATTGATGTTAAAGAACTTCACACAGACACTGGAATAATGTTTAGTAAAGTATTACCATTGTCTGGTATGGGGTTCCATTTATAGACAGCCTTCGATAGAGTAAAGCCAAAATTTGTTGTCAGAATTCTTTTCCTAAAATTGTTTATCCTGTTTGTTCCAACATCCATTGTGTTGCAGGCAGTGCCAGTACTAGGTTATTTTGTGCCCTAGGCCAAGCTTATCAGCGCGTCAACCGACTGTTCGGTAGCTAACCCTTGTGGCTGGGTTTTCCCCCCACTTATGATCTGTGCCCTAGGCGAATGCCTAATTCACATTAATGGTGGCGACAATCCTGGTTGCAGGATTTAGAGAGTTGAAACAATGAAGATCCATAAAACAGAAGCGCAAATGATCCAAACATCCATCCTTTCATAAAATTCAGAACACACACTCTTAAAAATAGCAGCTCTAAAATGACACCTATCTGCGTTGTGTGGTTCCTTGTTGAATCATTTATTTAATTTTAGGAAAGGTTCTTAGCATGTGAAATTTGTTCTTTGGGCTTTGAAAAAGTTCCTAATATGTGGACGAAATATTTCATGTTTAGTAGGCTACCTAGCAGAATACTAACAGATCAAGAAAAATTAAACCTAGTATGTGTTATTATGTGCAGCAAGATTTCTTTTAAAATCATGAACCCACTGGCAATTCACAAATGTGTTATCATCTTCTAGGAAATATACAGGCTTCCATTCTTAAAAAAAGGTGGTTTATATAGAACAAGCTAAACTTTTCCATTTTTCAAGACAATGTTTTGTTTTCACTATAAAAAAAATACAGCTTCAAAGTGATCAAATCGGTGATGTAACTTTCCAAAGTAGTGCTCATTTGTTGGCATGATTACTGTCTTTTTTCTCATTCTTGCATTCCTATTAGTGTATTAAGTACCTTCCATGATGTGCCTTACTCTCAGCAGATGTCACTGCTCTTCTTTTTCCTATTATGGAGTTCTTTGTCACGGTTGATGATCAATAAACACAATACATACACTTGATTATGAAGTCAGAAGATGTATGTAGTGTGTCCTGGGGGATTATCAACAGATGGCCTTGCAAGGATCGAGCTTTTATTACAATAAACTTTTCTGCCAACCAGTATGATGCTCAGCAGATGGGGCTGCCTTTCTTTTTGCCATGTCACATTGTCACTCCCTTTACTTTTCCAAGGTTCCTGCAGCCTCAAATTCTTTGATTTTTCATAACATATCAGGGTATAAGCTTTCGATTAAGACCAAGATCAAGGCTTCTGCATTTCGATTCATACTCAGCAGATGTTCTTCTTTTTCTTGCTGCCATGACACTTCTCGATCAGTTTGGCATAAGAAATACACAAACCCAGCTCACTTTGCCGAAATTGGTGCTACCTCAAGTTTATTGATTACCCAGCACATATCAAGTCATAAGCTTTCAATTATTAGCAAGCTCAAGGGTCCAGCCCCAGTTTGCAAATAATTATGTCACAGACAGACAGACCTTAGGATTTTATATGGATAGATTCATAGTTATCAATTAAACCTGTTACATATCTAAATAAGCAAAAATTCTTTCTGTAACCTTCACATGGAAGGGACTTTTGGGAATCAAAAATGGTTCCCCGATGGCATTACTCTGAAGAACCATCTGGGCACCTTTATTTCTAAGAGTGCACTGGATCTAAGAGAAGACCCAACCCTAAATGGAATACTAGTGTATCACAGGAGACACATGTCTTTAAGTTACCTGACCTGCACATCTTTGGTTTTTGGGAGAAAACCAGACTTGTAGAAAAAAGCCACACATAATATCTATACTAATAAAAGGCACTCACTCACTCACTCAGTGACTCATCACTAATTCTCCAACTTCCCGTGTAGGTAGAAGGCTGAAATGTGGCAGGCTCATTCCTTACAGCTTACTTACAAAAGTCAAGTAGGTTTCATTTCGAAATTCTACGCATAACGGTCATAACTGGAACCTACTTTCGACCATGTATACGGCCATAGCCTGCAGCTCGGTCGCCGTGGGAGGCGTGATGATGCGGGACGTAATTGAGTGCCTGCCCATATAAGGTAAATATTCGTGGGTGAAGGACTGTGCTTATGCAAACAAAGATGAGATGGTCTAGTGTTAGGCACAAACTCAGTGAAAGTGCGAGAGAAACTTTTAAGTGCCGGGTCTTAGTTAACATTAAATAATTGCTGGTGAAGGATTGTGCTTATGCAAACGAATAGAAAGCACATGTTACATTATTTTTAAAATGTTTCCTTTTCTTTTTCATAACTTCTTTAACACACTTCTTCTCTGCTGCGAAGCGCGGGTATTTTGCTAGTAAAAAAGAAAGTGCACAGACAAAATCCAAATAAGCATCAGTTATCAATCTAAAAGCCACAAAAGGCAGTGGAAAAATAGTGGACATTTGAAGAACTAAAAAATATACAGAGTGTTCCCAAGGAAAAAGACCCACACATAATTTGAGAAGAACATGTAAACATACAGTACTTGGGGGGGAAAAAAGATAATAAGATATGAGAAGAACGTGTAATCTCCAAATAGACAGTGCCCAAAAGAAAACTACATGGACATCTGGATAAAATGTAAACTGCGTACGGATCAAGCCCATAGAAAAATTAAAACATCCACATTGGGAATACGTAAACTTCCTGCACACTGACCGTGACTAGAAAAAGCCTACACAGGCACAGGAACGGATAAACACTAGAAGTCAAAATGAAGTCCCTGGAGCTAATGAGGCAGCACTGTGCTTCCGGAGAAAACCAGTAATAAAGCCTTAGTCTAACTAAACTAACTAAATTTCGCTACAGCAATGTAGCTGAAAGTCGCCTCACCCTGGGGTATCCACTTTATTTATTTGGTAAGGTTTATGATCCTCATGTAAGACAAAATGAAAGGCCGAAACTCATAAACAGCTTGCATCACCAAAAGGGGGTATCTGATGGCATTATGACTGCTAGTTACATACAAAGCACATTAAAAGAAAGGCACACTTCCAGTTAAACTGTGCCCTTCATCTGCTGATGCAGTGATGAACATGTGGTTTATTAGATCTCAATTATCCTAAATAATAAAAAATATAAAAGGGACACCCTGATTGCACAATGGTTTGCTGTTCTGCTTGCCAGCCCCAGAGGTCAATGTTCGATTCTGGAATTTCTCCATTTTCCATGTCTCTTTATGGAGTTTCCATCAGTTTCTTGCCCCTATATTTTTATTTAAAACACTATTTTTTATACAAAAACAATCTTCATCCAAACTATCACTTTCATGTAGTTATGAAAGTATTTTCATCCATGCTAAAAGAACCAAAATCACATATGATGTAACTGTCTGCCTACACTGGGCATGTGTACAGCATTTGTGCCTAAAACAGGGCATGCACTGTATGACGTTGGCACAATTTTAAGCCCATTTTGTAGTTGCCAATTAATCTGTTATTTTTGTGTCTGCCTGAATTTCTGCTTAATTGCATCGTTTCAAATGCAGTATGAGATTGGACTGAACCATAATTGGAAGAATTTTTCTCATCTCAGAAATTTCAGTCTACTGTCTTGTAGTCTAAGCAGTCTCACAAGCTGATTTTCTGATGTCACTATCAATTTTCACAAAATTCATTGTGCAGCAACCACACTGAATGTGAATTGTACATGTTTAGTCTGAGCACCCATGTCATGACATGCCAGTCAGATGGAGTGTGTTTGTGCAGTTTGAGCATTTGTATTTCTGGCGACTCTTATTATGCAGTGTGAGTATTCGCTCGACCACAATTTCCAAAAAACACAAAAATGCAATTTAGATACATACAGCAAACAGCACAACAAGCGTCACGAAAAGCAACTCATCTATGCTTGCTACGTTGGAATAAGGTTTTCTTCCACGATGGGTGACCAATAAGAAAATAAGATGTCGTAATGTGCAGGATCCAATTAGGGAAGGGCCATGTAATAAGTACAAAACAACCAGAGTGCAATGCAAGTCTGTACTTTTGGAAAATGTTTGCCTTTGCCTATCCACACTGAAATACAATGCCAGCATTTTCAAATATGTCAGGTTTTAGGTAACATTTTCACAGGTATTTGTTTTTATTGGTTGAAAATGCGGATGTAGTGTGAATAAAAGGCAAAAAAACAGACTGATGTGTGTGTTTTTAAAACAAAAACATACTCGTGTAGATGGCCAACTGTCATATCTAACCTGGTAAGGTGTAAGTGAGTGGGGTGTTTGTGCGCAGTCGACTGGAACCCTATCTAAGGTTTGTTCTTCTTTTGTGCACAGTGTTACCCATGATCCTATGCTGGAGTAAGAAGATATAGAAAATGCCCACGTGGAAGTATAATTTATATGAAATTTCATTTCTGTAACCGGCATATTAATATGTAAATACTGCACATTTATGTTAAAATCACATGGACGCTTGATCTGGCCAGATGTTTAACTTGAAGCTTCAGACTGGAAACAACGAAACATCTCATCCTTGAATAGTGCCTTTGTTATCTATTATATTATATTCTAGCTAGCTAGCGGCCCAATGTATGCTAATAGCATATTGTAGTAGATTACAAAAAAGCATAATTTACTAGGATATTATAATAACAAACACAGAACAAGTGCAGAGGGTTGTAATAAACCGAAACATCCGCCTTGCAGAATGGTAGTACAGCTTTGTTAAACATGAATTACAAAGTAAAAGAGACTGGCTTTGTCACAAGGGATTAATTTGAAAAGATCACTAATCGATTAAACCTATGTGAGTTACCATGACGCAGTGTGATTGACTTTATAGAAAATGAAGATTTAAGCATCACAAGACATAAAAGTCACTACTAACCCTTTATAAATCATAGCACTTTAAACACAAGGGTAAGTAAGGCATGATTGTAGATGCTGATTAGTGACTTTCATGCTTTGTGACTGGCTCTTGTAATGCTTAAATTTGCATTAATTCAATTTGCCCATGAGCCTAAAAGCTGCTTAAATGGAAACTTGTTAAAGACCCACAAACCACACTGCTCTCCCTTGTTATGTTTAGGAAAAATGCACAATGGATAAAGACAGAATGTACATAATTGTAAAGAAAAAAAAAATCAGATTCTTTCAGATGCAAGTGTTTTACATGATTGGCTTTCATTGATTATTTTTCTGATTGCACAGCAAGTGTACATTTAGTGCACGTAGATGGCGTAAAGTGTATACTGCATGTGTGGTACGAATGCAGGAAGAAAAAGAAGGTCTGTGAAAATCTAAAGTGACTGATCAAATACGACTGGCACATCAATGATTAAAATGCCAGTTGTAGCTCTCGTATTTAAATAACGTACGAAATTAAAAGAACTGTGCCTGCAAGCAGTCTTGCAGCATTTATTTAAATGAATCAGGGTCAGACTGTCACTGCCAGATTAGTCTTCACTGTCCAATAACATGTTCACTGCAAGGGAAACTGTTCAAACAGCATGTCTAGGCTATGCCTCCTGACTCCTATAGCAGCACCAAGAAGCGAAGCCTTCAGTCTAAATTTCCCACTAGCAGTGGAGGCTCACATGGTGGGTCATATGCTAAAGTAAATACGCCCCTTAGGACTGGCCACTCTTCAGCAGGTCAAAGCCTAGCAAGGTGTCTTTTTCAGTGATCGTTTCTTTGAGGCATTTACCTGCAGCTTTCCCAAGCCAGACTATAATTCACACCAGATCTCCTGCAGGTGAGGAGAAATCAACCAATCAAACACTAGACGTGTATGGCATGGGGGACTGAGAAGGGGAAAAGGGGATGATCATTCAGTTTGATGGGCTCTTGCTAACGAATAGGTAAGTCGGTGTTGTGTGTGAGGTATCTAGGAAAATGGCATGTCTGGTAAGCTTGATTCAGAATTCCAGTTCTCTCGCTCTGTGCAAGAAAGTACTTCTGGTTTTATTTAAAATGCAAGTTCCTTTTGTTTCCCAGATATGTCCAAAGACATGGGGTTTAATATATTCAGCTGAAATAATTCTTCTGGGACTTTTATTAACAAAATATGAAATTCCTTCAAAAACTCTTAGTTCAAGGGTGACGCAAATGAATTCCTTTAGCCTTCGAGGTAGGGTTGTGCTCTTCACTTCACTGCCTGACATGTTCTTGTGCAGCTACACCCTTTTACTAGTACAGTGACAATACAATATGAGCCCATGAAGAACACCAACCCTTGATATATTTTGCATTCTCCCTATAAATATTATCACAATTTACTTTAGTGCATGTAGATTTATGGTGGAACCATGGTTAAGACTGGTTTCTCTCAACTCCACAGTCCTGGTTTAGAATTTTGACCTGACTTTGAGTTCATGCTTATGACTCTGTGAGTTTATCTCTGGGTACTGTTGTTTTTCTTGTACATACCAAAGATGTGCACGTTATATTGATTTATGGCTCCAAAGGTACTCTGTATGAGTTAATGTATCCGCAATGTTAAGACTGATGTTAAATGGACAGGCTCCAGCCTCCATAATCCTGATGGCTACAGCACTGTATCCCCCATATTATGCTTGCAATTCTTGATACTCATTGAAATTAATTTTTATAAGTGTTTTACTGATTTTTGTAGATTTTCCCAGACCAATTAAATGATTTCAGCTGCTTCATCACTTTTTGTCAGTATTTCCTAAGCCTCTGGTTTTGATGACACCTCCAGATATCAGCAGTTTACTTCTTCTAAATTTTTATAGAAGCTGTTAATTCTCATTTAACGGGCTACAATAATTATATATTTGGATTTTGATAATTGTGTTCAGTCCAGATTTTACACATCTAATTTAGTTGGCTTTTTATATCTGGCAATATCACGCATTTTCTCTATTCAATATACATATAAAAACAACAAGGATGCATAGGATTCTGTCAGACCCACATCACCTTTCAACTGGATTATTGCTTTTGCCACTTCAATTTCCTGCTCAAATTATCAACCAATTACAGCAATGTCAAAATGCTGTTGCCAGTATTCTAACACAAACCAAATATAATGAACTCTTCACCCCTGAACTAAAGTGGTTTCTTGTCCAATATCACATTAGGTTCAAAATTCTCCAACTGACTAACAAAACTTATTGTAGCACACCTTTGTCTTGCATTATAGTAACCTTCAAGACAACAGAGATGCTCTTATGCCGGTCTTCATGGCAATCAAATAGGCATTTTGCATTTCTTGGTAAATGCCCATTTCACTTTGTGCCTTATTATCTCTTGATCTCTTTGCATAGGTCTGTCCATAAAGCTCATTAGCACAGTCATTCAGATGTTGCTTAAATTCACTCTTCTTCTCCCCTGTATTTTAGCTGACTTTAACTGGAACTGTATTCTGTAATTCAATTCTTTAGTAGTAACAATAATAATAATTAAATATGTTTGTATTTGTCTTTTCTTGCTACTCAAAGCACTTTACATAGACAGAGGAGGACCACTTCAACTACCACCAATGAGTAGTACCTTCCTGGATGGATGATGTGATGGCAGCCATTATTGCATCATTATACTCACCACAAATTAGATATTAGATGGTGAAAGAGGTGTGAGTAATAGCCAATCAGAGACTTGGGATAATTAAGGGGCCAGAATGGATACGGTCATGATGGGCAATTTAGCCAGGACATCTTGACAAACTCTACTCTTTTTGAAAGTTGCCCAGGGATCTTTAATGACCAGAGAGTCAGGACCTCGGTTTTACATCTCATCTAAAGGATGGCACCATTTTTACAGAACATTGTTCACGTCACTGCGCTGGGGCATTGGGATTCACACACAGAACACCTCCTGCTGGGCTCACCAACAACTCTTCCAGCATCAACCCTAGCTTTTCTTAGATGATCTCCCGTCCAAGTATTGGCGGAAGTTCTGAAGTACAGGTGGTATGGCTTCTGACATACTCCTATTTCAAAAACTTATATCACCTGATAGTGCCAATATATTCCAAATTTATTATTAGATTTAACATTACATAACATAACATGACATAAGGTAACAAGATGGAAAAACTGGAAGTTTGATAATAATAATAATAATAATAATACACAATAAGTTGTAAAGTTCATGTCTGTAACATTTTGTATTTATTTTCTTTAAAACATTGTCCTGTCTGCTTTGTAAAGTGTCTAGGCTTGGTACTATTCAAATTAAAGATGAATTAATTGATGGATTTATTGACTTAATAAGAATAGCAATGGTCCTAACACAAAATCCCCAACAATTGTATCTTGGCTAAGCTCTTTTCTCTGAATTGTACTATTGATTTTCCCGACCATTAACCAATATGTAATTCATTTTTGTACTGTATGACTATACCTATCATTTTGGTGTCTAGTTTCAAAGATTTAGTTAAAAGAGAACTTCAAAGGTGTGATGGCACTGTTAAACCTGTTGTTTGAACAAGAATATCTTTTTTTAGGTTTTGTTTAAAGGCATATCTGTATATGATTGAGCAGGTACATGTAAGGATCCTAATAATGTTTGACCAAATAATTTACCAAATAATTTTTACCAATAATTACCAAAACCACTACGTGAAAAATACAATATTAGAGCATTGTTCCATCAATAGGGAAAAATTAAATAAAGTGATGCATTAAATGGACTTTTCTAGCATATTAGCACAGTGTAGAATAGAGTCTTTAATGACTTTCTGTATTGCTACGTGACACAGTGTTTGTTAACGTCATGTTCAATACTAATAGCTGACTAACAGATACATTATTAGAAGTGCTATTGCAAAGTGATATCACTGGTGCTTTGTAAGTTTTATTTACACCAATAAAGTGTTTATTAACCCTTAACTACTCGTGCTGGTGTATTTTGTACACCAATCTCAGTCATTTTTGTCCAACGTCCTTTTACTTACTTAACTTACCAGCAGCATCCTCAGCTTGATTCACTACAAGTACAGTGTCACAATGATTTCCCTCAAGTGCACTCCCCAGCTGGTTTTATGAGTGGATGCACAGTCACAAGTTCCACATGGTGCATTTGGTACACCATATGGGTACTTACATATGTATGACAACAATGAGATGTTCTTCTTGCAAAGACTTTCTCTGCAAAGAACATTCAACAACTGAAGTGAAATGTGATACATGTACAAATTCTGCAGTGGATGAAAGTGTGACCAGTGAGCACTGCAGAAGTGGACCAGGTTTATTGTCACATAGTCCTAGACTGTGTTATACTATTCAGTAATATGGTTTAAAATTACATTAACACATGTACAATTTAAAATTATTGCAATATTTTATAATGCAACCTCACAGCATGCCTATAAATAACCATGTTAACACTGGTGCATAAAGTACACCGCGCAAGTACTTGTGAGATGTGAAGTGATGTGAATAGTTATGGGTTAATTAAGATCTTGTTATAAAGCAGAAGACGACCTATAGATTTACATTGAGTAGACCCTACACTAAAGTATTGACAAATCTTCCTAGCATATACACTTGGAGAGCACGGAAAATAAAACTTTACGGCTCAACCAGCTCTCTCTTATATTAGTTAATTCTATAAAAGAGATAAATGAGAGGCATAATATTATATTATAAGTTTAACAACAGATTATTTGACTTAGAACAGAGGTTCATGGAGATTTGAAGCCCAAGGCAGTTGTGTTGGACTTTACAGTGAATTAACTACAAGTTAAGCAAACAAGCTGAGTTTTGGATGTGTAATCATTTTTTATTTCTCTTACTACTTATTTAGATATTTGAAGTCTAAACAGAGATACTCCTGAAAACCAAACAGTTGTAAGTTCGAATTAGACTAGTGTATAGATGAAACAACAACATTAGAGTTTTGGGGCACCTTGTGGCCAACCCTGTATATCTGAAAAAAGCTTGAAAGCCAAACAAAATGCTTGTAAATGCGCAAATGCGAGTCTTCCTCGGATTAATGTCTTAGGTTGACTGCCCAAGATAGCAGAAGATGAGGCGGGTAAAGGTGGGTGGACTCCAGAAGTTTCGTCAGAGGTGGAATGGTGTCAGTATTCCTTTCTGGAGATGGAGGAGAAGAGAGAGCATTATTATACAGCGCCATCTCCTGCCTCAGCTGGGAATTACCATCACCCAAGCCTTTAATTTGTTTCCCACTTGGCACACAAGTCCCAATATTAATATTCCAGGTGATAGTGAAAAACCTTATAAAATACCAGCAATCTGACTATTACGCATTGAAGGCAGATTTTAATAGTATTCTTGTAAAAGTCTAACATAACATTATCAAACTTGCTTAATCCAGTTTGGAGTTGCAGCGGACTGGGGTCTCCTTTTCAGCAGCACTTCATTAGAAACAATCCATCACAAAAATTTAGGAACTTTTAATATATTGCAATAAATTAGTATTTTAATAAAGTTGCAAGAAACAAATATTTAAATAGGTAAATATGTCTGGTTTTCCTCCTTTATGTCAAAGATATGGCAGAAAGGCCAATTCTTATTTTGCCTCTTGTCAGTAAGTGTGGGGGTGTTTGTGGGAGTTGGCCCTGCAATATACTGGCATCAAATCTGGTTCCTACCTAATTTCTAATTCTGCTAGGATAAGCTCTGACTCTTACACTATATAGTGCAAATGTCGATGTTTCTACTTTGCTTATGTTGCCTGTCATATTCTGCAAAAAAAAAAAACTAAACTGAAGAATATCCTGATTTCAGATAATAAGATTTCTTGAGGGATCTGAACAAGCCTATGCAACGTGTACTTCATATAAAGTAACTGGATCTATGCCTTTCCTTTTTATATATATATATATATTTATTTTTATGTGTCCATCTGGTGACTTTGCTATACTGAAAGAACATGTCTGACAAGTGTTCATCATAGAATGTTTTTCTTTTTTAGTCAATATAAAAACCCCTAATCACTGTCCACTTTCATTTTCTACATTATTCTATCTGTGTTTTAGAAGCACATTTTTGTGTGCTCTTTTTATTAAATTCTAGAACATTTTTAATTAACACACTTCTCAGCGGGTGAAGAACATTATTTAAAGATTTTAATGACATGAAATTTTAATTAAAAATATACAGGCACACATTTGCTGATGGAGAAGCCTTGTATCTATTTTAAGTGTTGATATCATATGTTCTGTTTTATAGAGCAAATTAACTTTCAGTTAACCTATTCCTTTTTATGTCATTTTTGAATCAAATACAATATGTCAGCAGCTATAATACTATTTCAGAAAGGTTTATTTATATGTCATGTGAAAATGTGTTTAGAGTGCACAATATTACATTTTTATCAAACTGACTATTGCAATACAGTTACAATCGCTTTTGCGACACATTCCTACTTAACAGTTGTTCCATCATGCAGCTGTTTTAAAGAATTAACACTTCAGTTTTTTTTCTCCCTTTCCACTAATGACCTTGATTTAAATTATGGCAGGGTGTTGATAAATTTTGCAAAAACCTTAATGATAGATAAATCAACTGTAATCACGGTCTTTCCAGCCGCTCTTGCCACACCTTTGCCTGGCAGTTTGAGTTAGCATTTTTGTTGCCCTAAAGATAATGAACTTTAATCAACTTTATAATACAATTAATTTAATTAACTTTTCCCTCTAAGGGAGACTCTTCCACAGTGAACTATCAGTGCAAGAAAGAGCAAACCTAAAATGGGACAGCATTAAGGGAGGTCCAGGGTGCAGTGAATGTTCAGAGAATATACTTTTAATAAAAACAGGATGAAAGGCTGCACAATATCCAAGTTAAGCAGCTAATACATGGTAAACTTACGAAAGGTAACATGTTCTACAGGATCTTGTTTTGAAACATGTTTTCTGTAAATGCGCTACCTCCTGTAAACTAGTAAAATCTGTAAAATATGTTACAATCTATATATATAATTCACTAAGGGCATGCAAGACAGTGAGGGCAAGCAAGACAGAGAGCCACGCCCGCCAACTCTAAGACCATGAGATATGCTTGACAGAGCCCCGCCCGCCAACTCAAACTAATGGCAAGCAAGACAGAGAGCCACGCCCGCCAAAGTCCGCCCGCCAACTCTAACTAAGAGCAAACAAGACAGAGAGTGCACACAAGACAGAGAGCCACACCTGCCAACTCACAGAGCCCCATTTTTATTATTATTATTATTTAATAATTGCCATTATTAGTGTATAAATGGATATAAATAATTGTAAACGATTTGCAAAAATCTATGTAAATGATACTGTTTAAAATGTTATTGTTTTTTCATCAGAAAACCCAGATTCCATGTCTACCTGTATTAGTTTAAATGGCACTTTTACCACTCGCAATAGGGCAGACGAGCTGACTTATCGTGTCGACTGGGCAACACAGTGAATGCGGTGTCTATCTATATATGTCTATGTTTTCCGTAGCCTGCTACAGGAAGGTACTCTCTTGACCATTGGCATTGGTTTCGCTTCTTGCTATTTTCGTTATAATGCGACAGTGGTTTCCTAAGCCTTTGTTATATTGAATTCCTTTCTCACAAATTTACGTTCCTATTCTTACACCGCCATATGCTACAGCGGGCTTCAGCTAGTTGAGAATATTTCTATTGAATAAAAAAAAGTTATATTTATGTATGAATAAACAATTTCAATGTTTCAGAAACTCCAGTTTTTGACACAGCATGCAGCAGTTTATAAAGCAAAAAAATCAATCAATCAATCAATCAATCAATCAGTCAAATCCATGTAGCTTACAAGTTTAGTTTCCCTAGTTAATCTGTCACTGAATGCAAGGACAGCAGCTTTTGTTTGGTTCTGACACAGCAATTGTGATAAATAATTGTTTTGTGAAGCTGTTTAAATAAGAATAGATGGAAGGATAGTCATGCATATTTTGTATACTTTTATATAAAAAAAACATTAATTATGTGGGTTTTGTGATAGATCTAGGATTTGCTCCTGTCTTAGACCCAACGCTTCTGTATCAGACTCCAGCCTTTACATTGAATTATACAGTTTTGAAAATCTCACAGCATGTTTTGTCAGTCATTAAATGCCAGGAAAAAAAGAAAAACATACTGTATGTTGTAAAAATCTATCTATCTATCTATCTATCTATCTATCTATCTATCTATCTATCTATCTATCTATCTATCTATCTATCTATCTATCTATCTATCCAGTATCAACTTAGGACTTCAGATCAACTATACATTATGTAATACAACATGTAAAAATCCTAAAGTAACTAATTTTGATATAAGCAGCAAACTTCTACCTCTCAGGGATTTTCAAATAGGCCTAGCAATACAAAGGTATGCTATCCCAGGGTATTTGTGATACACAGGCATTGTAACTCGTGGTGTTTCTTTCCATATACATTATACTACCGACATAGGCACCTATTTCACACATTTCTGTAATAATAAAACCAGATTTGGAAAATAAATGGAACAGTCTAAAAGGTTAGACAATATCAACTCTTGACAGCAACTCAAGCCTCCTCACTTGCTTGGTGGCATCAAGTTTCAAACATTACCGTATAATGGGATCATCATTTTGGATTTTCAACGTTAAGAGCACATTTTTATTAAGGCAATGCAATGCTGCCCCAGAAGGAATAAAAATTGGTTATATTTGCTGTAGGGTACCTGAAGGTATTATTAACAGGATAAAAATGAAACCTCAAAACAACTCTCTCTGTTATTTAGACTGCCTAGTAGCCTGAAGCAACCTTGCACCTTAAGTTAGCATAACCTTTGCCTCCTGAGCCAACATTATCCTGTACACAAGTAGATAGACACACACATAAACCACAGGGAATCCATCCTACAACAATGCCAAATGTGAAGTAACAACTAGTGGTGATAGTAAACACCATCCAGAAACAAGTCAACTAACCTCTGAGAATTCTGTGCATACAGCATCTGTTTACAGCCACTCAAAAAACTGATCAGCCCTGTTGTTACACTAGTACTATTTGTGGACAGACAGACAGATAGATAGATAGATAGATAGATAGATAGATAGATAGATAGATAGATAGATAGATAGATAGATAGATAGATAGATAGATAGATCATTTAAATTTACTATGAATAGTTTATGTTCCACATATTCTATTTGAAAGGTGCTGTTGAATGATGTCAATACACTCATGAAAGCCTATGTTTGATTTTTTGGAGTCCATCTCTACATTGGTAAGGGGGTCTTCACAGCTCATTAGTAATTCTGGGTATTTAGCACTGTGTACTAGGGGCCCAACTTGTGGGCACTCTGTGGATGCTAGATGGCGCTGTGCCCTCATGCACCCACATTTGGATGGCCCAACCCTTGACCTCGGAAATGACTTAGCTGTACTGGAAGGGTGTGTCCAATAAAACAAGCCAGATTTAATTAAGCATAAATTAGGAAGAAGAAACAAAGGTTTCTGACCTAATAAAAGATCAGATAGGACAGTAGCAATTGATACAGAGAGGGTGGTGAGAGCAAGAGTTTGTGGGCATGCGGAAAGCATGTATCTAGATATTTTTCTGTTATTTTGATTTCTCCTTACTTTGCAATCCTCATGTATTTATGTTAATAATAAAACATATAATTTATTTGCTTATTGTGTGTATACATGTACATGAGTATTTCTGTAACTGCCAGTCTTCTAGAATTTGTTTATACACAACAGTCTCTAGAGTTTACTCAGAATAGTGCGAACATAAAAATTCCAATGAGATTCCACTGACAGAAACGTCTTGTTGATGAGAAAGGTCAGTGGAAAATGGTCATACTGGTTCAAGCTTACAGAAAGGCTACCGTAACTCAAATAATTATTCTGTACAACTGTGGTGTGCAAAACAAAAAATCTCAAAATACACAACATGTTGAACCTGGAGGCAGATGGGTTACAGCAGCAAAAGACCACATCAGGTTCTACTCCTGTACGCCAAGAGCAGGAAGTTGAGGCTGCAGTGGACACAGGCTCACCAAATCTGGACAGTTCAGGCTAGGAAAAATGTAGCCTGGTCTGACAAATCTCCATTTCTGCTGAGGAACACAGATGGTCAGGTCAGAATTTGGTGCCAGTAGCATGAATCCATGCACCCAACCTGCCTTTGTGTCAACAGTCTACCTTGGTAATGGTGGTATAATGGTGTGGGGGATTTTTCTTGGCATAATTTGGGCACAATCATCATTTGAATACCACAACCTATTTTAGTATTGTTGTTAACCATGTGCCTCCTTTCATGGTCACAGTTTATCCTTCTTCTAATGGCTACTCCCAGCATAATAATGCTCCATGTCACAAGGCATCTTAAACTGGTTTTATGAACATGACAATGATTTCAGTGTTCTCCCGTGGCCTCCCCAGTCACCAGATCTGAATCCATTAGAACACCTTTGGGGGATTTGATGCAATCATATCAACACAGACCAGAATCTTAAAAGAATGTTTTCAACATCTGGTGGAATCCATGCCATGCACTGTACGTAACTAATTTGCTCAGTAAATATGTATTTAACAAATTCCAGTGGACAAAGACTACAAGGTACCAAGTAGAAAGTTTCAGTTTGCTAAATTAAATAAAATCAGCATTATCATAAAGCAAAACTTGTACAGGTATTGCAGACATCAATGATTTTTGTCCCCAACCTAGTCACAGAATGATGATCTTCTCCGGGAAGGGCACTCTTTCAATTCAGGTGGAGTGGGTATTGATCCCTGTTGACATTATGGGTACTTGGTCTGTTCTGATTCTTTCCAAATGAGGACAAAAGCAAAAGGTTAGAGAGGGAATGTGCACCCTTCCAGTTCCTTCCCTCATGTCCTTTTAAATCTGGACTCATCAAGAGACAGACTTAATTTGCACTTATGAAGTGTATGCTAAGACATATACTAAGAGATGCTGGCCAAAAGTGACTTAAAAAAACAAACTTAATAAAATACACAATTCTTGATGAAACTGCCTTTGACATTCAGCTAGTTGTGCCCATGCTACAACAACTTTTTACAGTGTCTGGAATGCATGCCATGACTGGCAGAACTGATTTTGGCATGCAGCCTCTTGTTCATGTGCTGTAGATACTCCTTCTGGTGTCTGACTGACCTAATGTGACTGGTGAAGCTCTCTCATTCATTCAACATTATAAACTCAAGTCTCTTTCATTTTTTCTGTTGTTTCATTTGTTCTTTTTAGTTAGGGAATTGCTTTCAGTATCTGAGCTTTGGACTTCTGAGATGATCATCTGGGACACCCATCTACACTCTGTTTGATTGACTCTACATCAAAGTATATAAAAAGAATAACATTTATTATCAAGGCTCATGCACGGACAGGTAGATACCATCTGGTGTGCTCTGTTCTTGTGAACGTTTGCTGTCCTCCCATTTTATTATGAATAGCAAGCCTTTCAAACCATCCCAGGTAACATCTCACCCTTTCTTCCAATTAAATTCAATCTGCAAAAGATTTACAAATTGCTTCTGTGAAATGAAGAAATGAATGCCATCTATTATTTTTGCTTTCAATTGTCTATAGGTGCAATAAAGTACTGCTTTGAAGTCAGTATTACTGCTTAGAAGTCTTCCTGTTATAATCTTTATAAAACATATTGTCAGAATAAGTTTATTGTCTTGCTTGTGCAAGTGCTCTTTTATAGCTACATCCCATGATGGTAGCCCTTCAGATTGGAAAACAGGTGGTAGTCACACATGGCCAGGTCTGGAGAATTAAGTGGGCTTTTCATGTTTTTCAAGACAACGCTCTGCATTGCAGCCCTTGTAGCCAGTGCATCATGGGAGCTTTGTCATAAAGCAGAAGGGGTTGGTTGATAGATTTCCTCTATGCTCTTCCCTGACTGACCACAACAAATCAGAAATATTGAATAATTACGTGAACCTTTTGAGGCATATACTCAATATGGACTATACCCTCAACATCATAAAAAGTATGCAGATAATCTTACAGGCACTGATTTTTTTTAGTGGTGCAGAATCATTATTCTTCCATTATTATCTGGACTCTGGGTCATAATAATATGCCAACATTTCCTCAACAGTTATGAAACACTTCTTAAATTTCTCTTGATCAAATTCATTAGCTCAGGATTCTTCTTGGAATATTAAATGCATTGATTCTTTATTCCTAAAATCAACATTGTAAGAATCTAACATTTAATTGTTCATGAATAGAAGAGTGGATTCAACTGACTCCAAACTAATCTCTATGGTGGTATCTTGTGCAATGTTTTAATTACCACTTGGATTTTTATTAGTGGTTAGACAAAACACAAGAAGGCATGGTGAGAATGTACAAATTCCACATAGAATGTGATGAGTCTGGATTTGAGTCTTGGAAAATGAAGCTCTCTGGCAGCAACTGAAACCAATGTGATGATGCAATGCCCTTAAACTAAAACAGACACACACACAGAGCATGCATGCCACCACACATATACACAAAAAGACATAGCAGAGGATTGAACCCTACTCTGTAATTGTGTGAACAAGCAGCATTAACCAGAATGACATTTTGCAAAAAATCAAACAAATAAAACCCACTGGTTTCCATTTTTCTAGAAACTGTTGTTTGAAAAGTGGTCTATTTCCAACAGCAGTTACAGTAAGAATCTGTTGTTACTGCTATTGCACTGCACGTGCAATAATTCAATTTGTAGATACTGTCAATTAAACGTTTACTTGCACTTGGTATATTTGAGCATTGTGTTCACTCACTAAATCAATGATAATGACCTGCTGATTCTACTAGAAGGCTCACTAATTACTTCATACTGGTCCATTTGTAAGGGTCTTACAAGAACTGCTAAAGCTCCATGTACCATTGATACCAAAGAGATTGGCTTCCTTATTAGTTTCTAGCTGTGCTCCTGTGCTCTTACTGAAGAACATTTTTTGACATTACAGATGGCAACCATGACATATCTTCTTTTCAAAATGTTTAACATTTCTAACATGTCAGCCTTTTCTTTAAGATGCAATGATTCATCCCTTCAACTTCTTCACATTGGCTTTTAATTCTTAACCTGTTTCATTTTCCACTTGTCTTTTGCTATTTTCTCTATTTTATTTGGTCCCTTGACCTGTTTTTAGTATCTCTGTTTTAATTCTCTCTTAATGTTTATTTTTAATATTTTGCTTTTAGTCCTGCTTGTTGTAACTGTACAGCGTTTTGGTCAGTTGTAATGCTGTGTTTTTAAGCGCTCAACAAATAAATATGGTATGGTATGGTATCCCAGTTTTCCACATACTCTGCCACAGCTCGTCTCAGGCTTTAGTGCCCAAGCCACTTAGAATTAAAGAATGACGGACACTGAGAATGGGGCCAGTTGTCCATGTAAATTCTACACATATTTGCTTGCTTTTATCTCCTGGTACTCCCAGTTTCCTTTCAGATCCCAAAGACATGCATGTTTAGATAATAGGCATCTCTAGATTTGCCCTGTAATGGATTGGCACCATAGGGCATGTCCTGAGCTAGATGATTTTTTTTTACGATAGTGGGTAAGTGGAAAATTAGAATGCTGCTTAGCCAGAAATGGGTAAGACGTTTATTTTAGCAGGATGACTTACATTGTACACATTTAAACCATAAGATACTAAAAAAGCAGGAAATGTTCCTTCAGTTGTAAGACCTGCTTTTGACCCCATTGGTGACCATAGAATGTCTTTACAGAACTCCTTTTGCTTGCAGCACATTTTAAATTCAGGTGGTTATTCACATGAAACACTTGTGCTCTTTTTATTTGTACTTTTTTCCTTATTTTTGAGATTCTTTACATAGGGAATTTGATCATAACTTGAAAAGATTGAAAGACCAAAACCTGAGAAATATACTTTCCCTGAAAAATTAAAAAAAAAAGAAATTATTTACAATGCCATGAACTTAGTCATGCTGGATCCCAGCACATTAACTGGTTCCAGATGTATCAAAAGGCTCTTTTACATAATTACACAAAATTGGATATCTTGACAAAAGCTTGTGGTTATCGAATGAAAATGGAATTATTGGGTGCTGTGGCAGATAATAGGCTCTTTTAGAGTAAGATGTCCTGTGAAGACGCTTGCTTTGTCCTTCCTGTTTGAAAATCAGGCTTAATTGCTGAAGATAAATTGAGCTTTTTTGGTTCTGTGTTATGCCGCACTGAGGAGGCGGACAACAGAGTTGCTGAACCATATGATGCTCTCCATTTGGCCTGGCCAGAAGAATCATACTGCTGTGTTCAGAAACACTAAAAGTCTAATCATCTTGAGAATGTGAAAAAAAAAATTAAATAAATGAAAGATTGTAGATTTACTTAGAAGGAAACAAAACACACTTTCAAGGTGACAGGCTCTTGTAAAACTCTGTATTATTTAGCTTTTTCGGGGTGGGCCACCATCACTCTAAAATGTAGCACCCACCCACAATCACCAGACCAATTTAGAGTCGCCCTTCAATTTAAACTGCAAATTTATGAGATGTGAGAGGAACACTAGAGGACAAGGAGAAGAACCCACACAGCTGTGAAGCCTGCAGAGCTAACTACTAACTAAGAAATGGTGTTGCATTACAGTGACTAGAAATCAGAGTCATCAGTATGAGACTTCAGTAGTACACAACTATAGCATACCTAAGCATTCGTTCATTCAGTAATATTACATCATTATTTGTGTTGCATTGTTATAATAATAATAATAATGGTGGATTAGAATAATTTTTGACTTAAGACCTGTAAATAGTAGGTCTGTAAAATATGAAGTAGTTTTATTATTACCATTAGTATTATATTGTTATA
The DNA here is from genome assembly GCF_016835505.1 of Polypterus senegalus. Taxonomy (NCBI): domain Eukaryota; kingdom Metazoa; phylum Chordata; class Cladistia; order Polypteriformes; family Polypteridae; genus Polypterus; species Polypterus senegalus. The sequence goes on from NC_053167.1 coordinate 75,621,601, forward strand.
ATAATAATAATAACAATGGTGCTGTGGTATAATTGCTATTCACTTTAGACCAAGTGAATGGTACTGTGGGATTAATAATGTGAAGCTTTCTGAAAGCTAATTTGCGAATGCAGCTGTTGGAGTATTAGATTATGAATCAGTAGAACTTTCAGTGGAATGTTACAGCAGGCTGTGTAGCTGCATGTGTTTGTCCTGGTAGCCTCATTCTCTCTGCTAGCGGAGCATGTCCCAACTGTTGTCAATTTATCAATGTAACGTGCACTAGTGGGCACAGTTTGAGCAGCCATTAGGACAGGTGCCTCTATCCATCACAGCCAGTCACTTTTTCCACCTTGTCAGGAAAACTAAGTGGAGCTTTTGGAGAAATGTAAACAACTCTCAGTGGACAATCAGAGTACCAATTTCTGAGGCAGACTGAAGGAAGAACTTTGACAACCATTAAAATAATAGACTTTTTTCATACAAAAAAAAAAAACCTTACAGCAGCTAGGAACACTCGCCTGTCTTGTTCACTTTTTACAACTACTGTATTAATAGTGACTGCACCTACACAGAATTTTTTTATTTCCTTTTCAAATATATGACTACTGTGTATGAAATATTTTAAACTCCAACTGTTCTGGTGAAGGGCAGCATGGTGGTGCAGTGGGTAGCGCTGCTGCCTCGCAGTTAGGAGACCTTGGTTCGCTTCCCGGATCCTCCATGTGTGGAGTTTGCATGTTCTCCCCGTGTCTGTGTGGGTTTCCTCTGGGTACTCCTGTTTCCTCCCACAGTCCAAAGACATGCAGGTTAGGTGCATTGGCAATTCTAAATTGTCCCTAGTGTGTGTGTGTGTGTGCCCTGCGGTGGGCTGGCGCTCTGCCCGGGGTTTGTTTCCTGCCTTGACCCTGTAGTTAGCATAGAGCGGGTTGGATAATAGATGGATGTTCACGTGACCCACTTAGTCCAGTTTTTGAGGGTTATTCCGTGCTGGAGCTTATCCTGGCAGCATGGAGTGCAAGGCAGGAAGCAAGTTTGGACGGGGAGCAGGGACATTGTAAGGCTCTCTTACTTTCACAAAAAGTTAATGGTCAGTCCATCCAGTGTCCATCCCACCTAACCAGTTCATGATTGTAGTTTCCCAGTGATTATCCTGGTATCCATCCATCCATCCATTTTCTAACCCGCTGAGTCCGAACACAGGGTCACGGGGGTCTGCTGGAGCCAATCCCAGCCAACACAGGGCACAAGGCAGGAACCAATCCTGAGCAGGGTACCAACCCACCGCAGATCCTGGTATCTGTTTTGGTAATCCACTTAGTGAAATTTTGAAGTACTGCTTACTGCCAGAGCTTATAAGAAACTTTGGAAGGGGAGCAGGAACACCACAAGGCTCACTCACTTTCACAATAAGTTAATGATCAGTCCATCCGGTGCCCATCCCACCTATTCTGTTCAGGATTGGGGGAAGTGCTTATCCTGGCATTGTGGGCACAATAACCCTGATGCTGACATAACAATGCTTGTTATAACAAACTAAACAAAATTATGAGTTTTACGTTAATAATGATTACCTTTGAGTTAAAATCTAGAGAAGCATGGCACTTATGTTCTCATACTCTAGATCATTTCACCCACACTCTGCTGAGGTCAAAATTTCCTTATTTGAATTTACCCTTTCAACTTTGCATATGCAATGACCTGCATGATTGTTAATGGCGACTTTAACACCTCATTACCTCAGTGAGTGGCTTCTAAAGCAGTTGCTCTGAATAAGCACCACTGACCAATATCAGAAAGGCTACTACTAGCCATGAGCAAGTTACAAAGTCTGAGTGTGCAGCTATTATGGTTGCAGGAGAATATGTCCAGACAAAGAGCTTTGGCATAGTATGCCATATGAATGACACTGCATAGCACTACACAGTTTGCAATAATAGCCGATGGAGCAATTCCTTTCAGCGTTTGGTGTTCACAGGAGTTCTTTTATAGAATGAATCACACTGAACTGTGCAAGTGGCCTTCTTTAGTGGTAGGGAAATGTTTTCAGTTTGCATTGAATGCCAAAAAAAGAAGACAAGTTGCAGTACTATATGTCATTCAATACAGCTTCCTTTATTCAAGGTGCAGAACAGGTAGATACAGTATGTTCAGAATAACACAGGCTCTAGCGTGACTTCCCAGCATTTATAAACAGTATGACCATGCAGTCGAGGCCTGGGGCCAATCCAGTTACCAGCATTAACTCACTGCCAGTGTCGCACCTGCTGAATGATGGAAATAAATTACACTGAGAATTGCAATTTAATTTTTGGATGAAAGTTTTAGCTCCATGGTTGAAAGTTTATCTTTTGGATTGTTGCCGATTCCATGTCAAATTCTTGCTTGTAAGATATCAGCAACTACCAGTACAGTGTCATGTTAGAAGAAAAGGGGGAGGTCAGTAACAAGAGGCAGATCTTTGGCGAAAAAATTCTCACTGATCATATGGATGCACTTAGAGTGACATCAGTTTGTATATTTTTTTTTCAGAAATTGCATGACCTAATAACTAACTCTTAATTTGATTGGAAGTAACGGTGGATTTTGTAGAACTTGAGCCACCATGGAAAGGAAAGATACTACGTTAGAGCTATGGAATGCTAACTGTTTTTGTCTGACCTTTTCATGTCTTGTACTTCTGGAATTGAAACCCAGGCCTGTCACTGGATTGTTATGGCTCCCAACATCCATCTTCTGCTTTGAGGGTGGTGAATAAACCTGGTGGCTCGTTACAGCTTCAGGCTTGACCCAGCTAGATGGATCACCGTCCATAAACCTGGCTCTTGGGGTGGGCATCACTATTGCATAAGAGGTTAGACAGGGTTTATTGAGAAGCTCCATGGAGGTCTTACTTTGGATTATTCATTCTGTTGCCTCTCCATCTTTTGCCTGAGTTATGATTTGTAGTTTATTATTTTTTTCTTTAGTTATACCTCATTTTTATTGTATTTGTTTATTTTTACACATTTTGAAATTTAGTGTAATCATCAAAGAATTTAAGATGGTTGCATGGTATGATGAATACTCTAGCTTTGTGATAAAATTAAATTACTCTTCTGCACGTGTGCTTATGTTTCTTTTAGGTTAAGGAATTCTTTTGGTTAGTCTGTTGTTGACCTTTGCAGCAAATATTACTGAGTTTTGTCTTTGGATTAGTTTACTACCTTGTTTAGACTTTTCTGGCTTTATGACCTCTTCCTTGTTATAAACCAAGACTTTTACCTCACTCCTCCTTACAAGAACAACTCTTTTGCTTCCTGGTTACATCTTCAAAAGCAACTTTCAGTTCAAGCCTCCAGTCTGTCTGAGCCTAACAGCCAGGAGTATGAGACCACTGGCAAAACATTCTAAGTATCATCGACGCACACAAGTTGCATGGCAGGTCAGTGTCCAAACAGTGACTGAATGGAGTGAAAGGCTTCATTTTCAAAAATAGTGAGCAAGATAGTGAGTGACAAAAACATGGTCATAACAGTCATTAGTCTTCCTGGAAATACGTATAATGTGATACCAGGACAATGACACCACCCTATAATTTAACTTCGGATTCAAGGGGAGCAACGTGGTTTGCATCCTGCCCATGGAACTGTGTGGGATCCCCTTCTCCTCAGGTGAAAATCTGTCAGTCTTACCGACACATGTTTTGTGGATTAGGAGGAAACCTATGACTGCAGACCCAGTATTTTCTTGGGAAGGAGCTGAAAGAGACCGTGATGCACACCACTCTCTGTATTTGCACAGAAATACCTGTGTTTTCATATCTGGCGTTAAGTCAAGTGCATTTAAAACAGACATAAGACTACACAAATGGTATTTGTTATCTCCGCTGTTGTTCTTGATATTCATGGACAAAATATCAAGGTAAAGCCAAGGTTTAGCAAGGCATCCAGTTTAAGGACAGAAAGGTTACATCTTTGTCGTTAGCAGAAGTCCTCTTGGCTTCATTGATCTGTGAGCATTGCTGTGAAGTAGAGCTGCTCAAGACAAGTGTGACATGGCAGGCATAGGAATCATTTTGTCTTAGAAATCATGGTGTGTTTTCCAGTGGTTATGAGTTGACAGCTGATACAAACAGAAAAAATTAAGCACCTCATATCTTGATCATAAGTGACGATAAAGAAAATTCTTAAACTCACCAAAGTTTCAGTGCAGCAACACTGATTTTTTAGGTATTGTACCAGAAGGTCATTGAAATTTGGAAGGCATAAAGTGTCTTCATCTCAATGTACTTGCTTACATTTACCTATTGGTCATGTGTAGTGACCAAAGTATTAGGCCATGGATACAAGTGGCTAATATTAGTTTCCAGTACATTGATGCTAGGTGCCACATTTGTGACAGTTTGAGGAACTTCACACTCCAATTTGAGAGGAGTCCATTGAAGTAGTTTGGGCATCTGGTTAAAATGTTCTCTTTGTGCCTCCAGCAGGAGCTTCACTGATCACTGGGCGAAGATTCAGGACACTCTGGAGAGATTATGGGTACATTCATGGGCTATGGGAAGTTTTGTAGTAACCATTTGTGACGCCGCACTTTCCCATTTTGTTATGTTCACAGACACTTCCGGTTAGAGGTTTGGGTATTTTGCCCAAACTTCTTGATTCACAAAAATCTAATTATATCTGATTTTTTATAAAAATGAAATGCAAAAGAAAGCCATTAATAGTGCATTACATTACTCCAAATGTAAGATGTCAAAAGCCATTTCTGGTTGAGAGGATTATTATTATTTCATTTCTAATATTGAAATGAGCTGAGCAGTCAGCACTATGTCACAACTTGAATGTGGATAACAAAGTTTTTTTCAAACAGACCCCCTGGGACGGACCACTTGGAAAAGCATTCATGGAAAATTCCCACTGGGAAGCTCATATTTCCCATAGTACATGAGTGCAGCATATACTGTATCTGTCTGCTGGCCTGAGATTACCTGGGAATTCCCCAGAAGGAGTGGAAGACTGTTGCTGAGGTTAGAGATTTCCCATCTTTTTCTTCCACAACCTTCATAATGAAACACAATCAGAAATGATTCTGTTAGAAAGTTAGAATTTCTACTTTGTGGGTGCTTAAATGATTTATTCTACTTGTGTCCTGGAGGCACATCGATATAGTGATAAGTACTGCTGCCTCACAACAGAGAGCTGGGGTTGGTCTTTGACCCAGACAACTTGAAGTATTGTCTCATTCTATATGTATGTACGGGGATTTTCTTTGGTTACTCTAGTTTTCTCCTAAAGGATGTGCAAATTAGGTAAATTATTTGAGTGTGTGAAAATGTAGCTTGTGGTAGACTCTCACCATGTGAAGCTGATTGCTGCCTTGCTCCTTTTGGTGCTGAGATAGGATCTGACATTTTTTGACCCTATAATGGAAAATGATAACAGAAAATGCTGTTTTAGTAAATGAAATATGCATGCCTCCATTAACAAACCTTTTGATTTATTGATGAATAGATTTCTTATTTTACTATTTTATAGCTGACCATTTGTGAATTTCCCCTTGGGATTAATAAAGTATCTATCTATCTATCTATCTATCTATCTATCTATCTATCTATCTATCTATCTATCTATCTATCTATCTATCTATAGTGAAGTGTATGATCAGTCATCAGAGCTGACTAATTAGTTACTTTACTTTTTTGTAATTCACCCATATGGTCAGGTTAAAAGGTTTATTCAGCAGGAACTCTTAAGTGTTTAGCCATCGTGTGCCTTATTTGTTTTTCTCAATCAGCTTTTTAATAAACAGCTAGTATTTACTGTATATCCACACTTGAAGATTCTTTGGGACTCAAGAAAGGTAAACTTTTATGAGCATTGTTTTTATCTCTTTTATCTCTTTCTCTTATTCCTGGTTCTGCTGAATTTAAACTGTCATTGGCTCTTCTTTAAGGCCTGCTCCAAATGTGCCCCAATTGTGCCTTGCCTGATGAAGGGGCCTTTGCTGCCTTGAAAGCTTGGAATTGTAATCTATTTAGTTAGCCAATAAAAGGTGTCATTTCACCCTCCTTCCTCCTATGTGTAACCAACACAGAGTAATTTTTCTAATATTCTTCTAATTTGATTTTTCAATTAATGTGTAAAATTTAAAGTCAAGGCTGAAAGATCATAACAATAATAATAATTATTATTTTTTATATTCATCTAGTGGTTTTCTAACCTACTCAAAGCACTTTACATAGACAGTTGGGAGCGACTTTAACCACCACTAGTGTGTAGCATCCACCTGGATGATGCAACAACAGCCATTATTGTGTCAGTATGTTCACCACTCATGAACTCTTATAAGGTGACCAGAATTTTTTGGGCCAATTCGGGGACATGGGGGAAGGGGTGTTAGAGGAGCATAGACTACCTCCTTCGTGTTCCGTGATTGAAGTTCTCCCACCACTACCGATGGAAAACTTTGAGTCGCACACACTGCACATCACAACAGAAGCATCCGGGGTCGGACACAAATATGAAAATTCACGCTGAAGCCCATCATTGAACTGACACTTCCTTTTAGCACTCATGTTGAATCACAGGGATCACCGCGCCAAAATGCAGAAACAACAGGTGGAAGAAAAGAGCCACCACGCTGATCTCACATCCAGGAGCAAGCCACACGTAGACACAGCCACAGGCAGAGGCAGAGCACGGCGTGCCTCTCTTAGAATCTACAGATCACGAGTAGGAACTCTAAACACTAATGAGTACAAAGCGAAAGCTTATCACGTGATTTCTCGCCAAAGTTGCAGGATGCGGTAAAACATAACCTCCGTCAAAACACTGCGCCCGCGCGCTGAGTTCAAATTATCGTACATTCAAAAAAGTTCACCGGGGATGAAATCTTAAACCAGGGACAAAACGGGGACATGTTTCTGAGTGGGGAAAGTTGTCCGAAAAAGGGGACTGTCCCTGGAAAACAGGGATGGATGGCCACCTTAGCTCTTAGGAGGTGAAGGGGTGAGAGTGATAGTTAGCCAATTAAAGACATGGGATGATTATAGGGACCAGAATGGAAAAGGTTGTAGTGGGAGATATAGTCAGGATATCATAAAATGACTTGCTTTTTTTTATTTGAAAGATGCCCAGAAATCTTTCATGACCTTGGTTTTACATCTCATCCAAAGGACAGCACCAATTTTTAAAGCACTTTGTCCCCATGACTGCAATGGCACATTGGGATCTACACACTGACCACAGGCTAAATGCTCTCTGGTGGCCTCACCAACTCTTCTTCCAACAGCAAGCCAAGCTGTTCCTAAATGGTCTCCCATCCATGTACTGGCTTAGCTTCAGGTGGATGACCTGTTCTGAAGTGTAGGTGGTATAATGTGAATCCGCACAGAGAAGAATTGGCAACAGCAGGTGGAATGAACCTTGACTGTTATCAACCACGGAGATGCCACACTGAGACAGGGGTTTGGGCAGAGTTGGAAACAGGTGAATGGATTAACCACTAAGATCAGCAGTCACTTTAACAATACAATCCGGTTACATCTCTGAGGAGTAGGCCCATTTTAGTTTTATTTTCAATTCAGAGTGATAAAATAAATATGAGAATAAAAGATTTCAAGATGTTTTCTTCTTATCTGTACTTCATCTCTCAACACTCCCAAACCTGCCATTAGGTGGGATTGTGATGCTGACATAGTAAATGGCATACTGCGAATGTCTTCCACACCTGGCTAGTCAATCGTTACTACAGTATACCTAAGATTAATTTTATTGTTTTGGACTCAGATTGCTCCACAAAAGCACCTCACCTACACATCTTTTATACTTACAAAGTAGTAAGAGGATAGTAGAAGAATAATGTGTGTATTAGTCCTTCCATCTATCCATCCACTTGTGCTTATTTTAGGAATACTGTGGCCATATCTTCTTATTATAGTAGATCAGTAATTGCAATGAACAAATTTGAACAAGCCCGTGCTTTCACATTGGTAATATTTCTTGCTATGTTGGCCAACTTTGCCAGAGGACATCAAGTTCCACATCCCATGCTTACAAGTGCTAGACTTTCCCTGCTAATGACACATCTCTTTGTCCTTTGCTATTAATTAAACCATAGACTGTGAACAGGAAGAAAAAAAAATGAGGAAAAGTGAGCGCCTTAAAGCCTCTACACGGGCAAGTATTAATTTGTCTTTACAGCTTTTTCATTTCTGTCACTGAAAGTTTGTAACGCTTACATTGACATACAAAATTAAATTATATTACATGCAAAAGGCATGTGATTCTGAGAATGAAACTCTGAGCACAGTTCCAAGCGTGAATGATGCCAAGCTGACCAAATTGCAAATAAACCTTTGTTTCGGAAAGACAAGCTTACCGTATTCTCATTTCTTCTATTATATGTCACTGGAGAAGCTATCGTTTACCCCTAGGCTTCTGTTCCTCTCATTTTCTAACAGCCAGCCTGTGCAGCCAGGGGTAAATTGGACTCGGTTTAATTAAAAGAAAGAAAGGGAGAGCGAGCGAGAGAGAGAGAGAAAAAAAAAAAAAAAACAACAGCCCTGAAATGAAAAACTGTATTTAAAACCTTTCAGAAAAGATAGGGATCATGCTTATCAAAACAATCACTGGGTAGCACAATTGTTCATCAGTGCTGGCAATCTAAATTGACCCTTGCAGTTATGTTGCTGGCTTAGTAGACCTTAGGAATGCAAGCTTATTCTCGCTGCTAATTTTCCGCAGCCAAAGATATTAAGTGAGCTCATTCTAACCCTGGAGTCTCCTCAAGCAGATAGAATTCCGAGTTAATGATGATTTGGGGATGATTTCTTCTTTTTTAATGCAGAGAAGCCAGTGGACAGGGAACTTGGATCTAGTTGCACATTTACATTTTTCAGCTTAGTTCGAAAAGGATTATTTAATCTCATCAAATGGAATTAAGTTCAAAGGCACGTTGTAGGTGTAAGAGTTTCTAGAAATGTACAAACAGACGATGGCAGTTTCTGGCAGTGGTGGTGGTGGTGGGGGTTGTTGCTAGGCGTACTCCCGTTTTAACTCATTTCCGATCCCCCCTTTAAATCTCTGTTTGTCTGCATCTTAGAAAAAAATGAAATTGATATTGTATAGTTTTTTTTTTTTTTTATTTGGTGTACTGGCTTTAAGACAAAATCTAATTATTTTTAACAAGCTTGTTGCCTAATCACACTGTGACAGTGTTGCCCAGTGCTATATTCGTTTTGAGTATTTATCATAGCTTTTTGTGTAAACGTTTCACATTACCAGCCTGTGGCTGGTAACATAAAAAATTTACCAGTGAAACCTAATTCTTGTCAGCCAGCAATCAGTTTTCACTCGCCATTGTTCCAGATGATGGAAAGTAGCACCATAGGGGCTTTGTGTTTAGTTTTTTTAATATTTAGTTTCAACTGTATCTCCTTATGGCTGCATATTATATAAAGTTTAAAATCTGTGCTTACTTCATATTGTGAAGTTGAAAGAAGTGACGTACATTGTGTGCTTTCCAACAAACAGTATCCACAGCTGAAGCCACCATCCTAAATCTTGATGTTTATTCATTTTCCCTGAGTTCCCACATTGCGTTTCTGCTGATTTGTTAAAACACAACGTTTTAATCTCTGTCCATTTACTAGCTACTTTATTGTGAGAAGAAAATGGACCAAGTGATTTGCTATGTAGTGGTGCCTTTGTGTAGTTTTATTTATTTGATATTTACTCACTGATTAAGATTATAAATGTTTAAACTCATTTTTTATAATGATATTTTAGAGACTTGGATATAGCTGTCAAGATGAAGTAGAGATGGAATGAGGTGTTTGATTTCTACTGCGTGTGCAAGACTAAAAGCTGACTTGAGTCAAAATAGAAAAAAGATTTTGATGTAGGCTTATTGATTATGGATTTGCCCCGATATGCCCCAAAAAATCACCTGTGGACAATTTTTGGCAGCCATTTTTGATTGATCGGCTATTTTTTCACTTTAATTGACAACAGGTGCAGCAGTTTACAGTTTCTGAGCCACAACATTTAATATGAAACATACGGACCTAATGAATTAATCGAATCAGCTTCTCCAAACATTTGTTTCTGTTGAAGAACTAATTTTCCAAGATGCTTTGCTTCATTGGTCTCAGCTGAATAAATGTGTAAAAAAAAAGCTTTAATAATGTTTGTTTCATGGAATGTTTAAAAGAGTAATTATTTTTAATAACTTCAGAAAACCTTATGGCAGAATTTGTTTTACTATCAATGCATAATAGCCAGTTCAGATTTTAAAAGAAAGTCATCCTTTTTTTTGGAAATAAGAATGGAAGACCTTTTATACATTGCACATGGTTATGTTTGACATTTTTGCCATGAAATTAAAATGATGATGAGTACTATTTTTGTTGGTGGTGTCACTTTAATGTCATTATTGTGATTCATATATTCATTTCCACAAATAGATTTTCCATTATTTGGTTTTATGGATAAATTTCTATTAACGTTATTAGTATTTTAATGTAGTCTTACAATATTTTTTATTATTAATATTTTTTCATTATTTTTATTGTTATTATTTTTATGGACATTGTTTTGATCACATATTCATTTTCTGAAATAAATTTTTCATTATTCAGTTTTGCAGAGCTTTTCTTAATATCACTATTATTACAATTTTATTCCATCAATGCATTTTATATACTAGCTTTTCACATTAATATTATTATTATTATTATTATTATTATTATTATTGTAGCTGTTGTTGCTGTAAATGCTGTCTTGTTTAGGTGCTGTATGTGTTTTCTGTGAGCAGTCCAGTTTCCTCCTGGAAACTTAAAACCACATGTGAGCATGTCCTGCAATGGACTGAGGCCCCATCTACAATCAGGACTGATTATTATATCTTGTGTCGGATGTGACCATGAGAATCGAGCTCACCATGACTGTGTAATAAGTACAGTAGATCAGTCATATTAACAGGAGAATGAATAATTAATAGTAGTAGTAGTAGTGGTGGTAGTAGAAGTAGTAGCAGTAGTAATGGCAGGGTTATTATTATCATAATCATCCATCCATCCATCTATTCATTTTTGGAACTTTTTTCTCCTTTTTTTATTATTTGAATTTTTTCATATGTGTGCATTAGTTTTCTTTTGGTACTTTCATGACCACCTACAGCCCCAAGTTATCGGTGTAAAATTATTCTAAATCAACACCATACCATTCATTCAGTGTATGCCCTGTTTTGGATTCTGGAATCTCCTCTGGAGCTAAGATGGACTATGTGCCCAGCATTGTCAAGATCTCAATGATCCTGTAACAGTAACAAGTACCTCTTATTTTTATTATTATTCCTCTTGTTCGATTTTCTCCATTGATATTTAACCCATGAGTTAGATACAAAAATCTGTGAAATTGTGCTTGGTATACAGCATTTTAGAAAACATAAATCCTTAAGAATAAATTTGACACATAAACATGAATTAAATGGAATACCTCATCGGTCCAAAGCTTCCTAATTTTATAAATGTATGAGCATGTCCTGCTATGAGCTTTTATCCCATCCAGCATTTGATTTCCAGCTAGTCCTAAGTTGTGCTGATATGGGTGTTAACTCTAACTGACTCTGACCTAAAAAAGCAGGTAGAAAAACAATGTCTTGTAAGGATCATCCTTTAATTTACATCCTTACTTTATGAAGGAATAATTATTTTAATTAATCAAACAGGCAAAAATAAAATAAAGATTTCTACAAAAGGCATTTTGTTTCTGTCCTGTCAAAATTCTTGAAATTCTTATTTATTTAAAATGACAATGAAAACTTAGCTCAGAAGTAATAAAGGTTTAAAAAGTTGCATGATAATAATGATGGTGATTATTTTAATATTTAACAGTTAAGTAACTGCCTGCTTAATTATTCATCAAGTCCAGCTGCAAGAGTTAAGCAGGTGCTGCTACTTTCTTTCTCGTAATACACTTTTTCTTTTAATAATTCATGAAACATCAAAGAGGGACCTGCGATTAACATGAACCTTTCAGTAACTCTGAAGGTATAAGAAAGCCTTTAAAAATGTATGTCACAGGGGTCTCTCATTTTTTTTCTTTCAAAACAACATTAAATAGAAATGATTAATTTCTTGATTTGAAAAGGGTAATCTAATCAAGCTTTCACGTCACCCGCAGACTTACACCTCGGACAATTGAGCAGCAGCAGCAGCAGCTTCCCGGACAATTCTTTCATGCCGCTAGCCCTTGTCGTTTCGATAACCCTTACAGCAACTCGAGGTAACCCCATTCCACATTCTTACTTTTACGCAAAGGCTTGTAGTTAAGTATTCAGAAAAGAGAGGAGTCAAATGCTTTCATGATTGATTGGCAAATTAAGCATGACTACTAAGGAACAAGTCTAAAAGGCAGTAAAAACAATAACATTTATTTTAGCTGGCTCAGATATCAGCCCAGGTGCCTCATGAATGGGGAGCATGATTAAAAGAAGAAAATGAGAACCGGAGAAAGGAAGGCAGAAATATAGATGAACAAGCTGAAAAAGCCATCTCAAAGATCCTTAAATTACCACTTATGCCTTAATGAATGCAGTTGCTATTCAGAACCTTTAACGTGCATTTTGGGCAGTCGTCAGCTACTCTCATCTCATGGTTTGCATCCAAACTGTGTTCTGGTTTAGAGGAACTTTAAAAAAGTCGTAAGATTTTATTTTGACTTTAAATCACTTAAGCGTATCTGAAAACATAGCCTGTGAATACAATAGTAAAGTTCATAATGGAGCTGCATGTTAAGCCTATGCTCGTTTATCTGAATAGAGATCTCTCCTGTATAAGCTTGTTTATAAGTTTTATCTTTAGGTATTGGAAAGGCAAAGTAGAGATTTGTCAAACAACTAAGTTCATTTTAAACTGCATGTGTAGGCATGAAATATTTTTTACCTCAACAGTGCTTAGAGTACAGGTTCAATTCCAGTCTTCGATAGCATGTCCTTCTCAAGTTCTAATGGGGTTTCCCCATGGAATCAAAGTTCTTCTCGGAAGTGTAAAGCCATGACACTATCTTATAATTGCTCTTGTGTTAGTGTCGGACTTTGTTTGCCTGTATTTTACAATAAACTGACATCCTTTTCATGCCTTACTGCTGGAATTGGTTCTACAGCCATACTATTTAGAGTTAAATCAGTTACACCTCATTCATTCATTTTAGTAGCATTGCCTGGAAAGGTTTGTATGATAGGGTTAACGTAAATCAGTTTGAATGTCTTCAGTAGTTTATCTTGAAATTAGATTGTTTATTAAAGCCCCACTAAAATTAGATTTAAAAATACACTCAAAGCACTGTATCTCTGCTATTAACTGGACTATCGAATTTTAATCCATTTTGTCATGTTTGGATTTCTTATAATTCATTCATTTCAGTTTTTATCTATTGGAGCAATGATGCTTCACATGTACCACTTGGTGCAGTTGGTGATGTGATAGTCACCAGGTTAGTTAAGATTGAGAATTTATGGACACACCCTCTCTGACATTTCTCTCTATATTATAATCAAAAAATCCTGGGACAAGATGAGACTTTTTAGCCTGGGTCGAGATGTGATTTTTATCAGAGAGACACTTTCACGTCCCACGAGGCGAGACTTTATTCAAGAGATTTAACCACACCCGGGGCCGGAAATAAAAGACAGAGTAGATGACAAACTAGAACGCCGTAAAGAATTCAAAACCATTGGCGCGATACACATGCAGAGCAGGTTAGAGATAACGAAAGTACTAAAATTTGAAAGTCTCAAAAAAATGATAGTAAAGATCGCATTAGTGCAAACAAATGGAAATTATCACTCGGTAAAATAATGGAACAGTGAAAAGAGATTGAATATATTGTTCAGATTTAAACTTTAAGTCAGAGACTTGTAGATCATGTAATTCGTGTTGCCATCAGGGAAAAGTAGTGTTTCTTCCCAATAAAGAGGCGTATCCATGAGAATTAAAATATTTGTTGTTCTCACTACATTGCCACCTCAGAAATACAATAAAATAGTACAAACTACAAGGCAAAATGCAAGAATAGATTATACCATTCACTATATACAGAATTCTCACATATGTGGATACAGATTTGTTCAAGTACATCAAAAACAAAGTAGAAACTAATTAATATAAATGAAAAGTAACAATTATCTGTCCATCAGCTAATTGTAGATCTACTGCCAGATTTTAGAAAAGGAATCTGACAAGCCAGACAGAGGACATCAGCCAATTAACTACCTTCCATCTACTGGCCATTCTATGTCAGAGTCAGTGCTGGGCCAGCCACTTTAATGAAAGGACCCTTCTACCCGATGATTCTAATGGTTCTTTATCTTAGATGACTTTTCCATAGGTAGGTAAACAACTTGGCAGTGGACCAGTGGCACAAAGTACCACATGAGAATACAGAATAAGGGAGGGTTAGTAACAGTTTATAAATATTGTATTACTTATATTTCAGCACTAATGACTAACCACAGAGATGCCGTATGCAAAGTGTGACAGATAGGGGGCGCTGTCATCCGCTTGAACACTCAGATGAGACGCCAGACACCAGATAAAAGTCCAAATGTTGACTTTATTAATACAATAATGTGCACAAGCACCTCCACCTCCACTATACTTTCAATACTACAATAATAATCACACAAATCAAATCCTCCACACCTCCCAGCAGCTTGGTCACCCTTCCTCCCAACTCGGCTCACTGCTGGGATCTCTCACAATCCTTTTATACTACTTGACCTGGAAGTGCTTCTGATCCCCCAGTCCATGTGATTCCCCCACACTTCCGGGTCAGGTGAAAATTCCCCTTTTTCTTCAGCCTGGAAATACTTTATTTCTTCTATCCTCGTGACTGTGAAGTACTTCCAGGCTATACGGAGAATACAAGTCCTTGAGCCTCCCTGCAGCATCCTCTGGTGGCCTCCACGGTATCCAGCAGGGCTGTGAAGGAAAACTCCAAGGTCCATGATGCCTTGCTGGAATTTGGGGCATCTCTACGTTGCAGGGAGGGCTCCATCTGGCGACTTGGGGGTATTGGACGGGATAAGTTGCCGGCCATAGTCCACAACAGCTAATCAGCAGCTGTACTTGGGATATGCTAAACTGTAGTAGAGAGTCTGCAGGGGTACATCTTACATAATATATAAATAACTTAAGATACTTAGTGATAACTCTCATGTATACTCAAACAGAGGTCAGTCCTAACATATAAGTCATATTGTAACAACAGACAGATCACAAATTAGTGCTTTTTCTTCACATTGTGATTTAATACTATTTCTTAAAAATGTATCATTCAAGTTGTACCATTTTGGAAGTGCTGTTCTCATTAGTACATGTAGACCTCCTCTTTGGAGTCTTGAGGTAGATAGCATTTTCCCGTTAATCACACATATTGTCTAAGTTTTAAATATTGAAGCAAAGACAGACCTGCTTTTTATTTTTGAAAGTTTTTCTTACACTCAGGACATTACACATTAGGACACACAGGAAGCCTCAACTAACAGGTCAGAACTTAAGCAAGCTGTGCTTCATTCTTCATTTGTTTTTTTTTTTCCATTATGTTTTGATGATATTTAATAATAGTGCATATTTATAGTCATTGATCCCTACACTACCTTCCATCTCTCAAGTTTCTCAACATTGCCTGTTCCTTATGATTTACTTACTCTAAAATAGTATACTTTTGTTTCTTCTCTTGGGGTGATATGCAAAAAACTTCAGGTTAAAAGTTGACCAGGAGCTGAGGCTTGCAGTAGGTAAATCTTCCTTCTGCCCTTTAAACCTCTCAAGTGTTTTTTAAATTGCTGATAAATTTGTTTTATTTTGCTGGACTGGTGTACCTGTGACAATAAAAACTGTAGGTTTAAAAATACTATTTTAATGGAAAGGATATAAAAAATGTAAACTGATGCTTTCTCAGGGAGTTATTTATTCCTTAGTTACTTAAAATGGATTCTTCATCTGTCATGAACATGTCAAACATATAGTTGTTTTATTTTTTTTAATACGATTATTCATATGTTTTTCTAACATGTAAATATGGTTTATAAGACTGCTGGGAATAGCTCAGGGCCCTGCGACCCTAAAAAAATAAAGCTAGTTTAAAAATGTTATGCTTTGCTATGTTATAACTTATTTGTTAGTTTTTCTACTTATTTGTTAATGTGCATGACCCTGTCAGCATAGATGATAGGTCCCTTACAATCCTGCGTTGGAGGGGTAGTTACAGAAATGGATGGATGGATTGTTGCTAAATTTATAAGGTATAATTTCAATGGGGTCATTGGGACTTTCCTGTGACCTGGCTTGTTTAGATATAGCCTGCCAGTTGATCGAATTCTGCCTACTTTCATTAAGTGAAAGATCATTTTTCATTAACTGTAGCTATATTTAAAAGCACGAAAACTCTGCAATCTTTTCTTTGTTATGATAATTGTTTTTCTTGCTAAATAAGTAAAGACAAATGTATAGCATACATTGCATTATGTCAAAGGTAATTATATCATCATACTGTATTCAATTCTCATTTTAACCACTAGATTGTACCAAAATGTAATAGATAAGGGTATAAAGTGGGA
Organism: Polypterus senegalus; assembly: GCF_016835505.1. Lineage (NCBI taxonomy): Eukaryota > Metazoa > Chordata > Cladistia > Polypteriformes > Polypteridae > Polypterus > Polypterus senegalus. The sequence continues at coordinate 75,638,188 of NC_053167.1, forward strand.
ACAATAGATGATTTGTCATGTGAATAATTTTACCAATATTATCATATCATGATGTTGAGGTTGAAAGTGGCATGGTGCCACAGTGGTTAATGCTGTAGTATCACAGTTCCAATATCCTGGGTGTGAATTCTGCACTATGTCATTGTGCATCTACAATCCACATGCTTTACTTGTGTCAGCATAGCTTTCCTTCTGAGTACCATAGTCTCCCTTTTACATGCCAAAAATGCAGGCTAGATGAAATATTCTTCTTTATTTTTTCCTTACTTGCATGCAAGAGTGATGTGTTTCATCAACCATCTCCATATACAGCTCAGTCCTGCACATTCTGTCCAATCTGACCCTTCTCTTTCAAGTCATCTTTTAATTTATCTGTCCACCTCTGCTTTGGCTACCCCTGTTTTTTCCTATCCAGACTTTCCTTCTCCTAATTCGTTGGCTCACATGTTCATTGTCTCTCTCATATGTCCATGCCACTTCTACTTTTGTTCCTAACCTGGTTGCTTAATTTCTTATTCTGTCTTTCTTTGTAACTTCACATATCCACCTCAACATTTTAATTTCAGTCACATCCAACTTCTTCTCCTGCACTCCCTCCACTCCCCAAGATTCAGGTCCATACATCATTAGTTATCTTACCACTATCTTAAAAAATAACTACCCTTAAACCTTACCTTGATTCTTCAGACATACAATTCTCCTGATATATTGTTCCAGTGTTTCATCCAAATTATTCTCTGTCAGTTATTTCTGCACCCAGTTCACCATCTTGGGCTACTACTGGTCCAAGATATTTAAACTTATCAATTTTTTAAATAGCTCTCCCTGCAGACTAACGTTTGAATCCTGAAGTACACCTCCTATATTCTGTCTTCTTCCTATTTTTCATCAACAATCTTCCTTCCAAAACCCTTCTCCATTCTTCCAAATAATTCTCCACTTCCTCCCTCATACATATCCTGAGCAATCCTTAGGTACTGCTCTGGAACTCCTTTCTCTCTCATGCATCTCCACACCTCTTGAAGTGACACCCTATCATAAGCCTTCTCCAAATCAATAAACACCATATGCAAGCCTTTCTGTTTTTCTAGATGCTTCTCTACAGTACAAGCTGTCTCAATGCAAGGATTGCATCAGTTGTTCCTCTGCCTGGCATACAACCAAATCACTGCTCCCCTATGGTGGTCTCTTCCCTGAGTTTTCTCTATATGACACTTAGTGCTGATCCCAAGCCTGGATAAATAGAGATAATTTGTATCAGAAAGGACATCTGGCTGTAAAACTTTTGCCAAAACTGTGATGAAGAATGATGAAGAATTTTTTAAATTGACCCTGTCTGAGATGGGTGTGCTCATGAGTGGGCATTCAAATGGAGTGATTTTGCATCAAGGGCTGTTTCTTGTCCTATGCCTGATGCTAAAAAATGGGATCTGGCCTTTCATGCCCATGACTTGGTTTAAGTGGATTCAAGAAGCAGCATTACATGGAAGGCAGGAACCAAACATGTATGAAGAGCTAACCCATTGTAGGGGCCACTCATATATATATCTATATACACACACACACACACAGACCCACATTTCCAATTTAGAATCATTAATTAACCCAATACACATCTTTGCCTTTAGTGAGGATAAAAGGGATACCGCAAGTATGATATGAGAATGCCAAAGATGTTCTGAGCCTGGCATTTGGTGAACCAATCAGCATACAGAAATGTTAATAATACTAAGAGTGTATAATGAAGTTCAGAATCATCCAGTAATGAGTTAAAGTCATCTTTCCATGAGGTTGGAGTCAGGCCTAAGAATGCTGATTCTTTCCAAGCAGCTGAAAAAAGTCCAAGAAAATTGAAAGACTGAATGAAGTGATTTTAGTATGCTACCCAGAACACTACAGAAAACATCTTTGATGATGCAGCTATAAGAAGATCATATTAATTTGGAAACATTCAGAAATGAAAATAAAATATGCTTAAGCAGATAAATAGTACAATTACTTTTAATTGGCCGTGGCCTCAAAAAGTGGAAAACTGCAGAGATTTATTGTCTCAGTCAAGCGTGTCATTACCGACTGACCACATCCGGCAGACTGAGTTGCTTTGACTTTTTTCTATAATGTGTACTATATGTTTAAATAAGAACTGGTGCTTATTTTATGATATTTATTAATGATTCAGATTGCAAAAAGTAAATACAAATATGTTCCATTAAAGAATATTAATCAGTCATGGACACAAACATAGGGTGGGTGCTTTGTTTCTGTGAATTGCCTAACCTCTCATCAAACACCCTGGCCCAATGATTAAAAAGACATGGAGACTGCATTTGCTGCAGAGAAGGCAGCAATTGGCAGCTTGCAAGGCAAGAGTGGCAATGGGCAGCTGCCACTTGACGATGAGGGCAAAGATCCATATTAATTATATCAGTATAAAACTGAGATATTTAACCTTTTGGTGGCCATCTTGGTTAACATAGTTCTTACTTTTAAACATATGAAAAGCACAAAGATAGAAAATGATTACATGATTATTATTTGTTTCTCTATATTAAAGAAAAAATAAGTGAACTAATTACAGTCTTGTTTTTTCTTTGAAATACACCGTGAATTGCTTGAGAAAGTAACCTTCCTTAATACCAATATATATTTCTTTTTTTTTTCTGAATCTGTACTGATACAGCGATGATTTCATTCTATAACATTAGATTAAAAGAAAACTTAAATACTCTCCAAATGAAGAAAGTTCTAACTTGAGTACCCTGGAGACATAATAGGACTAATTAATGAAGCAATCATATGCGCACATTGATGTTTGTGCCAACTGTAAGTTCATTTGCACAAAAAATTCATCTTTTATCAAAATGAATATGGTTTTGCTATTATTAAATCCCAATTCAATCTTTGAATTTGAGTATTGTATCTTGATTCCTGTCAGTTAGCCCTGAAGGAGGAAAATGCATCCTCAAAAGTAGGCCTACCTTTCAGAACATGAAACAAAAAATAAGCACCTTTTTATATTTGGACTCAGAAAACAGGAAGATGGCTTTTGTATGTAACTTTATATGTTTTGCATTCTTTAAAAATTTACAACCCTTGTTAATAACATATGTAGACAAATCTCTGAGGCTATGGTCACACGGATGAACCCATGAAGTGCTCTGAAGCCACTACTGACGTTTCATTTACGTTTATGATCCATTCAATTTCATACATTTTATGGCAATGTTTGAAACACTTTACTACACTTCAAAGCTCACTACTTTGCAGCTTCTTACTTTAAAACACTTTCAGTGTTCACTAACTTGGAGCATAATGTCCTCAGGCAGAAGATATGGGTGGTGCACTACTTAACAAAGCTGCCTCACAGCTCCTGAGTTCATATCTCACACACGGTCACTGTTTGCTCGATATCTGTGTTTCCACAATTTCTACGTCAGTTTTTCTCTTGGTATTCCAGTATTCCAGTACCTCACACAACATTCCAGTATGCAGGTTAGGCTAGCTGCTAACTTTAAATTAAGCACTGCCCCTCTACAACCCAAAATCGGATGGTGCAAGTTCGGGGATTATTGAAAAACATAAAATAACATAAAATAATATTCTCAAATTTACCTAATCCAATTCTAGATTTTAATGGGTGGTAGCCTTCCCAGGCAACATCACATGAAAGACAGGAGCAAAGCCTGGCTGACAGACCAATCCATTGCAGAAAATAGTAGCCATACTTACATGGAGACAATTTACATTTGCCAAGTCTCCAATCAGCACATCATTGGAGACAAAAACTGATGGAGAAGGAATTAGAAAATATGCATAAAATGCCTTGATTTGGTCTATAGAAACAGTTTTGCCACTTTTAGAAGATTTGTCCCTTATTAAATGACTGCCATATAGATCAAATTTGTTTGAAAATATTTTATCTTGGCTACCAATTAAAAAGGGCTATTATGCGAAAGAAGGAGAAAATTATTTGGTAATCCTTTCCACAAAAAAGGCAGTTTTTCAGTAAAATCAAATTCATAGCATTTTCCAATTTCAAACAAATTGAACCAAGAGTTTCAAAATCTGAATAAGTTTTAAAATCACAGTAAACCAAAAAGAGGTGAGTTAGACCTAAATGTAACTAAAACTTAAGAGACGACTTTTAAAACAGAGTAAATCTTTTTATCATCTTCATTCAATGTATACAGTTTTAGAGATAAACCCGAGTAATTGCTCCTTTTAAGGGCACACTTGTGTTCACATTTGTAGTTTAGAACTACCAATCAACATAGCATCCACAGAAAAGGCACAATTGATTGTTCTTCTGGCAACATTATGAAGGTTTCAAGGGAGTAGAAAACAAACCAATCTTCTTACTCAGTTCATCAGTATTAAAAATGACAGTATTTTGGCAACAATGTGTTTAAGCACTCAATGTCAGAACGTTTCAGCAAAGTGTTATTTTGCAAGGTGCAGTTATGCTCATTGTTTACATGTAGTAAAACAAAAGACTACAAAGACAGCACAAAGAGTCGGGGATCCATAGTGCTTTTTAATAGATGAAAAAAACAGTAAAAAGGGAAGCTCGGTGTCAGTCATACTAGGGTGTCTTTGTCAGTTGCTGGTCAAATCAGACCCCAGCTTGCAGTGTTTTCTCGGTTGTATATTGTATGAAGAATGGGAGCTTTAGTGTTGCTGGCAGCTCAGAGGTGGGCTTACAGGAAGCGTTCCAAGTCATGGTCCTGCCTTGTGTAGACAAACACATTTATAAAGAGTAAGTTCTCAATGTGCTTTCCTAAAAGGGACCTTATTATGGTTGGTGACAAGCCTACACACATGACAGTGCAGTATCGGATTATTTATAGCAAGATATATATTGACTCATTGGTGGTGTTTGGTTGACAAAGAGGTGGAACTCCATAGTAAAGCTTTTCAGCAGTTTGTCTGGCTTGTTTAGTTGTTAACAGTAATTTTGAGACTGTAGCCCCATTTTCTTTTCTGTCTCTTTGGACTGCTATACCTCTGCAACCTCTGGGATTTTTGGAGTAACTTCTCAGATTGAGCCAGAGTCCTGATGCTGAAGAAAGGTGATCTTCATTTCTAATTCACTCTTGAAGGAATGGTCCTCACATTCTCCATATGAAAACTGTGGACAATGTTAGGTTCCTGCTGCTCTGGTTTCCCATCACAGGTGTGACTTAACATATGTGACTTCCAGCAACCTTGTCATGAGACAACGGAAGTGCTCTGTCTCCTTTTTAGTCATCTCTCTTGTGGCCTCTGAGTGTTTGACATGAAAAGATCAAGTGAACTGTGGAAAAATTCCTATTATATAATACTGGTGCCCCACTCTGGGTTGATTCATACCTGTTACTCTGGCTATTGTGTAAAATGAATTGAAAACCATAATTGTTAAAAAAAAACTATAGGGCAACTGAATCATTGTACTCAGATATTGCATTGTGTCTACTTTAAGTCAAGTTTATTGTCATGTATACATAGTACATAGTTTACATAGTAAAAAGAAACAAATTCATTAATTTAATTAAATTAATAAAAGTATACACATTATGCAACAAATACGTATATACAGAAATTAACACCATCATGGCTATCAAATGAAAACACCATTAACAGCCACTTGGACATGAACCTAACATATGCAGGCTTAAAAGAAGAATATACAAATATTAAAAAAGACTTTAAGACCAACAACCTCAGACCTCCACGTTACTAACCCACCCCCTCACACCCACCTACACCCCCCCATCTGCGCTATATTGCCTTTGATTCCTGTATGTCTAATCATTTTCCTCTGATGATGACACCTGATGGGTACCAAAAGCTCAGCAATAAAAGATTATTTTAAAATATGTAATTCATTTTCTCCCTTTGTGGATTTCTAGCTGTAAAAATGCAAAGTGCATCACAGAACTCTTCTGTTTATACAGAAATTACTATCAATATATATATGCAAATATTATGCAGATATATTTATATATAAACGTCTACATGTCGAAGTGTGTGTGTCTATTCGGCCCGGAAGTGATAAGGGCTCCACCTCCGAGGAAACAGAAAACTTACTTAGCCGCTAATAACACAAGCGAGGCCAACACGTCAGCAAAACGAAACCTCAGAAGAAAGATAAAGTCGCTTAGCTGCTAATACAGATTTGAGGCGAGTACATTGGCAAAACAAATCCTCCTAGGAGAGAAATGCCCAGAGTAGTTCCTTTCAATTACCTGATATCTCTACATTTCAGTTTTTCTTTTCAATAATTTCTAGGACCCCGGGCTTTTTACAGCACGAGCTTACACAGCTAGTTTATATGTATATATACTGTATATACACACACACACTATTTGTTATGTTATAATATTTGCTTTTATAATTGTCTGTTCATCAACCTTATGATTTATTGCTTAAAGCTCTCCCTGAATCTTCTGGTGTGAATGCCAATGGTCATGTACAGTGTGGCAGAAGGAAGGTGAGAGAAAAGCAGCTGTGCAGGATGATGGAGGTCATTAATTATAATGCTTGCCTTCATATAGCAGTGAGTGTTGTGTATGTCCTTTGTCACATAACACTGTCAACTTTTACTACATTCTTGTTTATCATGGTGCCACAGAGTGCTGATGTGTTGCGTGTTGATCTGACATACAAGTAAAAATTTCACTTTACTCTGTACACATGACAATATTACTACAACTGCTATTATGTTGATTAAAGTAGCTTCTAAAAATGGCTAGTCATATAGTTTGAACGTGGACTGATAATGGACATCAGCAATGCACACGGAGCCTGTGATGTGACTTTAACATGCTAGGTTTGAAGCCCACAAAAACAGGCCGCCAATGCATTAAGGTGCCTCAACAGATGTTTTTTAAAGGGTTATGACAACTGAGGTAGGTTGGTGTTTGAAGTTTTACATATATTACTGCAGTAAACCTGAAATTTATTTTTCAATTCTTTATATTTTAAAATCAATGGAAACCAAACCTTGTTGTTACAGAAAATATTCTTTGGGACCGGGTAAGCAAACATAAAAGGGCACAGATTAGGATTTAGCTCTGCTCTATTTTCCTATCGAATAAATCATCATTATCATGTCCATCCACAATGCTTATATGGTTGCTTACTTCTGATTTACAGTACATGCAGTTACATCAAATCTTGTGTAAAAATATCTTAGAAAAAAAAAGAAAGCTTTGAATCAGTTTGCCTGCAGGAAGTCATCTGAGTGACTTTGATGTGGATCTTAGCTCATAAAAGACAGTGCGTTTGACCCGAGGCGATGTTAAAATTTACACACTTTAATCATTCAGTCACTACCAGGTGTGTACTGAGTGCTGGACATGTGTTACCAAAAAAAAAAAAAACGAGAGAAAGGGAGAGACAGAGGCGTTTCTTAACTCCTTCTGACTGGATGGTGTGAAATTATTTCCTGACTTTGTAAAAACTATTTAATTATCTTGCAGGCACACCCTCTTACCTCCCTGAGAAAAAAAGAACCCTGAGCAGTTGTTGTTTTAATGCTTTAATAAGCCCTAAGATGGCAGAGGCTGATTATAGTCAGCTGGCTGCAACTGAAAGGTTAATGATGACCTATTGAAAGCAGGGGAAGCAAGAAGGAATGTTTTTAGATGAAATAGATCAGATTTACTTGCACCTAAAGGAAAAAGAAAAAATGTTAAGGAGGATTTTTTTTTTTGGCTGTGTATCAGATTCATTGTGAGTCAGAGCTGTGATTTTGAAGGAGCCTTCATGAGAATCATACTTGATAATCACGCTCTCTGCCAATGCTTTAAGGCAGCAGCAGTTTAAATTAAGTCACTAAGTGGCGGAACATTGCTGCATTCTTTTGTGGGGGCATTGTCGACCCCAGCTCTCTGAAACAATGGGCACCGTTCACACACCTACAGAAGACACATTTTCAGGCACCGATATCTAATATCATAATGAGTATGAAAACCTGCTATTATTTTCGGGGGATTTCTTTTTGCAGTTGCTAGCTGAACATCTGTTCGAAATGACAAAAGGTTAGTTGCTCTCAGTAGGATAGAATATCTGTTTCATGGCAATCTGCAGCTCAGTCTGATGTTCAACTGTTTACTTCAATATTTCTCTTTATTTTATTTTAGTTTATTTTCTGCTTGGCACTACAGACAAGATGAGAACAGATTACTGAGCACTCGCCTATAGGATATAATCAGCTATGAATGCAAAGCACAATGGAACAAAAAAAGCTGATCAGTTTGGAAAATGTGCACATATCTTTCCAATCTGGTTGGTGAATTCACTTTTTCAAATATTTGGGACAAATTGTTTAGTTTTGACATCTGTTTCATTTAGTGTCGCAAGGTGTGGTTGCTATTGATGAAAAAAAAATACAGTATTAAGTAGTACGTGTCGCTCCTGCTTGGGCTAACGCTTCCTCTTTAAAATCATTACCTGCCCGGAATTAGTTGTTCCATTACTGGAGGGCTGTGGAGGGGAGGTGCTGTCTGGGCTAAATTGCAATTAGGCAGCCCCAAGTGAGGCTGGCACCAGCTAACTTGGGATATTGGAGTGAAAAGGCCCGTAATCAGCCTTCGGTCATGTAGAACAATGCATAAAATTAAATTGACATTAATGAATAATTGTGTAATGAAAATGGAAGAGGAGAGTTAATTGCATGTTACAGTGAGTGTAATGCGCAGATAACCTTGCGTTTAATGCTATTCTTAGCCTTGCTGCCAAGACTTTTACTGAGCCTCTCTCAGCAGGAAGTCATTAAAGCTGTGAGTAGATAATGCAGGCACGGTGAAACCTAAGTGGCAACAATCTAACCAGAGTTTCTTTCGGAGTTGTTTTCAATGAGGGCATGTTGAGGTAATTTGTACACAGTTGATTGAAATTAAAGGTCATGCTGCCAACTGTCTGCAACCAAGTCAGAAATGGAGAGCTCCAGCTTAGCCAGTGCCTGCCATCATCTTAGCAGAGGAGTAACTCAGTAATTGAGAGAGAAGGATGAAAGTTGAAAATCTAGCCCAATGAACGTCAGTATTCATGACCTGGCTGTGTGCTCTCCGCGTGTGTGTGTGTTTGTGTGTGAGTGTGAGTAAGCGTTCCAGTATGCCTACCATACCAGCTGTGAGAAGGCAGATGTGAGTATTCAAAAACCATTAAGCTAAAAGGACAAAGCTCAAGGTCTAGCAAGTTGCTCTGATTAACGCTGATTTTGTGTAACAACCAAGCGGCTTTCCAAAATAATACGCCCCTTTTTCCATGAGGTGGGTGTGTCATTTTTTTTTTAATGAGAATAGCTCTAAAAACCCATTCTGTGGATTGTAATTTTACAAATTTCATGAAAATCAAATAAAGAGCATATAACAGATAATATCGAGATTAATGGAATTAAGTCACATTCAACAATATGCATGCTCTGGGTTTTGAATAAAAAAGTTTTTCCTTCTGGTTGACTGCAAAATAAATTTGTCAGTGTCACAAGGGTACTTAAAATACTGAACATAAAATACTGACCCCATTCTCAAACACACAGTAATGATAGCATACTTAAATTAGCTTTACTTAGTGGCCTTTTGCTTTTTTATTTATTACTTCTGAGGAGGTGGAAAACGCTTAGCCATATGGCTAATAGAAAAAGACCATTAATACAAGACATTTGCCCACAAAGCTAACTCATTTGATTTTTTGACTAAACGAACTGCCAGGATTTTTTTACGTATGAAAAATCTGTGGCACACCAGCTGGTCTGCTTTCCAATTAACCCCTTTGGATTTTAGGCAATGCTGTTTAAAACAAATTCACAAAAGTAGACATGTGGCAGTTCTGATTTTCAATTTGTCATCTTTTATCTGCAGGTTAAATGGAAACAAATACATTGCAATCATATATTTGACGAGCAGCATAAATGTCACTTTCTTTCTGTTTGATTGGAAAACACTTATCATTTACCCTAAAAAGATGTTTCTTCATAAAGATAGAGATTTAGATCATTTGCAACAGTTAAGCCATGAAGGAAATGATTGCATTTCTAACTTTGCCTTATCATGTTAGAAAAGTAGCATTGAAATAAAAATTTGTTAAAGTAGTACAATAGAATGGAGTAATCAATCAAAAACGTTACATTTATGACTTTTTGTTTAAGTAGAATAATCAAGTTTTTTTTTTTTAATTAATGAATGCTAATTTATCTGCTTCAGCTTAATGTTAGTCAGTGGTGACTAAACTAAGTGGGTTGTGTAATTATAAAGAAGCACGGTGTTAATTAACTGCAAAAAAGAGATTGTTACTCTGAATGCATTCTCATATATATATATATATATATATATATATATATATATATATATATATATATATATATATATATATATAAAAACAAAATGTGGGGATATTTAAAGCTAATGAAGAAAGTACTTCCATGTGTTCTTTGACACTCCTTTTTTCTTTGACTCTTTTTCTATCCCACATCTAATATTTGCCAATCTCTTTTGACCTTTATTCTGTCAGACATTTAGCCTGCTCATAAACTGTTTTCCTCAGGCTGACCTAGAAGAATCACTCGCAGTGCCATACCAATACACCTTCAGTCACTCTTCTACTAATATCAGGAACTACCATTAGCCAGAACAAGGATAACAGCTCATTTCCTGGTATTTTTCCGTTACAAGCAAATTTGCATGCTTACCAACACTGTGGAGGAAATTACAGCATTATTGATGGTTGTTTGTTGATTATTTTGTATATTGTTCTTAATCTGTTGTTTTTTCCTTAGGTTGAAATCGTACTGCACTTTTCTGCAAATTTTTAGATACTTGCCTATGTGTTTCCCTATTTTAGGGATCATAGACTCCAAATCATCTTGAACACTACCATTAATAGCTTGAAATTAATCTGCAATCCAATGTACTCCCAGCTCCATTTTACACAAAAATTAGTTACTGCAGAAAACAAATTCAGGGTCTTGTTCAAAAAGTGTACGCCATCTCCTTCTTGTTGTTTGTTTTAGACCGGCCTACCCCTACTACAAACCCTGAAGTTAAGGTTCATGGGGGGTAAGGCGACGTACACCAGGGTCCCTAATCTTAAAAATTTAGAGTAGTTGCCTAATCTTAAAAACAAGAGGCGTCCGCTTTTTGAACAAGACCCCAAATTTAAATGTAAAAAACTATGCTGAATATCTAAAAGCACCATGTAGGGCAATTAAACTTTGAACACAGGTTTGTGAGCTACATAACAACACAGGTTGAAACATATCCATGACGGAGCAGTCACGACAGCCTAACTGAGGTATTTCCAGTTTGGCACAGGGTTAACTTAACAAGGCGGCAACTTAATCAGCTGTAGAATGCTTTGAAATATGCATACAGTACATTATAAATATTCTGTGTATATTCGGAGCACCTGCTGTAACTGTGGGGATGAGCTCAAGTCCAGAGAAGAACAGGAATGGAGGCTCCTTTCAATTGTCTTTTGTGGTCTTCTAGCTGTTTTTCCATGCTTCATGCTGGCTATAATTCTTTTGATAATTCATATAGGAGAATAATATACTTTAGAAAAATCAGAGGTGTAAGTGGATGTAAGGCATATAAGTGTATCTTCTTTTCTTACAGAAATATTGTTCACATATAAAATGCAGCCAATTATTCAATCTTTGACACCCATTCTAAATGTTGCCCACTGAAACCTTCCAAAACAGCTTGTAAGTGAGAAAATTAAAGAACCTTCATTGATACAGAAACTTCCATTTATCTTAAACGCAGGGGTTCTGGCTATTGGAATAAATAAATGAAATGCTTAATTTGAGGTAAGTATCACTTTATGCCCCTGAAAAGATAATTTAGCATAAGGGGATTAAACAACAAAAATATTTTGGGTAACCTTGAAAACACTCATTTGCAAAAAAGTTAAACATTGTAATTAGATAGTGTGAGCAATTACATAAGAGTTTTATAAAACAGAGTGTGGATTGTTTAGAGTTGTCAGTTGAATTTTGCCTTGCTGAAAGTCCTTGCAGTTTGGCACCAGTGACATGGGCCGGGGGGAGATGTCTACAGTGTTATTTAATCACTGCATTTCAGCCGTTTTCATCACCTCAGTCAATACATTAACAAGCAGCTTTTGTTTTCTTTTTGGAACAATACCATCAAATGTAATGTTTGGATGTAATGATCCAGAAGTACAAACCTAGTTTTGAAAGTGATCAATGGCTGGTACTTTTCCTGTATTGTAACATTAGCTGCACCAAACATATTTTACTGCTATTCACTATAAAATGAACCTCCCTGGAAATAAGTGCACGTTCCATGCCTACAAAGGGCTAATCTAATCATTTATCTTACCCCATGAACACGAGCATCTTAAAGTATCTTTTTATACGATCAAATCACTTTATTTTGCTTCATAAAGGGAAAGATTTCAGTGATGTCCCTGCCTTTAATGAAACAGAAGTCTTGAGCCTTTGTGTAAGAGAAGTGATATAAAGTGAGGATTGAGAATTCCTGTCTCTGGACTGAAGGCATCTTTAATTCTGCTTTCCTGCTGGGTACAATAGCGATCTGTGGGTTATTGTGCTGCTGCCTGTTTTCTTTTCATCGCAAAATTATGCAGTGTTCAGTCCATCAAAAAAAAAAAGAAAAAAATCAACTTGGGGTATTATGGTGGCAGAACCAGCCAGGGGATGCCGCCATTTTCCCAGGCCTTAAGAATAACCCCTATTTGATTCCAAGGAAAGGCATAAATACGTCTACCATTTGCACATGACTTTACGTCTAAAATAAAATGTTAGAAGCCATGAGCAGGTCCTGGAAAATATCAACAAAGCAAGAGAAAATATTGTGCATGTTGTGGTGCTGTTATCACATGTAGGAAGGTGAGTAGCTGCATTTGAAAGAGACAGCAGACACAGCAGTATTGCTCAGATTGTTTATTTAATTCTTTTCATTCTTTTTCCCTTGAGTATGTAAAACAGAGAAAATAGCAAAAACAGAGGAATGAAAACTTACCCAAAATCATGAAGGGTGTTGTGTTATTTCATATAAAACACTGTACTGCATATAAAGGCTCAAAAAACTAATTAGGTGAATTCCAGATTATTTTGGAATTAATGCATTTGCTTGTTGATGAAATTTGAGCATTCTTAAGTGAACACCAAGCTGTTAAGTGAAATTAACAATTACCGTGAGCTCTAAACAGGCTTCTTTCATTACAGCTGATTACTGTAGCCATACTATCACTTTTAGAGTGCGAGGGAGAAGCCGCATAACAATTCGGTAAAGTTTCACAAAGCAGAAAAATATGCGTGTGAGCAAGAGAGAAGGGCCGTCGGTTAACCAAGTGAATAAAGGAGAAATCATTTGGTCCTTTTCTGTTAACACATTCCTGACACCTTACATGAAAGGACTCGCCAGAATCAGGAAATTGCAGTTATTCAGACCGCCCCCATCAGGTCATAATGACTATTAGAGCAAGTATGGCCCACAATTAGAGGGTTACCAAAGAGGCGTCATGTAGCTGGAGACTAAACAGCAGTTGCAACTCTGGGGCTTTTTTTCTGCCTAAATTAGAAGGATTGTTTTTGCAAAAGGAAGTTCAGAAGAATTAATTAGTTAGGTAAAAAGTAGGACCTTCTCATTAGCAGATTTTCTAGGTAAACTAAAGAGCCTGTCTTCATTGTAATTAGGCAGACAAATGAATTGTATGATTGACTGACTCACACCTGCTCAGAACCCAGAAGAGGCTTACACTTCCCTCCCAACAGTTGTTTACATAGTTTGATAGATCAGTTTTCTTGTTTTCACTCATTTTCTCTTTTAAGTTTGGTTCACGACACACATTTTGAGTGATTTAGCTGCAGTAATAAATGAAGATAATGCCGGGAATTTAGGAAGTACTACAGAGGGAGCTGAAAATAATCTATCATAACTCCTCTGCTGCATGGAACAATCTGAATCCCACCCAGAAGGATGTGAAAACTATGGAAGTAACAACAAATTAAAAAAAAAATGTGATTAATTCTGCAGTGTTTCATTACAGTTTTTAATCCTATGGTATCCTAGAAGCTGTTCACTGCTTGCTGTAAAACTCAATTCCAGTTAAGGGCTGAGCAGGAAAGTCTGTTACAGTGTGCACGCTAGTCATTTTTTGATCTTCACATCACTTTTTTTAAAAATGGGAGCTCCACTTTAGCACACCATTAGCACTAAAAGTTTGCCCTTCTGTGATTACAATTAGTTTATTTTATGTTTACTTCATACACGAGATGACAGTTGAACTGGTAGTGTCTGGTGCCGTGATTACAGCAATAGTGTCCAGATGCAGCACCCAGCCATGGCCATGTGGGATGTCCAGAATGGAAATCCTGATAATATGGGTCTTAGAGATAAGGATTACAAAAAATAATTCACCCTATAATTTGGAGCCTATTTTAATTAAATGAATTTACCACCAGATACTGTTGTCTGTTGCTGGGAAAAAAAAAAATCTGTCCTTAAAAAAAAAAAAAAGAAGGGAGTAGATGCAACCACTTTTTTTTTTTGGCTGACAAAACATTTATGTCCTTTTGAAAAGGCAATGAGTATGACAGTAACTAGTAGTTAAACTTCTGCAAGATGTTTCTTCTGATTTGTTGTTATCTGCCAAACAGCATCAAATAAGTCAGTAGCAGGCGGAGGATTGAGTGCCTGCTGTTTTTCTCATTGTTTTTAATAGGGTCTTCACAACAGGAGGTGTTACAACAATTTGTATTTCCCAGCCCTCCCTTTCTCATACTCTCAGGACTCATCTCTGAGGATGACCAGGAAAAGTTGATCGTTTCCAGACAGTATTTAATTGCTGTTTTGGGCATATGGGAAATAAAAAAGAGAAAAGCACCTAACTTGTGATATAGATGATAAGATAACATGTACTCTAATATTCATTTATAGAAAAAATGAGATGCTTTTTTTCTTTACAGTAGTTCTCACACTGAACTCCCCACATTACCTGTTAACTGTTCAAAATATTTACCACATTTTTTTTGGTTGATGAGATATGCAATGAAAAACCTCAGGGATTTGTGAAGTCCTATACTATTTCTCCAAGCCTTTCCATCATTTCGGTGATTGGAATAAGAGGACGTTCTAAAGGGTTCCATATCTTCTGCACGGGCTTTGTTATCTTCATCTGTATTGTTTCTCATTTACAATGGTGCATTTTGTTGGTTTAACATGTTTTGAATTGTGCACAAGTGTGTTTCCAATCTGCCTAAGGACAGGAGTGCCATTTAAAGGCTGTGGGTGGTAGCAATGCCTATAGGTCTAATAAGACCTTCCTTAGAGAATACTACACAGTTTCCATGTGACCACTTTGAGTCTCAAGCTGGGTGAGCACTAGCCATAGAGTCCATAAAGGTGAAGGAGAAAGAGGTCAAGTCTAATTAGCAATCTGGAGTAAAGTGTCCTTTGCCAGCTTTTCAGTTGTAGTTGGTACAGCTTAGCAGGCAAATCTTAGCTCAAACTAAAAACTGTTTTTACATGGTAATCAATTATGAACACTGTAAAGTATGCACTGCTTACCTCTTTCAGGGCTGAATATTTTTCCAAAAAAAACTGCTAACAAAGCAATGATTTCACACATAAATCAACATAAAATGTCTGTTGCTTCATGCTGTGGCTGCCTATTTGTTGTCTCTGGCAGCTGCTCGGGGGCGGCTTGATGGCCAGAAGGAATGCCATGATGTGCTGGCTGCCTGGCTATCTTAGTGTAAGTGGTGGCAGTCGCAGTGCGATGCAATCTGATTTGTACCTCTTGTCGTCGTAAGTGCCAGTATCCTCCTAAGCGAATGTTGAACATGTTCAGCACTACGATCAACTGATGCTGGTACCTCAGTTTCGTTTTTGATCTCCATCTTTAGACCACCTGCATCAAAATCAGAGTCCAACAAGTCAGAGTCTGATTCAGTGATAACGCAAAACGTTACTCATTGAGTATTTTGCTTTGCACATTTGCTTTGGTCTCTCGCCAGATGTTGATGCCATTTTAGAGGCTGTTTGCTTTTCGCTACTCATTTACGCAAAGGAAATCAAGGTCAAATCCACAAAGCTAACTTCCCTTCTAGCAAAGAGAGTCAAACTAAAACGTAACAGCGAGTTTCGTCACTGTTTACAGCTGATTACTATCCTCTACCCCTGAATTTCGACAAAAGTCGACATCCGCCTTGAAAGAGTCACACTAACACACTGACCAATACAAATTGCATTCTCACCTACACAAGAATGCTTTCACTAGAAGGATTCCACACTCTTATGCCACCAGTTTGGAGGCTGCCCAACTTTCATCCAACTTGTTGGAAAATGTTTTGACTTTCTGCAGACCTGAGGTGGAAAGAGTACTAAAAAATGCTACTTAAGTAGATGTATAATTACTAGAAACTACTCCAGAAAAAGTAAAAAAGTAAGCTTTAAAAAATAAATTGCAAGTACAATTTAGTTACTTTAGAAAACAACACACAGTATGTGCAATACACATACTTAAAAACAGAAACAGTGTACAGCATATGGCAATTACATTTCAAACTGTACTTTTTATGCACACTCCTAATAAATGCATGGTAGGCAAGGAATGAGAATCATCCTCATATATTAGTTAATACTGTAGTCTGTTGTTATTAGTTATAAATTGTCATTTGAGACAGCAAACACTTCTGTAGAGAAAAGAAAAATGTTTTGCAAATAATGCAGTAGCAGACACACAAAATGAAAATGGTACATACAGCTACATGACAAAATGCTTTTGAAACATGTTTACATTAGGCATGTACAACCTGCACAGCACTAGTATATATGTCGAAGCAAATTAAAAAAAAATAATTCTTGTGGTTGTGCTGTACACCCTCAAATATTTCAAAATATTTAAAAATAAAAAAATGTATACAGGCGGAGCAAGAATTTTCTTAAACAAAAATGGGTTGTTGATCACTTTTGACCCGAAATTGTATATTTTGTCAATTATTACTTCAAATATGAATAAAGTAATTTGTAACAGAACTTAGCTGTTGCCAAATGCCCTCCTTATTAGACGTTCTTAGAATCTCCACAAATGTATACTTGCCATCTCAACTGTCAGAGTTTTTTGCTGCAGTTTGGAAAAAGAATGAATTGCTTAAGTGGTGATGCCAAAAGCTTTGAAAGCACCCATCTCTCTATATATAAAAAACCGGACCGTAAACATGAGACTTGGTGCCAAGAGATTGTCCCAGGGCAGTCTCGCGGGGACATGAAACATAAGATTCTTGCAAGACACGCCCTTCTTATCAAATAAGAGCACGGACAGCCAGCAAAACATTCAGTCATGTAAAGTCACGTGGCACACACAGATCCTGTGCTCTCAGCAAAGAAGAAAGAGCAGCGCAGAGAAAAGAGACCCAAGGCGTGATACACATGCAGAGAAAGGTACAGGATATGAAAGCAGTAAAATTCGAAAGTATTATAGTGTCCCAGCCAAGCTGATGCCTTTTTTGTTTTAAGTGACTGTTTGGTCCGATCGAGGGAGGGCAGAGTATAGCACGGAAGACTGATAGCTGGGTACTGATTGATACAGTAAGGGGTAGGCGAGACCCTTGGGAGGAGGGGTTGGAGAGGGTGCTAGAAAGTTGTGTTTGGGTCTGCGATTTTAAAGTAGAACTTTTGTGACACTTTATTATGTCAGTCGCTACAGTATCAAAAAAAAAAGATAGTAAAGATCACATTAATGCAAATAAAAGGAAATTAATCATCAGAGCCAGGTGAAATTGAAAAACCAGCAGGACAAATCGAGGTCAGAAATAAAAGGCAAAGAGTGTAAAACAAAGTATTTTCGCCTTCGGATCATTCAATGCACAAAACGTGCATGTACACAATAATGGACCATATGCTATGACAATCTGTGGTCCCGAACAACAGCAACAATTCCAAAGAAGAAAAAAAAGCTTTTAAACTTGTATATCCCAGTGGCTCTCAACCTGTGGGGCGGGCCCCCCTAGGGGGGCACGAAGTAACAAAAAGGGGGGTGCGAAGATGTGAAAAAAAGAAAACAAGAAGCAAAAATATGAAAAAAAAATCTGTTGAAACCAAAACAAATTAACTTAAACTACATTATAATACTAGAACAATAAATATAGAGTTAGATAAATTTCGATAAAAGTTAAGTAGGTATAATAAAATATGCATCTACATTTCAAAAAAAGTTGGGGGGGGGGCGCGATTAAAACTGTTGTGAAAACTCGGGTCGCAAATACTTAAAGGTTGAGAAACGCTAGTATATCTGATTAACCAAACAAAGGGGTTGGCGCTATACACATGCAGAGCAGGTTACAGATTATGAAAGCAGTGGAATTCGAAAGGCTCAAAAAAAAAACCTTGCCGCGATACACATGCAGAGGAAGTTAAAGAATACGAAACTAGGAAAATTGGAAAGTATAAAAAAAAGAAAGATCGCAGTATCGAAAACAAACAGAAATAATCACCACGGACCAGGGGTAACTGAAAAAAAAGCAGGAAAAAACAAGGTAAGAAATAAAAGACAGAGTGGAAAACAAAGTAAAACATCATTAAGAGGTTATAAAACAAGGGGGCCAAACACATGCAGAGCAGGTTAGAGATAATGAAAACTGGAATTCAGCAGAGCAAGATACAGGATATGAAAGCAGAAAAAAACAACAGTGTCAAAACAAAGAAAGTAAACGTCGTATTAGCGCAAACAAAGAGAAATTATTACTCGGAGAAATAACGAAAAGGCAAATAGAGATCGAATATAGATGGACATAGGTGATATTTCAGAAGTATGTAAATATTGTAAGGCTTTGAAGTTTAAGTCAGAGAATTTCAAAAACAGGGTTTACCTCACATGCATTTATTGGTTAAAATTATTAACAGCTGATGATGTAGATCGCTTTGTCTGTGCTGAAATTCCAAACAGAGAAACCTATCCTGAATTATGGTACAAAGTCATTAAACACAAGTCTCACTGACCTCATTTAAAAGATTCAGCATATTGGGGCACGGAAGATTACAAATATTGTTTTACAGAAGTTCTGAAATAAAAGTGAAACTAATGAAATAGCAACAATTCCAAAAAAAAAACAAATCTTACAAGTGTGTATCCGGAAAACCAAACATGGGGGTTGGTGAGCAAAGCAAGCAGGGGGTGAAGCTCCCTAGTATCCTTATATAGAAAATTACCACTAAATAAGGACATAACATTTTTGCACATTTAGGATATGATGTATGTGCTTGCTCATATATCATGCGCTGACTGGAAACATTTCTTTAAAATGGTGCTACTTATTTTTGTAGCTTATCCTTCTAATCAACCAAACACTGCTCATGCCTCAACAATGTGTGGCTAGCAGAGTTTTACTGTCTTATCTTTCAATATGATCAATTATGATTTTTATCATTTGTTTTGAATACCCTGCTAATTTTAAAAAATCAGCTTACTTCCATGTGTTTTTGTAAGTTTGAGGAAATGTTCTTTATATGTTTTTTTTTGGATGGAGAGTTTACATCACATAATAAAGCTGCATTTTTTTATGTTTGAGAGAGACTGGCTCTATCATGTTTGGCCAGGAATATCCAGTCTCTATTTTTGATATATATAATCATCTCTATAATATATTTTTAATGAGTAAAAGTATTTGCATTTAAAAATACTTTAAAAGGTTTAATTCCCTACATAAAATACTAAGCACAGTATTAAGAGTAAATGTAATTTGTTAGTTTACACAACTGTCCCCAATGTTATAGTTTACATGAAACTATGAGTTTTCATTTGCAGACTTCATTGACGTAGTCTTATCAAGTTGGGGGCTGGCACAGTGTGCTCCCATGACCACTAGTTTTGTAGCGTGACATACCAAGCGACTCCATCCAACTTACCTGTGATTTGCTCTTGTCTTAATTTGTAGAGATATGCTTGCATTAATGTGAATGCTGACAGTCCATGAGCACTATCCTGGAAGTATAATGAAGCTACAAGGAAAAATGAATGTGTTTTGGACTTTGCAAACAGAAAAGAGGCTCGTCTGTCTGATGTCTCATGTTTTACATACCATGACAGAATGGAAAAAAAAAGAAAGAGGGCAGAGACTGTGGTTGTGACCGCCATACTTGTAAAATTTTTCATCCCGACCGACTCCATCAAGCAGGATGTTACTGGCTGTCAGAAAAAGATATAGGCTCATGACACTTCAGAAGTGTGAAATTGTGCTGAAAGTCATTATGCAGTCATGTAGTGTGACATATCCTGTAATCACCAGACATGTAATATGACATACTCAGGTAATGAGTATAATAAGAGATATAGAGGTATAGATAAGAGATACGCAACCTCTGTCGTCAAAATCTGACAATCCCTCTGACTAGAAGATGTGTGTCTTTGCAATATAAGAGAAAAATAGGAGTACTAGAACAAAATATGAGGAGAACATGTGGATTCCTTACTGACAGTGTCCTGCCTGAATTTTAGAACAAAGGACCTGTAATCTGTGAGTGGGAGCAGCTCTAACCCTTCTACCACCTTCAACTCTCCTTTTACAAATAGCCATTGAAAAATAAATGTTTCAAGTTCAAATATTTCACAGTAAATTTTTAACCTGGTCTTTTTAATTTTGTGTGCTTTATATAAAGTATACATTTTTTCATATTCTGTGTATTTTCATATTTCTGATTTTTTACTTCTCCATACTATCCATCTACCCACTTTCTGTACCTGTACAATGTAAGGCCTCAGGTGACCGAAGGCTATGCCAGTAGCATTGAGCTCAAGAAGGAATTAGCTTGTGTTAGTTCATTGGAAGGACGCACTCATCCATACACGGACAAGTTACAGTTGTCATTTAACCTAACTTACACTTTTTTTGTGAAATTTGAGGGAAAACTGAAATGCCTGAATAAAACCATGCAGATATTGTGAGAATATGCACACTCCATAAAGCTGGTGATCAGGCCTTGTTGAACCCATTTTCTTGAAGCCGTTAGGCAGTAACTCTAACAATTGTGCCACCGAGCCTAATGCCTCCTTGTTTAAATTTAGTGAATGCACCTCAAGATGACATTCAGAATAATTATTGGGCTGTTGTTCTCACTTTGGCATTCAGATCAGGATTTTTAATTGTTTTTCTAAACAGTAAAATAGAAGCTCACAGACTAAGTCTCTTTTTTATCCTTTTTGCTAGTTCAGCTAACGCATAATTTTTTGGATGACACATGGTGTACTTTATGATTGAAAGCTTCATTTTCTACTTTTATCAGAGACTGAAACACAGCTGTGCTGTTCATCCCTCTCCGCCCACCCCCAGAGTCCAAATCTGTTACTGAACTTTTAAGGCTGTTGTTGTGAATGCATCAATACCCCAAAGGAATGTGTTATATATTGAACCTGGTGGAAAGGACCTCCTCTATTTAATTGCACTGCCGGCTGGCTTGGGAAGCCTCACTTCCCTGCTGTGCTCTGTTCATACCGCTCAACCTCCATCAGACACTGAGAGGCATTCATTCGACTTGCTCATTCCTTCTTTCAGTTTTGTTTATGATGAGTGCCAAAACATAAGCTTCTAGTGTTGTGTTCAGGTGTGCGGAACTAAAAAAAAAAATAAAAATCTGGCATTACAGGTATTGTAAAACTGTTTTGCTTTACCTCTTAATGTATAATGGAAAATACCTAAAACCAGCTCATGCATACGGTGCCGTTTTATGCCTTTGTGTTTGAGGAGGGCTTGTTTGTTGTGTGTAGAGTCTCCTTTTTCTGATATTCCCCTTAATGAGACTATGGCAGCACAAAAATTCTAAACAGACGAAGGCCTCACACCCCTTTAAAATGTCGCTTTCCTACCTCAGAAGTGCAGCTGCTTGTCACAGCTGGCACACTAAACTAACTCAATATGAGCAAAAGAACAGCAAAAATAGCTGGCTCTCTACCTCACAGCCTGGGGGTCATTTCAATGAATTTGTCCAGTCTTACTCCTGAATCGCTGACTGATTCCTGTCATTCATACTTTATAATAGAAGATGGTGTTGGTTGATGGGAATGCAAACCCTCAATAAGAGTGAAGTAAGTGAATCGGGCATAAAAGAGTGCAGTTTGTTTGGGAGATTCAAAGAAAAAAAATTAATGGTCGAGTTGAAATAAAACAAATCAAATACAATTTGTGGAATTTGACAAATGGAACCAAAGCTCTGTTCATAAAAGAAATGAAAACACTCACCCACAGCCTTGCCATTGAGTAACCTTGTGGAAAGCTGCAGTATTGTCTGGCAAATAAATGTGCTGGTATCCAGAAGGTTGCAGGTTCGAATCCCCGTCACTGCCAAAAGAGATCCTAATCTGCTGGGCCCTTGAATAAGGCCCTTAACCTGTAATTGCTCCAGGAGCACTGTACAATGGCTGACCCTGTGCTCTGACCCCAAGAGGTATTTGAAAACTAACAAATTCCTAATACAAGAAATTGTATACGGTGAAATAAAGAGCAAAAAAATATATATATGCTTGGGGCAACAACAGTAGGTAATACAGCATGTAGATGTCCCATTCTCTGTGATCCACTGAATTTCACTGCTTTGCAAATATAAAGAGGCCTAAAATGTACATTGTTTCACTTTATAGAATATAATTGTCTCCTATTTTCAGCTTAATTGAGTTCAAGGCAACTTCTTGGCTCCCAGTTGAGCTGAGGTCAGACAACTAAAGGTTAGGCAGAGGAAGTAGACATTCTCAAGCCCTACCTTAAAGACAGCTGGATCGCCATCACTTAGTGGGAAATGTGGTGGACAAAAGTTAAAGATGTAACCACAGGAAATATAAACCAGATTTGCAGAAAATGAACATCCTTCACACACTATTCCATGAGAATTGCACTCCCTAGCCATGTAAAATCACACATTTAGCTTTTATGGATATAATTCCCTTTACATTGTACACAAAGGGTCATTATGTCTAATCATGTCCCTCACCATGCTCTTGTCCTGATTTTTGCCCATTGCCATGCTTCTTGTCTACCAATCACATGGTATACACCAAATTCTAACTTACACTAACCCTACACACAACTTGGCATCCGGAAAATGTTTTGTTTCTCCATAATAGAATTGTTTTTTTTTAACTTGTTTTTAAATGTTACTTTTTACTATTTTATATCCGTGTCTGCTCCATGGCTTTTATATCCTGCAATCCACTGTATCAGATTCTCTCTTAAACACAAAGGCACAAGCTTGTAGGTATTCTGAAATGCACATTAAAAGGCTGAAAGTAGATACCCATGAAAAAGTGAAAATCCAACACTTGTTTAGGTGGTGATGTGACAGACCGGTTTCAAAAAATTATTTTGGCAATTTCATCTTGGAAAAAACATTTTTGAAAAATAAGTTTTAGTAAAGAGACAGAAGACTGAAATACAACACACATCTTCCAAACCTGCATGTTCTATATTTGCCTCTGGTCGCCATCAGTTTACTTAATGCTTTTATCAGTTTTGTGGGTTACTATCAAATATGTACTCAATGCATCTGTCAATGCCAGTTAGCAGAATCACACTGTCAGGTGTCTTCCTTTATTTGTATTTGTCTAATATAATGTTGTAGAGTGACAGCTGACCCGGTTTTTGCAGTTGGTTCAAGATACATCCATCCATCCATCCATCCTCTTCCGCTTATCCGAGATCAGGTCGCGGGGGCAGCAGCTTGAGCAGAGATGCCCAGACTTCCCTCTCCCCAGCCACTTCTTCTAGCTCTTCTCGTTGCTGAGGAGCATCGGCTCTACTCTGAGCTCCTCCCAGATGACTGAGCTGCTCACCCTATCTTTAAGGGAAAGCCCAGACACCCTGCGGAGGAAACTCATTTCAGCCGCTTGTATTTGTGATCTCATTCTTTCGGTCACTAACCACAGCTCATGACCATAGGTGAGGGTAGGAACGTAGATTGACTGGTAAATTGAGAGCTTTGCCTTATGGCTCAGCTCCTTTTTCACCATGACAGACCGATGTAGAGCCCGCATCACTGCGGACACTGCACCAATCCGCCTGTCGATGTCACGCTCCATTCTTCCCTCACTCGTGAACAAGACCCCGAGACACTTGAACTCCTCCACTGTTCAAGATACAATCAAGTTTTATTCTAGAGACTGGTATTCATGATTGTACAAAACACATGCAATGATCTATGGAAAGGTCATAGTCATTAGTCAGTTGTCATTATGTAGAAGGGACACTGGAAGGATCGGGGCAGGGAGCATATCCAGAGCAGTACCTCCCTCAGAGAGCTAGGTGGCAATTCCCATGGGTTGTGGCAGTGCCTCGGACTCTCACAGGGCTCCATGGGAATTGGTGTTGGATACTGTGCTGTTGGTATCTGTGGGCACCACCAGGGGTTGCTGCAGCTACTGTTGAGCCCTGGAATGCAGCTCTTCTGTCACACCCAGAAGTTCTGCCAGAAATGCATCATCAAGCTCCTGGAACACTTATAAAAGGGGCCGAAGCTTGCCTGGAGGAGTGGAGGAGGAAAAAGAAAAGAGAAAAAGAAAGAAGAAGAGTTGTGTTGTGTTGTGCTATGCTTTTGGGACTATGTTGTGCTTGTGGGAGACGGGGAAGACATTTCCCAGATGGGAGAAAGAAAAATAAAAAACTTGTGCTTGTACTTGTACTTGTGCCTCCTGTGTCAGGTTGGGGCAGTGGTGCCCGCCTTAGTGGTTCGCAATATACAGTACATGAATGGAAGATAACACAGCTGATCCTAGATCTGACATTTGGTTTCTTGTTTCACGGCTTTCAATAGAAGGATGAGAAGCTGAACATTTAGTTAGCTACACCAGTACTGGACTGATTATTGACAAAGCTTTGAGTCCAGTTCCTATCCTAGCCACTGCAGCAGAAAGGTATTACAATTTACAGTAAGTCCAGTATCTATTATACAAAAGCTATCAA
This sequence comes from Polypterus senegalus, assembly GCF_016835505.1. NCBI lineage: Eukaryota > Metazoa > Chordata > Cladistia > Polypteriformes > Polypteridae > Polypterus > Polypterus senegalus. The sequence continues at coordinate 75,663,101 of NC_053167.1, forward strand.
TCATTAATACTTTAAAGAAATGTTACATTTTTATAACCTGCAGACTGTTAGTTGATCTTTATAATGGATGGCTACACTGAAATGTTACTGCTAAACTTTTATTGTGGTAATCATTGTGCTCCAGCAGTTCAGGGTAAGAAAGTGGAGGTACAGTATCTGAATGTTTGAATTATGTTCAGCATGATGGTGACTCTGACACATGCAGGCTTTTAAGAAGGTTTATAAACCAGAAATAATTACAAGATATACAGAGGATGGGATCTGTCATTCATCCTTATTAGAGCTATTATGTGCCCAAGAGGTCAATTTATTTCTTTATTGGAGAAAAAGAGCCAGCCTTTCATTGATTTCTTTTTTGTCCACAAACCATACCATAGCTAACTATTATGGAGTGTCTTGTTAGTGTGCCTAATTTGTTTTCAAGTAAATAGGTGTTTATTTATGAGGGTTATGGCTCTGACGATGCTTAGCATTCTGTTACACCAAGTGAAAATTACTGTCTACAAAATACTGACAGAATAAGACTTTAAGGTGATTTCTAGTCTTGGACAATTTTTGACTGCAAACTATATAGAAAAAGAAATTCTTATAGTTTACAGTTTTTATTTAAATATAAAAGACTGCAATAAAATGTGCATTTATGATAATGCTAAAACAAATACATTTTTAGTATACAGTATATTGAATCGTTTCATTAATTTTCAAAAATAAATAGATCCTCGGGGCACACTCACTGTCAACCACTCACTCATGTTGGGCCAGTTTAGATATCAATAAACCTGACCTGCATGTCTGTAGAACGTGGGAAGAAACTGCAGTACTAAGATTAAAAAGACTGTAATGCCGTCAGATTTAAACTCGGCTCTATTGTGTTGCTAGCTATACTAGCCATGGTGCAACCATGCCACCTTCTCCTGAATCCAATACATAATAACTGCTAGTTATTAATATAGCTGCAATCCAACAATGCACTCCTGCAATGTAATATAGCTAATTTTATAAAACTCCTGCTAAGCACACAATGGTGCACAACATTTTGGGAAAAACATTAATTTACACAATAAATATACTTCAGTATTGAATAAACCATATTTATCTAGAAAACTGTTCAAAAATGATTTGTTTAATCAAAAATACTACATGTTTTTAACCAAAACAAGCTTCTTTCTTTCTTTCTTTCTTTCTTTCTTTCTTTCTTTCTTTCTTTCTTTCTTTCAATAAATGGTGCCTACCATATGTATTCTTTCCTGTTTTTCCACATAGTCATAGAAAGAGGCCTGAACACAGGCCCACGTTTCTTTCTTTCTTGTAACAAACTCCAAAACAAACAAGCAGGAACAAAGTTGTTCTTTATTTCCTCCTACTAAGTGAATGCTCAAACAGATAGAACTATCCACACATATTTTCTTTTCCCTCATAATTGAACACCTAAACAAACAGAAGCAATCTCAACGTTTTTTTCTTTTTTTTTTTACTTCCTGCTAAATGAGCACTTAAACAAACACTGCTCAACAACTGCTGTTTTCAGTAAGCACTAATCATGGGTAAAATACTTTTAAGTCTTTTGCTTGTGAGCATAGTGTACCTTTTAGAACACATTGGAATTATACAATTCTTTTATGACCATCGGGCCATTCATCCTGTAGCTGTATATTGTGACTTGGAACTTTATGAAATTAATTAGGGTTTTAGTCACTGAGAGTCAGTTAAGTGTCAGACCTTTATTTATTTAGTATGAATAATTGTCACTTTAATGCCTGAAGCGTCTCAAATTGATGCTTTATTGTTTAGAAGAACACCTGTTTAATAAATCAAAATTGTGTTATGTTTGACTCATGTGTTCATTTCTGGAACCTACTTTGTCCAGTTAAGGTTTTAAAAGAGAGAGAAAGAGAGACTGCCTTCCATCCATTAACAGGAATGCCCTTGGAAATATGGGAGAAAAACTAGGAGACCTGGAAAAAAATGTGCAAACTCCACAAAGATATATAGCCATGCTAAGCACTGTGCCCCAGGGCACCAGTATTTTTTTAATTGACTCAAATATGTAAATAAACAATGTTAAATCAAAAAGGCAAAGAGAAGTTATTCTAGTTATTTCACAGCTTTTATGAATATATACGGACTACATGAGTGACCTTCTCCATCAGTGTGCTCCTGTTCACTCACTCGGTCCTCTGATTCTGGCAATCTTGTTGTGCCCCACACTAACCTGCACTCTATGGGTGACATGGCCTTCAGCTGTATAGCACCCAGACTTTGGAATGGCCTCCCAAAATTAATTAGATCAGCTGACTCCATCCATTTCTTTAATACAGTGGTTCAAACTGTGGGGCGGGCCCCCCGGGGGGGCGAGAAGTGACAAAAAGGGGGGCACGGAGATGTGATAAAAAGAAAACACGAATCGAAAATATGTAAAATACATCTATTGAAACCAAAACAAATTAACTTAAACTACATTCTGATACTAGAAAAATACAGAGTTATATAAATGTCGATAAAAGTTTAGTAGGTATAATAAAATATGCATCTATGATATATCATTAATTAAAAAAGAACAAATTGGTATTAGTGTGCTCCTTTTAAAAAAACGTTAGGGGGGCACAATTACAACTGTTATGAAAACTCGGGTCACAAATACTTAAAGGTTGAGAAACGCCGCTTTAGAAAACAACTTAAAACTCATCTGTTCAGGAAAGCTTTTAACTTAACCTAACATTCTGCCCCTTCTTTCAGTTTACCTGTCTGTCCAGATGCTCAGGATAATTTGTGTGTGTTACATCACAAACGATGTTATTTGTTCAGGCTTTTCTTTTAGTATTGAATTTAGTATTTTACTCTATTTAATGCTTTCTTTATCTTGCATCTATCTGTTTTAGTGTTCCGTTCAGGAAGCATTTGTATCCAATGTTACATATACCTGCTGTTCATTTCTGAGATTCTGGGAAATGCTTTTAGCAAGGGAAAGGTGCTACATAAATAAAATGTATTATTATTTTTATTTTTATAAACACTATACTATATATATATATGTATATATACAGTATATGTTTATGTTAAAGAAATCGGTGGCAGATGTCTTTGACTGTGAGACGAAAAAGCCTTTATTTAGCTTCCCTAAAGCTTTAACAGGAAGGTTTTCGACTTTTGGCTGTAAAAGGGCATTTAAAAAGCATGAAAGGAAGTATCTAAAAAAGTCAGCTTAATATAAGGACCTAATGAAAAACAGTTTTGAACAACTTATTTCAAACAGGTCAAGATTACTACCCTCCAGATAAGAACTCAGTAGGTGTCACTTGTGGCCTGGGTTCAAACTGTGCTAGCAATCTAGCCACATTGCCATTTTATCTAATATGTTATTGGTGTAACAGCCTGGTGCATTTTCTTTGGAAATTGTAGTGACGCCCTTTCACAAAAGGAGGCTCAATTCTGTCATTGAAAAGTGATTTAAAAAATAAATAAATAAAATGAAAACATTATATGCTTATCAGAAACAAAGTGCTGGCTTAGGTCACTGGATTGCTAAAGGTTTTGCAGAATATTGTATTTACACCTGGCAGTATGATATTTTGGATTAACAGGAACTGAATAGAATTTCTTGAAACTAATAAATATTTCTGAGAAGATGGAGGTTAAAGGTGTTTGGCTGTTTTGAAAGAGCCTTTGTTGTGCACAAACTTAACCCCAAAGAACAGGTCCAAAGATGACATTGGCTGGCAACAAAAGCTACTTCTCAACTTTTCAAAATTCTTGTAGTTAGCAATGATTTTCTGAATTGCAGTTTACCTGCTCGAAATCAGATAATTGAGAAAAAGTTTCTCATATATCATGTGGTCCATGGGCAACACAATGTGGAGTTTATGATTATTTTTAATTAAAGCTCCAAAATGACAGACACTGGCAGACTGGTGCTATGTATAAGGTGCATAAATCATCTGTTAGACTGACCAGACTGCATACCATCTTGTTGTGTCATTTAGTATGCCAGTGCTATTTGTATTCAATACATTTCTGGCAGTAATGCTTATGTTATGTTTATTTATGTGAACAACTTCCAGAAAGCAATAATACAGTATTTGCCATTGATAAGAAGTATACAATTGAGCAAATCATGTGCTAAGATTTAGATGTTTGGACATTGATGTGTTTGGTAATATACAGTAGCTGAAAAATAATGTCAAACCAATTAATAAAAGAAAAATCTAGCAACAGGCACATATCAAAGTGAAAATGAACCTTAGATATTGCGTGTACTATGCAGTAAACATCAAGTTTGTCTCCCTATTTATTTATTTTTACACCAATCAGGTGAGCTGAAAGCCCTTTTATCATGTCAGTTACACCAATCAGAAGATATATGGGGTGCAGATAAAAGGCTACTACTATTAGAGCTTCATGACAAGAATGCCTTTGTGAATATTTGAATGACTCTGTAATAAAATAAAAATTAAGATTTTTGAAGCACTAGCCGAGCCTATTTTAATTTGGCGAGTTATTACTCTTTGCTTTTCCTCTAATTATCTGAAAAGCTCTAAACCCCCTTTTAATCATGAAACATCCACAAATCTTTACAAAGGAGGAACCATAATTAAAAAACAGAGAGTTGCCATAAATAAATTAACCACTGGAAAGCTTAATTAATGAATGATTATTAACAACTGAAATGCAGCGACACAATAGTTTCTGAGTAACAGTCATTATTGTGGAAAATTAGTTGATTAGAGCCTGAATAAATATAGCCTTGTTTTTTCAAATCAGGTTTAGCCCTGTGAACACCTTCAACAAAGCAAGCTAAATAATTTCACCCACTCCTTGTTTTCAGCAGCCTAGCCCACAGCTTATAGAGCATTCTTTCAAAGGTAGATAAATCAAGCATTGGAGACTAATTGTTAGAAAATGTGAATTATCCTTCTCACTTACAATAATATGCTGTCACTAAATTTTGATATGACGTTTGAATAATTAAGTTACATTCCCTTTCAGATACATAATAGACACGATTAACATATGATCAGTATTAATGCAGTTTTTGAATAGAGAACGTAACTTTTACACATTTGCAAATGCAGACACATAATTTCATGGATGACAATTATTTGCTGCATGAAATGTACAAAATAAATTACTTGTCTCTATCATAGGCATATGATCTACACATTTTTTAGACAATCATATAATGAGGTAGAGGTGGTGTTATACTACATGTTTCTTTATGTCACTGTATCTGGACAATACTGTTATGAGTTTTATTCACATGTGCATGTTAACTGTGGCACACAGGGGCTCAGCAGTTAGAATTGCTAGCCAAGCATTGGATTAGATAGCCAAAGACAACTGGTGGCTTGTATAGTCAGCTTAAACACAGGTTAGGGTATTTCTGTCCTCTATCAGCACAAATCTTCTTTCCTTATTGGGAGAATGAGAATCGGCATGTAAGCACTATGATATTTCTGTATTTTGTGGAAGAGGAATTCAGCCCTTGTTTGGAGACAGAAAGGACCAGCAAGTTGAAGAAGAACCGTATAAAAGGTCTGGACAGTGGCCAGACCCTTCGAGGCTGTGTCGACACAAAGAGTTGTCGAAAAACCTCCCAGCGTGGGGACGGAGAAAATGGCTGACTGTGTTGATCCAGATTTCCCACCTGGATAAAGTCTGTCCATATGCCTCCCCGTCTGTAACTGCGTAAAACGTCAGTAAATGTAAGCTAAAAGATATTTTGTCTCATGTGATTCTTGTACCGCCGTAAGCACTATGGGAGGGATATCGCCTTTTCTGGTATATTATGATATTGTTTAATTATTTAATATGCCACAATATTAAAAGAACACATTTCCAAGAGAGCTAATGCCTCTGCAGGAAACAGGTGGCCAAAGCTCTTAACTCTGACAAGTTCTGCCGAGCATATATCCATACATTCACAGAATCTACTCAATCATGATTAAAGGGAGCTGGAGTTTATCTTGGAATCAATGGGCTCAAGAAAGAAAGGCACCTTTGGGGCAGGTTGCCAATCCATTGCAGAACACACCTATTCATACACTTACTGTGCCAGTCTTTAGTCACCAATTAACCTAATGCACAAAATCCCACCCTGCCTAGACCAGGGTTCCAACCCAGTCAACTGGTGCTGAAAGTCAGCCTGTGCTACTCATCCACAGAGCAATAGAGTACAAGATGGAAGCAACCGTTGGGAGGTGTGGGCTTAATAAGATAGAATTCATTATCAATTGCAGAAAATCTCACAACATCACCAATTGTGTGGCACAGGAGAACAAATATATTCACATTGTTTTTGAGGAGCGTTTCTGCAGTATTTCGAACATTATAGACCTTTACTGAAAGTTCTGCTTTAATGGAGTGTTCACTTAAAGTAATATAAGCCATTGAAAAATATAGTTTAACACCTAGACGTTTTGCTTCCTTTGCGGTTTGATCAGAATGACCATTGCAAGTAAAAACAATAAATTAGTACTTTTTGAAATTGTATTTATCCCCAGACATTAGAAAGTACAAAACTCTGCAGCAATGAAGGAGCAGTTGGTAGAGCAACTCTGAAGCCTGCATGGGTCAACATTAACCTCTCAAGAATGTATTGTTAAACACTGAGAAATAAGTCCCATTGAAATTAGCAAAAGAAGAATTTAAAAATGCAAATGCAGGTGCAGCAACATATTCAATAGTTTAGTTCATTGATCTCACAAAACGTCATGCCTCTTTATGAATGGTTTCAAAATAAATGCGAAAAAGTCTGTTTATAAACTTAACTCTTTATAAAAAGCCAGCAGCAACTTCAATCTGCATTTCTAGTAGGTCTTGAAAACGTTATTGCCTTATTATTATACAGTAAAATTGTTAAAATACTGTTACGTCTTCACCGAGCTGCACCGCACCCCTGAAGTAAAGACACAGTGGATATTAGTGGCAGACATCAGAGGGCAATGGAGTGAATCGATGATGTGATCTGTTGACTAAACCACAATATGCCAGAATGTGGCATGATCCAGGACCAAGCATCCAGAGACGCTTGTCAGGGAATCTTCAACACCTGAGCTAAAACAGGGTGGTGGGGCCAAAACACTGGAAGTCATGAGTGAGTACCCTCCCTGGCCAGTATACTGGAAGGTGAAAACTAAATTTAAATATGTCTGAGTCCCTGTTTTATGTTTCGTGTGGGGTTCATTTGCATGAAGCCTAGTTCACAGTGTTTTACTTCCTGTACCCTAATTTGGTGACATTACAATACTATCTATAGATGTGCGGAGTGGATACCTTGCAACAAATGAAACTCCTATTGATTTTCCTATTAGAATTTTATTTCTGTTTTTACTGTTGTTACTGTATATCTAAGCATTGCTTTAATATTTTCTAGAATTTTAAAAGTGGACACTATTTATTTCATGAAACTTTATTTTCATCCTCTCACTTACTCTTGATTTACTGGCCTGTTTTCTTTATGTACTCCAGACTCAATGTTTCTTTTTTTTTTTTTTACTTATTTCATATTGTAATCTGGCTAACTGGATTTAATAAATGCTGACTGAGACTAGCAAGACAATGTTAATTTGTGTACCTTTTGTATTATTTATTTATTTATCTTTTTGAGCATGGCATGGTTAAATTCTGGATGATGAAGATACTAAATAGTTTAACGTGATAGTGTGCAGTGCTTAAAACATGACATGATGATGGACCTGGAAGCATTTCTCACCAACTATGGAAAAACCTACTATGTCACATCTTTCAAGCTTTCGACAAATTGAGAAAATGATGTTGCCCCAATAATTATCGATCTCAAGATTTAATTTTTCCTGAGTTTCAAATACACATTAATTTTTTTCACAAATCAACAACACCTGTCATTTAAATCATGCAGTCGTAGCATTTAAATCATGTGATCTTAATCTGACATTTTCATTGGTAGGCGGTCTTTCCTCATTGGTCAGTGGAGTTGCTAGGTTTTTGTCTTGCAGTATGTAAAATGCTGTGCACATACTAGCTTCTTTCATCGTTCTATGACCAGAATGAAGACGTATTTGGCCATCACCACTACCTTATCACATCAGGAAAGACCTAGTGTCTCCGAAAACTAAAAAACTCAATTTTGAAAAACTTTTTCCATTGCATGTGAGATTTCTCATTTTTAACTTCTAAAATGTTCTTAAACTCAGCACAGATATTTCAGCTACTAATAGATATTAGGATTTGCCTTCAAGTACTGTAACTACAGGGTCAAGAATCACCTTTCCAAACTTTGCTTGCAGTTAATAGAGTGACAGAAATGTGTTGTGTTAAGAAATAGTATTAGTCGGCTACTTTTTAAACAATGAACTCTAGGGTATTAAGAAAATCCTGTGATGATTATCATGAAAAGCAAATTTCTAATGAAAGCAGACTACGAAAAAAAAAAAACTAAAGATGAAGAAGAATAAACCCGGCATTCATAATAATCAAGAGGACAATTCCTAACAGTATGAGCTGACTTGTTAGACACAACTTCTTTCAAATATGTATGCATATACGTGTAAAGGCTTAAGTTCAGTTCCAACTGATAATGTTAGGAAGGCAAATGAAAACGGCTACTTGGCACAGCTTCCTCAGTCCTGAGTAGGTGATTAGATAGAGCACCAGACACCAGAATAGAAGTAGAAGACATGGATAATGTGGTGAAGGAGAAAGGCATGTGACAAGCGCCACAAGAGAGATTGGAATGAAGCCAGGAGAGGTGAGTGCAAGAGTAGGTCAGGGGCATCCTACTGCCTTATTGTTCAGAAGACATCCCTGAGGCCTAGACAGTGGGTGTGATGGTAGGGCAATAAGACACTTTAGGGTTTCAAGAATAGACATTAATAGTGGCCTTAGGCTTACTTGCAAAATCCAGTTTGTCACATCCTTCATTCCTGTAATTGCTGCAATACAAAACATAACGTGACAAAATATTATGTAATGCAACATACCAGTAACACAGCATACCATTTTTAAACAAACTTAATCTAACTCATAGTCATGGAAGTGTGAGAATGCCAGACAAGTCCATCACACACACCCACACAAGGCCAAAACAGTGTCACCAATCAAGCTGTCATTTACCCTTTTTTAGAGGTGACAGAGAAAACCCAGAATACCCGGAGAAAAACTCACACAAACCTGCGATGCCTAGGGCACAGTATTTGAACCAAGGATACTAGACGGGGCAGTAAAACAAACTGATACATAGTTCTGGGTGTGGAATGTAGGTAAGCAACAGTGCCACTAAATAAGCAGGGGCCCTCCAGCAACATAAGAGAGAAAGAAACACAGCAGGGATAAAATACAGTGTAATACCAGCAGAGAAGGAAGGACTTCAATGGGAATGTCGTCCACTGTATGTGCATTGCTAGGGACAGAGATCCCCAGGAAGAAGAGAGAGAAGGGTGGCCTGAGTGAAAACAGGTAGGGGTCTCCCCAGAATGATAGACAGAAGGTATCAAGTATGCCATGGAGGCCTTATCACCCTTAAGAATAGTGGGAGAAAGAAGCTAGGAATGTCATGGAAGGACCAAGAAGTGGTTAACAAATTGTAGGACACCAGCAAGAAGCACATGATCCTAGGCTTTGACAGCTGCACCTGGGTGAGCCTTTTCCAAGGTCAAGCAGAAAAAAGGAAGCAGAGGGAAATAAAGACTTTGGGGAGCTAAGGTGCAAGAAGATAGTACAAGGAGTTCATGTCATGTGCTTGAGCCCTACCACCGAGAAATTCCCTTCAGTAGTGTCCTCACTTCAAGCTTCTGGCCATGAACTAGAGATAAAACCATCTTAGTTTGCTGTTAAAGGAGATCTCGCCTGAATGAATTCTTTGTCTGTGACATTTAGGGCTCATCCTGGATTTTCTCAGACAGAGAGACAGACGAGTGTAGCAAAGCTGATATAGATATGGCCTGCTTCAAAACAAGATGTCCTTGAACCAAGAAGCTTGATTGGTTCCTAAAAATATGCTGAGTTCTCATCTCCCAAAGCTCATTTAATTTAATGTTATGAGGTGTTTGGGACAATGACTAAATCTAGAAGACAAAGAAAGGGAGTCATATTACAGAGAAAATGAGTTTGAGAATGCTTTGAGAGACTTGTAGCAGGCAAGTGTGATAAACAAAACTGGGCTTTAAATGGTCCCCGTCTGTGTGAAGTTTGCTTGTTCACTCCATGTCTTGATGTTTTTTCTGGACTGTCTGACTTTCCTTCCAAATCCCAAGATGTACTTGTTAGGTTAATTAAATTGGTGATGTGTAAGAGTACAACAAGTGCTCTGACCAAGGTTAGTTATTGCTTTGCACAAATGATGTCCACCCATCATGGCTCAATGTGACCCAGGTTTCAGATAATGCATGAATGCTTTTTTAATGTACTGTATTTAGTACAAATAATTCATTTTTGTTAAAACATTTATGTGAAATGTTACTGTATATCCTGCTTTGTTACATATAACTTTGAATTTTAGTGTGCTGGGGGAACAAATCTGAAAAAGTTCCAAGTATATTCTGGTTGCTTTTAATTATAAGACTTTTACAGTAATGTCTCATTTATAATATGAAATAAGACTACTATTGCAGTCCTTGTGAGTGTGGTACATAATATTGATTTGCTTTTTCCATCATTAATTTATTTTATTTCATCCAAGTATGCCAGTTACATTCTAAAATACACATAAACAAGACAGTGAATTACTCAATACAATTACCTTTGCATGGATCCTTTTGTATCATTCAATCTTCTCTTAAGTTATATGCAAGTATAATAAGTGAAATAAAAAAATGAATCTGAACTTTAACATAAAGGCATCTGCTACTTTATGCCAAGGGAAGACTTGAATGATTTGACTTGAGAAGATTCAAATGAGAGTTTCAATGACTGTTTAAAAAAATTGATCCTAATTATTATTCTGTAACCAGCTTTAACTGGAATTGCAAATGAAAGTAAGTTTTAAAAAAATCAATAAAAAAGCCAGTAACAAAGTAGCTTGTAAATGTACATCATCATTTTACAGACCTACATTAATGAAACTCATAATGCTCTATCAGTCACACCCAAAGTGAGATACTAGTTTAGGCCTGTGCCATCATGCTGTTTTAATCTGTCTACTTCAAAAGCAACTTATTATTTGACTGAGTTATTTTCCCATCTGTAGAACCTCTTTCTATCTGCTTTGAGGCATAAGGTTCTTCATTTTTTCAATGGTGTGCCCATAGCAATTACTATAACACTCATGCTTTGAGTGATACTGTAAGTTCCTTAGCAGTGCTTAGTCCTTTCTGGTGTCCCGCATTGACTTGGATTACCATTTCAGGTATATACTGGTTTGTCTAAAGTCATAGTTGCTGCTTCTTCAGTTTGTTTTAATCAGTAAAAAACTATCAAGGCCTGTCCCAATAGCCACTGAGTTTAAGGCAAAGGCAAATCCTGTACTGGAAGCCTGTCCTTCATAAGGTACATGCAGACTTATCCACTATGGGGCAGTAGATAGACACCTAACTGCCTACCTAAGGGGCATGAGAGGAACCCTACACAGATGGTACCAAGCTGTGAAGAAAACCAGCCAAACACTTTGGGGTGTTTATAATAGGCTTCTGAACAAAAAGCCAGAATATGATGTCATTGAACTTGCATAATGTAGTTCACAGTCCTGAATGCAAACCATGTGAATGCAAGCTACTTGAGCATGGAGTGTCAGTCCATGGCAGTGCACATATATACACACTCACTGTCAATCACACAGGGGCAGCATGAGAGTCATACATTACACTGGTCTGCAAAGTGTTTTTATTGTGAATAGTCAATTCTATATTCCTTCATGAATACAATAAAATATAATTACAATTTTCCATCATGTCACATTTAAGTGCTCATTATCAAAAAAAAAATCTGAAGATGAAAAGCCATATAGATTGTCACATTAGATTAGATCTGTGCTTGAGGAATAAAACAAGTGAATTAAAAAATGTAACAAATTACACAATGTATTCATGTATACAATATTTTTCTAAATATAATAAACATGAAATATTTAGCCACTTTAATATTTTTAAGCATACAGTATATGTAAAGATGACAACAATATGTATCCATTGACTTAGATACAAGATAGATTTTAATCACTTCTTAGTTTTCTTGATTCAAAATTAATTTGGTGGTCCGTAATTAGGTCACTTTAGGCAGACATCCCAAAGTCCCTGGTATCGTCTTTTCATATGCTTCATATCCTGATGGAATCTTCACTCACTGCTCAAAGAGTTTCAGGGAAGAATTCTAAATGTTAATACAAAAAGTGAACTTTGACACTCATGGTGCAATGTAATTCTTTAAAGTTAACTAATAAAACTGCAACAGTTTCCTTATAATTTGCATCTTTATTGTTACCTGAAAAATAAAAAAAATACTTTTATGAATGATACCCAAGCCTCTTGCTCCAGGTTGTTCATCGCGCCATCGGATTCTTCATCAGAAATCAGTTTTCTAACATCAAGTCCAACAAGAATTCTGTTTTTTCAATTAGCTCCACCCAAACCCAGAAACTGTTGCACAAATTTATAAAACAGGCTTTTTCTACTGATAGGCCTTTGACATACTGCTTAATTAAACTCAGCTTAATATAAAGGGGTGATGGCAGCTCTTTATCTGGATCCACCAGGCAGGTCTGGTGATGTTTTTGGCACCAAGCTGTAGCTTTTTTCTAGTTGGCCAATCCTTCTGAACCCAATGTCAGTTCTTGGCTCAGCTGTCCCACTCACATGGAAAATGTAGGAATTTTGTTTGCCCTGACTGCTGACCCTGTAAGATGCACACTATTTTCATGTCCCCATAAATCAGGGTTCTCAAACTCCAGTCCTGGAGGGCCACAGTGGCTGCATGTTTTCATTCAAACCCTGTTTTTGCTCCTAATTAATTTATTTTGAATTAATTGTAATTGACTTGCTTGTGAAGACTCAGACTTCTTAATTGTTTCTTTTTCCTTAATCAGCTGCCAAGCAATACAAAATGAGCCAAAACAGGATCAGCAAATTGTGTCCATCATACAGTATCTGCAAATTTCCATACCGGATCGGTCGAGCCCCGGGTTAACAACAACCGCCACCAGTACTATTAGTCAACAGGGTGCAGGCGGAAATTGGGCTACTGTTGGCCAAAGAAGGAGAAGAAGATGGGGGTGACATGTCTGGAGGCAGGAGAAGAGGAGGAAGGTAAAGAGAGTGGAACTGAGAGTAGGAAGTATGACTGGTAAGGGGAGAGAGTTAGCCGATATGATGGAGAGAAGGAAGGTTGATAGATTGTGCGTGCAAGAGACTAAATGGAAGGGGAGTAAGGCCAGGTGAATCGGAGGTGGATTCAAATTGTTCTATCATGGTGTGGATGGGAGGAGAAATGGAGCAGGGGTTATTCTGAAGGAACAGCATGTCAAGAGTGTTTTGGAGGTGAAAAGAGTGTCAGGCAGAGTAATGATTATGTAGCTGGAAATTGGAGGTGTTATGATGAATGTTGTTAGTGCATATGCACTGCAAGTTGGGTGTGAGAAGGATGAGAAAGAAGATTTTTGGAGTGAGTTGGATGAAGTAATGAACAGTGTACCCAAGGGACAGAAAGTAGTGATTGGAGCAGATTTCAATGGGCATGTTGGTGAAGGGAACAGTGGAGACGAGGAGTTGATGGGTAGGTATGATGTCAAGGAGAGTAATGAAGTAGGTCAGAGGATAGAGGATTTTGCCAAAAGGATGGACATGGCTCTATTTTTAGAAGAGGGAGGAACATAGGGTGACGTACAAGAGTGGAGGAAGATGCACACAGGTAGATTACATCCTATGCAGAAGAGTCAATCTGAAGGAGATTGAAGAATGCAAGGTGGTGGCAGGGGAAATTGTAGTTAAGCAGCATAGGATGGTGGTCTGTAGGATGACGTTGGAGATCAAGAAGAGGAAGAGAGTGAGGGCAGAGCCAAGGATCAAATGGTGGAAGTTGAAAAACGAAGACGGCACGGTTGAGTTTATGGAGAAGGTGAGACAGGCAATGGGTGGTAGGGAAGAATTACCAGACAGTTGGGAAACTACAGCATATGTAGTAAGGGTGACAGCAAGAAGGGTGCTTGGCATGACATCTGGACAGAGGAAAGAGGAAAAGGAAACCTGGTGGTGGAATTGGGAAGTACAGGAGAGTATGCAGAGGAAGAGGATGGCAAAGAAAAAGTGGGATAGTCAGAGAGATGCAGAAAGTAGACAAGAGTACAATGAGATAAAGCGCAAGGTGAAGAAAGAGGTGGCGAAGGCTAAAGAAAAGGTGTATGATGAGTTGTATGAGAGGTTGGATACTAAGGAGGGAGAAAATGACCTGTATTGATTGGCTAGACAGAGGGACTGAGCTGGGAAAGATGTGCAGCAGCTTAGGGTGATAAAGGATAAAGATGGAAACGCACTCACAAGCAAGGAGAATGTGTTGAGCAAATGGAAAGAGTACTTTGATAGGCTTATGAATGAAGTGAACAAGAGAGAGAACAGGTTGGATGATGTGGAGATAGTGAATCAGGAAGTGCAATGGATTACCAAGGAGGAAGTAAGGACAGCTATGGAGAAGATGAAGAATGGAAAAGCCGTTGGTCCAGATGACATACCTGTGGAAGCTTGGAGGTGTTTAGGAGAGATGGCAGTGGAGTTTTTAACCAGATTGGAAAGTGAGAGGATGCCTGAGGAGTGGAGAAGAAGTGTACTGGTATAGATATTTAAGAATAATCGGGATGTGCAGGACTGTAGTAACTACAGGGGGATAAAACGGATAAGCAACAGCATGAAGTTATGGGAAAGAGATATGCTCTAGAGAGGAGAGGAATGAAGGTCAGTAGGAACAAAACAGAATACATGTGTGTACATGAGAGGGAGGTCAGTGGAATGATGAGGATGCAGAGAGTAGAGCTGGCGAAGGTGGATGAGTTTAAATACTTGGGATCAACAGCACAGAGTAATGGGAATTGTGGAAGAGAGGTGAAGAAGAGAATGCAGGCAGGGTGGAATGGGTGGATAAGAGTGCCAGGAGTAATTTGTGACAGATAGGTATCAGCAAAAGTGAAAGGGAAGGTCTACAAGACGGTAGTGAGACCAGCTAAGTTATATGGGTTGGAGATAGTGGCACTGACTAAAAAACAGGAGACAGAGCTGGAGGTGGCA
This sequence comes from Polypterus senegalus, assembly GCF_016835505.1. Classification (NCBI taxonomy): domain Eukaryota; kingdom Metazoa; phylum Chordata; class Cladistia; order Polypteriformes; family Polypteridae; genus Polypterus; species Polypterus senegalus. The sequence continues at coordinate 75,678,277 of NC_053167.1, forward strand.
GAGTTAAAGGAGCTAAGATTTGCATTGGGTGTGACGAGGATGGATAGGATTAGAAATGAGTACATTAGAGGGTCAGCTCAAGTTGGACAGTTGGGAGACAAAGTCAGATAGGCGAGATTGAGTTGGTTTGGACATGTGCAGAGGAGAGATGCTGAGTATATTGGGAGAAGGATGCTAAGGATAGAGCTGCCAGGGAATGGAAAAAGAGGAAGGCCTAAGAGAAGGTTTATGGATGTGATGAGAGAAGACATGCAGGTGATGGGTGTAACAGAACAAGATGCAGAAGACAGAAAGATATGGAAGAAGATGATCCACTGTGGCGACCCCTAACAGGAGCAGTCGAAAGAAGAAGATACAATATCTGAAAATAAAGAATGATGAAGGTCTTAGGAATGTTGATCTGGTATGATCCCCAAAACATTTTAACAGCGTACTTAAAATGGGAAAGTCAACAATTTCACAAATGTCTGCTGTTGCACAATGACAGCAGCAACAAGCCATGGAATTAAAGAACAGATTTAATTAACAAAAGGAATATGCGCCTAAGTAAGCAACTGTTTGGAGTAAAACTGGTTGGAGTTTTAGGCCCTAACTTAGCTGGTCTTCTGTTGGCTCACTCATTTCACATTTTATTTCTGTTTGGGTGCCAATTAAGGAAAGAAATGAAGCAATTCAGAAGAATGATGAAGAAATTCAGGGGAACAAATCTTAAAAAACTAGTCATTTAAAATTAATTCAAAAGAAGTTAATTGGCAGCAAAAACACGTCACTAATGAAGAAAAGGCTTAGAATGAAAACCTGCAGCCACTGGAGCCCTCCAGGACCAAAGTTTGAACCAGCAGTGCTCACTGTAGTTAATTTTCTAGAGAGGATTTTCAAAATTCTTTAAACATAGATGTTAATATTGCAAAATATTAGATTCAAATAAATTATTAAAATAAAATATTTATGTTTAAGTAATTATACAATGTGTAAGAGCAATTTGCTGGTTATTTAAGTCAAATTAAATGTTTGCCTATATATTAGTGCATAGTCTATGGTTCTTACAACCCCCACAAGTTGAATTCCATCCATCCATTACCCAACCCGCTATATCCTAACTACAGGGTCACAGGGGTCTGCTGGAGCCAATCCCAGCCAACACAGGGCGCAAGGGAAGAAACAAACACCAGGCAGGTTGCCAGCTCACTGCAGGGCACACACACACACGGGACAATTTAGGATGGCCAATGCACTTAACCTGCATGTGTTTGGACTGTGGGAGGAAACCAGAGCACCCAGAGGAACCCCACGGGGAACATGCAAACTCCATGCAGGGAGGACCTGGGAAGCAAACCCAGGTCTCCTTACTGCGAGGCAGCAGCACTACCACTGCGCCACCCACAAGTTGAATTGAATTAGTATATTCTAACTGTTTCTAGCCTCTCTGACTATAGATTTAGTTAGTGTTAGTGTTAGTGACCGAGGGTAAGGCATGGAGGGCACACAGTTTTAAATCGTGCCTTAACATGCCCAATAGTATGAAAGTTAACATGCTCTACTGAATGTGCAGTACAGCGTACTGAAGGTGAAGTAAAGCATCTTTAAGTATAGAAACAACTGAAGTTTAACAAGAAAATCTAAGTTTAGAGAAAAGACATTTGTTCTGATTTTTTTACTTTTTATTGTACGTGTGTAACAACCTTTTTTCTTTATTCTTGTGTGGACTATTTGCTTTGAATTTTCACTAAATCTTTTAAAATGAACTTTTGGACTGAGAGATTTCTTCTAGCACGTGTTTGACCCATGCTTGATCCTGCCTTACTCACCAGCAGCTACACAATGAAATAATAAAAAACTATCCCTGGTAGCCAAAAAATGCATTTTGTGAAAAACATGTTGAAGAAAAAATGTTTTTATTTTTTAGTTCAGTCCCTAAAGATATATAAGAATCACATGAAATAATTCCAACAATTTTTTCAGCGTATGACTGTGTTATCCTAACTGTCAGGTCTTGAGGGTGGGGAAGAAAACCTCAAAATGTGCCTGCTCCACAAAAAGACTGCTGATGCCAGGGCTCTAAAGCAGGTCTCAGAGGCAGCACTTTTAACTACTGTGTCACTGTGCCACCCTCTAATTAGAATCCATAATCCTAAAATGTTTACATTTTTTTCTTTCTAAAAGCAGACAGAATTAAAAAAAATAATTGTTAGCACTTCCTTTGAATTTTATCTACTAAGCTCATTTCAAGTGAACCATTAACTGTTAATGCATAACAGTAATGAAAGGGTGGCATGATGGCACAGTGGTTATTGCTGCTGCTGCCACACAGCTCCATGTGTTCACAAGCGTTTTCTCAAAGTATTTCAGTTCTATTTCAGTATTCCAATGTATATGATGGATTATTTGATAATTCTAATTTGGCCTATTAAAGATGAAAAGGGCCGACTCCTCCGTGCCCAGTCTCCCCATGGGTTTAAACCAGATTAAGTATGTTAAGCAAGTGGATGCTTGAGTAGATGGCTGTATGCACTTTTAAGATTCCACTGAGTATAGTATACACCTGTAGGTAGGTAGAACTGTATTATCCCAAAGGGAAATTTGATTGTCCCATAGAATAAGAACACTCATTTAAACACAGGGGCAATAATGCTTACAGTCCAGCTCAATATTCATTTTCTGCAGCGCAGTGTTTCATATGTTAATTGAATATTTTTCCTTGATATACAGTAAATGGTGACAATGAAGTGCAGCATAAATTTGCCCTCTAAATAACACATTGTGGATTAGAAAAATCTGTTAGTATTTGCATCTTGATTCTGTTCTGAATCTGCATGCTTGACACTGCCATTCTATTCATACTGTATTTTATATTCCTATTAATGAATTTGTGTGAACTTGGTCATTAAAAATAGATGATTATTGATTTATAAGATCCACTAAGTAATTCTAATGACTTGGATGACTGTAACTACACTCGTTTCAGTATGATGATCTGCTTGTTTAAATAACATCAAATAGTAAAACAATAAGCAGCTAAAGTGGAACTCTAAACAGAAAAAATCCATTGCAGTTTAAACCTGTTCCGACACCTTTCCAAATTATGTTATATGCAGAATAAATTCACAGCCTGAAGACATACAATATAACTTGAAATGTGGCAATGATTGAAGATTAAGTTCAAAAAGCACAGCAGTTAACTACTCTTGATTCAAAAGTTTTCTATTTTTAAAATAACTTTCTCAAAGAAGTATCAATTGCTTCACTTCTTGTTCACTTTACAACTTTCAGGGTACTTCCATGTCAGCAGAAGTCACACATTTGCTGTCTCTCAGTTTGTTAGCACATTACTGATCATTTCATTCTATTAACTCCTCAAAAAAACAAACAAAGTTCACACACTTCAGTTAACTGCAAGCCGTGTTTTTTTCTGAGCTGAAAAGTACATAACTGTGTAACTACCAGATATTGTTTTATTTTTCCCAAATGACATTCAAGTATTTTCAGAATAAAATCCCATTAACATTAAACTAAACCAAGTGGATTTGAAATATATGAAGAGACGTGTTAAATCATGTTCGATGTCCTTAGAAATTACCACTTACTCCCTGCAGAGTAAAATAAGCATCCTTGTTTTCTGTTTTTCTTAGTCTAATGTGTCTTTAGAATCAAGCTTTAGGAAAGTATTGCAAAAAGTACTGCCAAAGTGAGAGCACTAAATGGTTTTCAAATCTGAACTATTTCATTTTTAAACTGGGGGTGGTCGATTTGGCTGATAGACACTTGTGGGGCATCGAGGTTTACGCTTACAGTGCATTCTGTCTACTGTACGTTGTACACTGCATATCTCATTTCAGGGAGTCGTAGTACGGCTTTGCCTTATGTGATGTAGGCAGTGCATTTTTTCCTTGTAGATGCCAAGTTTCCCCCTTAAGATAATTATAGTTCTACACACCTAAGATAAATTTACAAATGACTCAAAAAACTTGTCTTAATTATTTTTTTTTATAACTTACTTCCATCTAGGAATAAATGTTATCAATTGGTTCTTTTTGGCCTGAGCCAAAATTCAGTTGTAAACCTTCTGCCCACTGCTCATCTATGTTTTTCAAAGTAACTGCAATTCTGAAATTAGCATCTCGTACCAGCTCTTCAGAATTTCAGAATTGCTTTAGTTCGAGAGGGTAATTTGGTGCAGGTAGGGGATGAAGCAAGTAATACATTTTCGAAGGACTTCCACACAGGTGTGGATTCCATTCCTCCCATTGGTGTACTTTTCTGTCTTTATTTTTGTATTTTTATGTAGCCATTCTCTCACATGAAAATGTATTTCTGAAGCAGTATTCGAAATTACCTGTAACATTTTTCACATCATCAGGATATTGTAGATATCTGTCCAAATTTGGAAACACTGACCAGGGAAATTCTCTAGTCCATGGTTTTATTAGTTCAAGATTGGATGCATCCTAAGCATTTCTTGGCAGGCTTTCAAAATATATCACATGTGAAATGAGAAAAAAAGATATTGAAACGAATGACTGAATAAACTCCAATTGGTTCAAAACTCTTTACAGTCTGACATTTCACTGTGTATTTATAAATCTACAGCTTTAAGAATAGGATAACGCCAAGATCTATGATATCCTTTTACAACTTTGAATGGTTCAGCCTGTTTGTTTTTTCTAATCTTATACAACACTGTAATTAAATTATTTAAATTAAATTGCCAATTCTGATGTGTTATGTTCATGGCTAGCAACTTTAATTATTTACCCACTGTAATTAGAGGCATACCTAAATTATTGTATTTAAAAGTAAGGCTGGTAAATTAGTTTTGATAAAACAAGTTAAACCACAGTGTAAAGTGTGTGTAGTTGGGAAGGAGGAACAAAAACAAAGTCAGTGAGAGAAAGAGTGGTAACCTTTTAGAAACCATTGATAGAAACTGGCAACAACCTAAAATAGGGGAATAAGTAAATTACACAGAATACACTACGGAATAATCTGAAGTAATGCAAATGGTCCAGCTACTTCATTTTCCTTTGATATAAGTAGTACTAAGGCGTTGTACCATGTTAGCCATTATGAATGTAGAGAAAAGCCAAGCAAAATGACACCATTTATTGGCTAACTAAAAAGATTACAATATACAAGCTTTCGAGGCAACTCAGACCCCTTCTTACATCTTGCCTGAAGAAGGGGCCTGAGTTGCCTCAAAAACTTGCATATTGTAATCTTTTTAGTTAGCCTTTGATATAAAAAAGAATTATAAACTTACAGTAAGTATCAAACAGCAGTTTAAGATAACAATATATACGTTTTGCCAGTTGGAATCGACCTAAACTAATTTCATTGCAGTACCATGTGCGCATTTACAGTAAGAGATGAATAGCTTGGTGTAGACACTGTTATGTGTGAGTCCCTGTTTTGAACCCCAACCACGAGGCTAAGTCTCAGTACTTTAGCAAAACCAGCTTTATTCAGCTTGAAACAGGAACAGCAGGGTTATTTATTGTAGTGGGATCTACCAGTCGAGACACAGCAATCAGGCAGGGTCATGGCCAAGTAATACTGTTCCCTATATTTATAATGTTCCTTGCATCACCCATTGACGACAGGCGTTTATAGCGCGACAGTGGTTGGCTTGGATTTACTTTTTGAGCCACTGCAGCGCTGGGAGACTGCAGTTGCTCCAGTAAATGGATAAGCTGTCTTCCACAGACATATCAATCGCGCTTCTGGATGCTCTTCAGTATGTCGTCCCGTCGGGGGCGTCTCAGTTTCTAAGAGTTTAGAAACCTTACAACACCAAAAAAGTAAAGTCGTCTTTTTGGCAAAAAAAATCACTGAACCTTTGAATTTTATTGAATGATGGAATTTACTCATTCCTAAAATTACTTCGAGTGATATTCTCAAAGTCTACATTCATCCAGTTATACATTTAAACTATAGGACAAGTCACCCACATGTCTGCTGTATCAGTTTGTCCTATTTCTGTCCCTCTTGCTCTCTTACCCTTTCTACTACTTTATGTCTGCAGATGCCAGTGGAAATAAGCATGTAGGTCCTAGCCGTGTTTTAGCAGATTGGCTTAAATAAAATTCCTTTTGTGAACACAAGGCTTAAAATTCCTTTTGTGAACACAAATTAAGTGCCATGTAGCACAGTGAGGCTTTAGCAAACACAAAACCTCAGAGTCCTCATGTTTTAGGGTTTCACTGCTACAGCTGATGTATTATTATATAACTTCTAGTTGTTGGGTATATCAGACATGCCAGCTGCTGAAGCTGCTGATCTTGTCACTCGCCCATGTCTGTTTACACGACTGAAAATCTCTGGGCATGTCAGATTTAGCAACCTCTAGCTCACTTTCCAGCATAGTTGTATGAGCCCCTTTTTTGTGGCAGCTGTGGACCATCAGGGGGCCCACCAGCCACCCCAACCCCAACACAGACAGACGTGGGACACAATTGCAAACACATGCTTTTATTTTTCTTTATTGTTCCCGTGAGAAACACCTTCCCCCATTTCCCACCGGTACAACACAGGCACAAGCACAGCAAACACAGTTCAGCCCAAAACCTTTTTCTTCTTCTCTGTCTCCTCCACTCCTACTGGCATGCTTTGTCCTCTTCCTCGCGACTCTGGCTCTTGGAGTAGTGGCTGATGGTTCCTTTTATGAGGCACTTGAGGTACTCCAGGTGCTCGTTGACCTACTGTGGCGGAAGTGCTGCAAACAAGGACTCATCAGCTCTCCAGGCGTTCCAGGGCAGGTAATGGTCTGGTTATATTCTCTCCCCCAGACCTTCCGTTATAGGGGCATCCCACCACATGGCCCATTACGTGTTGTTTGACAGAGTCAGTGATGTATGAAGAAATAATATGTATAACGAGTACAGCTGCAAATCTCAGCCCTTTTTCTTATTTTTTCCATTCTGTTGTGGCACAACAAATATGAGACATCAGACAAATGAGGTCCAAAACACCCATATCCCTTATTCCTCATGTATGCATTGTACTGATGAGTATTCAATGACTGTCGTCAGCTCTCATGAACACAGAGCCCGTCCCTGCAACTAAAGAAAAAGTCAAACCTGTTTGATCTTGATGGGGCGAGACGCAGACTAGTTGTACAGATTCACTGGAGATATCACATTATGTGACTGGCTTCATGGAATTAGGTTGCCAACTGCTTCCAACTCACTAAAATTATGTAAGTGAAGGCTATGACATGAAAATTGCTGGAAAGTCATGTAATGTGGCATGCTCTTCCCTCAGCCTCCAACCCATGGTTTACTTTTAACTTGTTTCTACCACAGCTGTGAGCCACAGCGACACACTGCCAGTGAAACAAGAGGCTGGGAGCATGCCCTGATAGTGCGTTGCTGCACCCACCACTCAATGAACCACCTGGATTGTGACCCAAGTGCAGCAGTGAAACAAGGACTACCAAATAAGATAATTAAGATTTGCCTACATATGCAATAATATTTTCATTCAGAACTAAGTTGCCTGAAGAATTGGCCTAAGCTGCCTCGAAAGCTTGCATATTGTAATCTGTTCAGCTATCTAATAAAAAGTGTAATTTTGCTTGACTTCTCATTGCATTCAGAACCAAGTAAAGAGTCATGGCCTGTTCCTATATTGTGCCTGATATTGCCAGGATAGTTTGTGACTTCCACCCCAAACTGGATCAAGCAGTTTTATTGATGAATCAATGAATGGACCGAGTATGAACCTCTTACTCAACACCTGTTGAAAGTTCTCTGGCTGCCAGCAGTGGATCATCTCAAGCCATAGAAATTCCTATTTATTTTTTAACATGATATGCTACAAATATTTAAATGCAGAATACGTATGCATCAGAATGTATGTCTCCAAAATATAATTTTCTAACTGCATGAATAAAGAAAATAATCATATGTGATTACGTTGAAGAAATGTCAGCCCTAGTAAAAGTTATAGATAAGATGGCTGAAAATATGATGGCGAACTTAGCCAAATGGCAGCTTGTTGAAACACATAGCAATGGAAAACTAAGCTACTCTTGTTCATGTTAATTTAGAGTGCTTCGTCTCGATGCTGAACAAAAGTCTCTGATAATTTGGCCTTTTGCCAATGTGATGCTTCTTCAAATTTAGACCTTTAACCCACTAAAGTGCCTTGTGATAGCACCTCTACCCTCAGGCACTGGATGGCCAGCAACTCACCTTATCACAAAATGAAAAACAATGCAGAGTTTACAAATGTTTTCCTTTCAATGTGATTTAATCAGCGTTCACCTCTTGTGACCTTCTGCTCATCAGACCCTAACAAAGCCTTAGGCTGATAAGCCTTTTGTTAAATTATTAACCAATTGTCTTAACAAAACATAAATGAACACATATTAACATTGCTAAAATAATCTAATCTATAGAATCAAAAAATAAAACATTAAAAACAAGAATTTAGGACATGCTTATCAAATGAGTAACTGGCTACTGGCTAAATAATTATATTGATCTCATTTTAATAGTAAAACTAGAAGAAAGGTCAAAAATCCAGTGTGTTGTAGAAAGATTAAGTGATTAATATACCAAAACTTCACACTGTGTTAAAAGTTTGTTAACCTCCATCAAAACACCCACTAGGAGAGATATTGAAAGCAACAGTTCTCAGATAAAGAACAGTCTTAACCAATGACTCCAAGTACATAAAATCCTTAATGGTGACTAAACAGAAGTCTACAGTTTTTTGCGCAATATCTTGCAATTTTATGATTTTAATAACAACAACATTTATTTATATAGCACATCTTCATACAAAAATGTAGCTCAAAGTGCTTTACATAATGAAGAATAGAAAATAAAAGACACAGTAAGAAAATAAAATAAGTCAACATTAATTAACATAGAATAAGAGTAAGGTCCGATGCAAAAATTAACATGTGTTGTTGCATTTGTTGAGATAGATTGTATGATTTGTTGGAGATGTTTCATAACTCAGGAAATAATGGAAATCCCTGAGAAATATATATTTTTGAATCATTAATGTTAATACATAACAGGAATCGGCATTAAGCTGAATTCTGTTATTATGGTTGATGCTGTCTAATTCAATTGGCATTGACCTGGAACCAGGAACCAACTTTGGATGTCACAGCCTATTGTAGGCCATGCTCACTCATACTAGACATATTTAGTGTCACCAGTCACACTAAACTGCTCCAGGCTGTGATGTGAGAGAAAAATGGAGGAAACCCCTATATTGACAGGGGTTTGTTCATAGGACTGTAAAGGCGTTATACACTGAAACGCAAAATTGAATTATTTCTAGATAATATCATATAAACAAAATGTTAGCATAGATTTGCAATCAGAGCAGAGTTGAGAGGAGTCAGATGAGGTGGCTCAGGCAATCTGATCAGGATGCCTCCTGGACGCCTCCCTGGTGAGGTGTTCCAGACATGTCTAACTGGGAGGAGGTCCCGGGGAAGACCCAGGACATGCTGGAGGGACTATGTCTCTCGGCTAGCCTGGGAACGCCTTGGGATTCTCCCAGAAGAGCTAGAAGAAGTGACCAGAGAGAGGTAAGTCTTGGCATCTCTGCTCAAGTTGCTGCCCCCGTGATCCGATCTCGGATAAGCAGAAGAGGATGGATGAAGACCCCCGTGACCCTGTTGTTAGGATATAGTGGGTTGGATAATGGATGGATGAATGGATGACAGATTAATCAATCTCAAGTCTTATGTCATAAATGGCACAATCATGCCAGGTATCATTTAAAAATATATTAACCAGAGATCTGATGATTTGCTTCCAAGGAACTTGCAACTGACAAAGTTTACTTCAGGAATGAGGATACATCAAAATAAGCCCACCACATAAAACATAACTGCTGTCCTGAATGCTATTTCATTACTCATAGAGAGCAGCAGGATAAGAACATTAAGTACAATTGTACTACTTCATGCAAGTTAGCATTTTCTGAGTAACATATCTTATTGATTAGTTTTAAAATTGTGAAACTTTATTATGTATCTAGTTTTCATAAATAAAAAAGGTTACATACATAATTATTAAAGAGGCAAATATTTAATGTCTATCTGTCTATCTATCTATCTATCTATCTATCTATCTATCTATCTATCTATCTATCTATCTATCTCTAACAACAACTGATTTTCTCACTAAGATTTACATTTTAGTTTTCAGATGTGTAAAAATGTCAGCAATTATAAGCTGATCACATCTTTAACACAGACTTACAGGGTCAGTATCTCTGTAATGTCCAGTTTCAGATTCAATTTATGCTTATGAACAGTGCTTTAACTTCACTTTTAATATCATTTGCCTTACTTTTCCTAAACCATGTGTGAAACTTCTCAATACAAGAAGAATAACAACAGAGTTGATCAGATCCTATGAAAAATATATACAAGTATCACAATTAATATAAGCTCGCAATAATAAGCTCACAGTTTAACGGCCCTGACCGTAAAGTGAGACAAATCTGTGGCCTCAACCATACTAACACTACAAGAAACTGAAATTTTATTACCACAACAGTAGTAAGGCGAGTTAAAAAAATGGTTAAATTTCTCTAATTAATCTTAATATCTACTAAGCCATTGTCATGGCCTTTTTATAATATGGAAAGAAGAAAATATGATCTTGATCATCGCTAGCCACAATTTCTGGAGAGCATTAGTTTATCAATTAAGTATATTTGACAATTAAAAAACCCAATAATTATTTCCCACACTAAAGAAGTAAATTGCCAAAGTAATTCAGCAAGCAAGCTGTGCCCCTGGGAGAATCTCCAGTAAACCTGCCCAGCAAAAACAGTAATAACACTTAATACCCAGGATCAGTTGTAAACTCCTCTAATGGGCAGTAACCTGTATTAAATGCAAGCATGTTGGATTTAGATTTCAAAGATATGCAGCCTGAGTATTGTAATTATAAATCTTACACTTCTCCACAGACATTAATTGTCTAAAGCTTAATGATTTATAGTCATCCTGGAAATAATTATTAATTTTCCTGATTATTATACCTGTGGGCGGCAGCAACTCTGCTCTCAATAGAACCAGAACTGAAAAACTGCTTCATAAGAAAAATGTCCCTTAGGTAACAACAAGTAATTTTTACTTTAATCAACTTACACTTAAAAGAGTTTGATTAAGGGCACATTCACCCTTTGGGGAAATTCATGTTAAATATTATTTGCTTTGTTATTTATGAACATAATTACTTATTTCTTTTAAAGTTTACACTGGGAAATAAGGATTTTCAAAAGTGGCCCACAATGATGTTTTTTCAACATAAAATACTAGAATATCTTAACATTGCAACTCATTATTGTTTAGCTTATGCGTATTCCCCAGCTATGTTAAATGCATGCTGGAAATAAAAATAATAATAATATTCTGAAGCACAAACTTTTTTTATAATAAAAACTTAAGTCTTCAGTTAATTCTTGAGTACTAGGGTTTTGCACTGTGTTAGCAATTATGGATGTGGTGAGAAGTTAAGCAAAATGAGACCTTTTATTGGCTAACTAGAAAGATTACAATATGCAAACAACATTTTGCCCGAGTTGCCCCGAAAGCTTGCATATTGTAATCTTTCTACTTAGCCAATAAAAACCACAAATTCTTGACAAATTCTTTCAAATAAATATTCATTCTGTCCTTAATTTTGTGTAGCAAAAACATTTATTTATAAAGAAAGGTGAATTGAGATTTCACCACTAAATTCAAATTCTGTTAAATAGTGTATCCTTTATTTTGATAGTGTTGTTCGGTTGGAATCACTATGCAGCAAAATAATTACTTACATATGTATAACAGTACAATTTATTTCAAGTCCGGTCCTGGTCCTCTTTAATTTAATTTTGCAAATGCACAGCAGCATAGCCCTTCCTTTACTAAAGAAGTAATTATTAAAAGAAATCATCATGACAATTATTCTATTCAAGGAGGTCTCATCTTGTTTAATTCTCTTGTAGGAAGTTCCACTTCCTTCTTTAATTGTTCTCATTAACAATAGACAGAAATAGACACAGGTGTAAATAACAAGGTGGCCTTGGGAGGCTCAGCTCATTTCATGTCATTTCCCTTTGCTCTGATCATCAGGAAAATATTGCATTGTTTTATTTATATATATATATATATATATATATATATATATATATATATATATATATATATATATATATATATATATATATATATATATATATACTGTATAAACTATAAATTAAAGGAACACTTTGAAAACTCATCAGATCTCAATGGGAGAAAAATCTTGCTGGATATCTCTACTGATATGGACTGGGTAATGTGTTAGGAATGAAAGGATGCCACATTGTTTGATGGAAATGAAAATGATCAACCTACAGAGGGCTGAATTCAAAGACACCCCGAAAATCAAAGTGAAAAAGTGATACGGCAGACTAGTCCATTTTGCTGAAATTTCATTGCAGCAACTCAAAATCATACTTGGTAGTTTGCATGGCCCCATGTGCTTGTATGCATGCCTGACAATATCGGGCCATGCTCCTAATGAGACAACAGGTGGTGTCCTAGGGGATCTCCTCCCAGATCTGGACCAGGGCATCATTGAGCTCCTGACAGTCGGAGGTGCAACCTGACGGCGTCGGATGGACAGAAGCATAATGTCCCAGAGGTGTTCTATTGGATTTAGGTAAGGCTAGCATGGGGGCCAGTCAGTGGTATCAATTCCTTCATCTTCCAGGAATTGCCTACATACTCTCACTACATGAGGCCAGGCATTGTCGTGCACCAGGAGGAACCCAGGACCAACTGCATCAGCATATGGTCTGACAATGGGTCCAAGGATTTCATCCCGATAACTAATGGCAGTCAAGGTGCCGTTGTCTAGCCTGTAGACGTCTGTGCGTTCCTCCATGGATATGCCTCCCCAGACCATCACTAACCCACCACCAAACCAGTCATGCTAAATGATGTTACAGGCAGCATAACGTTCTCCACGACTTCTTCAGACCCATTCACATCTGTCACATGTGTACAGAGTGAACCTGCTCTCGTCTGTAAAAAGCACAGGGCACCGGTGGTGGACCTGCCAATTCTGGTATTCTACGGCAAACGCCAATTGAGCTCCATAGTGCCAGGCAGCAAGCACAGGGTCCAGTAGAGGACATTGGGCCCTTGGGCCACCCTCATGAAGGCTGTTTCTGAGTGTTTGGTCAGAGACATTCACACCAGTGGCCTGCTGGAGGTCATTTTGTATGGCTCTGGCAGTGTTCATCCTTGTCCTCCTTGCCAAAGGAGCAGATACCGGTCCTGCTGATGGGTTAAGGACCTTCTACATCCCTGTCCAGCTCTCCCAGAATAACTGCCTGTCTCCTGGAATCTCCTCCATGCCCTTGAGACTGTAATACATCTTTGGGATCTGTTAGGCAAAGTTGGACTGTTAGGAGAAAAACCCCACATTAACAAGGGAAGAATGTGCAAACTGCTTCTGGAGTGCAACAGCATCTGGAGTACTGTGCTTAGTTTTGGTCTCCATATTACAAAAAAGGCTTAGCAACACTAGAGAAAAGTCCAGAGAAGAGTGACTAGGCTGATTCTGGACCTCAGAGATGTGAGCTATAGGAGAGATTGAAGGAGTTGAAAGTTTTCAGTTTAAGCAGACAATGGCCAAGTGCAGGGTTCAAATTTACAACACCTAATCTGATGGACAGTAATGTAAACCACTTCACCATGCCAATTATTAACATATCATGTAATCTAAAAATTATGTTTGAAAAGAACTTGAAATAGAAATATTTCTTGAGAATCAGTCATAAAATAATACCGGAAAAAGTTTGTTATGAATTCCTGAATGAAGTACAGTATAACATTACTCAACTGAAATGTGTACTGTGATTTATGCAGGAGTACAAGGTGGAAATGGAATAGACTCGAAATCAAAACTTATGATTTTCTTATTGAAAATACTGTACTTACATGTTTTTTACAGGAGAAAAGAATATATAGAAATACATTTTTATTAATGTGATGAAAGGCCTGAAAAAATGTCTGTTTGTGAAGTGAATTTCTTACATGATAGCAATTACCTGAAGTTTGGTCTACATATGCCATGCTTTGAAAAAAAGAATAAAAAAATCTGCCTCTTTGAATAAAGCCACTCTGGGACAATTATAAAATACAATCAGAAAGCACTAAACCAACTGCCATCCAAATGGTAGAATTATAGCTCCCTTCTTCATGGCTATTCAAGCCGATTTGTCATACATCAAGTTACCAAAGCCTACGACTGTGAATCTTTGTTAGTTCATACTGGACCACGACTGTTTGTTGGCTGTGAGCATATTAATTGGAAGTGTTTTTAAAATTACTGTAAAATGTCAGATGCCATTTGTTGTATTGTCCACTTGTTGCTACAGACTGCACTAGCAACACTATATCCCCTTACATTTCCATTTTAGGAGATGGAATGGTCAGTGGACAAAAATAATTTATTTGGGATTACTAGCAACTTTGCATTCAGACACCAAGATATCACCATTTTTGTTAAGAATATTTTAAATATTAAAACTGAGACATGTGTTCATGAAGGGCTAGGGTTAACATTAACATACTATTAGGAATTTTCCGCAATTGTTTTTGAAAGTTGTTAAAACTTTAAATGTTAGTTTCAAAAACTATGCTTGCCATGAAGCACCTATGCTGCCCAGAACTGCAGTTTGCAACTTAAACAAGTGTACTGTACCTCAAGAGCTCATTTGATGTGCTACACATATGAACAAAATCGACTGATGCTATTCTTTAAGGCATTGAAGGTATTAATATTCCTCAGTGGTTGTATTAAAATAAGTACCTGTTGATGTCTCTCCATTTAATCTTGTAATCCATAGCTTTTCAAATCACAGTTGGAATATGCCTGTTAGTGGCATGTCTGCAGAAAGAGAAAGACCTTAGCTAAAACCCCTAAATATTTCATATTTATGACTATGTGACTAGCACTCCAGCACCACACCCTTTCAAGTCACACTAGCTGTCAGCTCAATTTAATTGAGGTTTACTGTTCTCCTTTGGTGCACGTCAGAGCAGGATGCAAAGTGACTCTACACTCACATGGCCTGGGTGGAGCTGGGCAATCTGTGCTTAGCAAAAAGGCATTTCACAACATATTATTAATTGCTTTGGCTATCTAATGAATTCTTTGCTTAAACTACTGTTACATTTATACCTCCCTGTATTTTTTTGTCTTTCCATTAAATGTTTTAAAATGTTAAATGTTTTCAAGTAGACTGTATAGCCTAAGCCTAAGCTGACAGCTTGTAAACCACAAGGTGGATGATTCAGCCACATTATTAACCCTGGGGTAGTCATTTAGCCTGCCTGTATTCCAATTGTAATAATATGGAAACAATTTGCCTTTGTGGCCTGCTATTTGCAAGTTGTTGAGGGCAAAAATGTCTATTAATGAAAGTCAAAAAAGGTAATCTGAATATGCCAGTTTGCACAAGCATCTCTGGCATGGCTGCTGAGTTTTATTGTAGCTACTTCACTGTAAAAACACAAAAACTAGAAAAACTACCCTGTTAAAATAGCATATGTTAGAAGAATCCAAACTCTCCTCTTTTAAGTCAGTGGGAAACTGATGTGTTATATTATTTGAAATTGGAAAAAATCAAATACTCAGTTAGAGGATCCGTACAGACGTTTTTCAAAACATGGCAGGATCTAATCAGTAATATTTTAAAATAAGTTCATGAAGCATAGAGAATTTATTAATTTAGGTATGTTTAAAAGCTGTAAAATTTGTATGCTGTTTGGCTTGCTCTCTCTCTCAAGGGTGGGGATCGATCTGTTCTTAACTCTATTTTTCTTTTTGTAAAAACTTGATTGCTTTGTATGGAGTGTAATAAAATTAATAATAAAAAATAAATAAATTAAAAAAAAAAAAATAGCATATGTTATTTGTAAAATTTAACCAGAAAAGATTGACTTTATACTTTCTTTTAACTTTTTATGTTTTATCGAATGTACAGTACATGTATTACTAGTAAACATGATCATAACATTTAAATTTGAATGCACAATGATAGTTTTGAAACTTGAAAATACATCTTTTGAGAAGCATGTAGGAGTCATACTGGCCTCATCCCTATCTACAGTATACAGAATTGATCAACATATGTAGTACAAGTCAAGAGAAGTTATGGTTAGTTTATGTAATACACTAGTGAGGCCTCATCTGGAGTACTGTGGTTAGTTCTGGTCTCCATATTACAAAGAACTACAGCAGCACTAGAGAAAAGTCCAAGGAAGAATGAGTAGGCTGATGCTGGGACTAAGAGGTATGAGCTCCGAGGAGAGATTGAAGAGAATCAGAGATTATGAGGTGACGTGACTGAAGTTTTTAAAATTATTAAAGGAATTACTATAATAGATTCCATTTATTATTTTAGAATAAATTCTTCAATGAGAAGACAGGGCCACAGCCGCAAACTTGTTAATGGCAGATTTCTCACAAATGCTAGGAAGTTCTTCTTTATGCAAAGACCCATAGACACATGGAATAAAGTACCAAATAACGTGATGGAGAGCAGGGCTTTAAGGGCCTTCATATTTCAACTGGATGTAATTTTGGTAATCTAGGTAAATAGGTTGAATGAGCTTGTTGAGCTAAATGACCTGTTGACGTCACAATTGTTATAATTCACATTACACAGTTGATATCTCTTCCTAGTTTGAACGTGTTGCAAGTCAGAGTTTTAGTGCAGAGGAAATTATTTCTGTATTGGCACTTACTGTAATTGGTTTATGATGTCATTGTGTCCCCATTTTGTACTGACAGCTTCTGCTGCTATTGCCTTTTTAAGTAAACCTTTTCTGCAGTTGCCAGCATGTTGTTAATAAAAACAGACACCTTTTAGTACTAATGTGTTCTGTATGCATAAGTCATAATGGTGCCCTTTTCCTGGTCTCTAAATTTAGGTTTAATTTTAAAAATTTGGAATGCAACACTAGCAATTTCCAGTTAGGACAGTAAAAGGGCATTGACTACAGACTTAACTTTATTTTTTTTTAACTTTAATTTTTGACTAAAGTTTTGGGGATTTATTGATCAAACGTTCATGTTTATTTTATTTGTTTATTTATTTTTTTCTTCACTTTGAAAGATTTTTGCAGATGGCAATGTTTGCTAATCCTCCAATCCCTACTGGAGTCTCTCTGTAGCTTTCTGTTTAGCTATTATTGAATGAATATAAAAAGGGTGTTAGGCCTCCAAACAATTAATAAAAGGCTTCATAGGCCAGGCTAGGCCTCCTTTGCTTGCTCAGAAAAGGCCTCACTCTGATGTGTTTAATCTTAACTTCTGTTGCTTCTCTCTGGTTTTGCAGGCCTGAAAGTAATGTGAGCCCCAAATAAACCTACATGTCTCAAAATATTTACCAAACGCTCCACAAGAGGAAGGATGACATTAACCTTTGACTTGTATGAACAGGACAAATGTTGAATCTTTATAAAAAGAAGATTTATTAACAAACTATCAAAAAATGCAAGTAGCACCTTCAAATTCAAAAAGAGATACAAATGAGTTGCCTCAAAGGTAATCCAGAAATCAAAAATCTTTAAACGAAAGCTAAAAAAAAAAATCCGACAATAAATGAATGATTCCCACTTCTGAGTCTTCTCAGCCAGCTTGCATAGCCTGAGGGAGGCCTCAAAAATGGCTTGGCCTCTTGGGTCTCCACCATCAAAGAGCATGGAACATGAGTAAATTTAAAGACACAGTACAAAATTAACCAATAATAAATAAAATCAACACTAATAACATATTTTAATAATAATAATAAGAAGAAGAATACAAAGACAACAAAAACAACAATAAAACATTTAAGCATACATTATACATAGTAATGTGTGTATTAAATATGATACAGCTTTAGGGGCTTTCGAAATATGACTTAATGTTATTTTGGAAGAACTAAGTGGACAGGAATGGCGAGCTTTGTTGGGCTGAGTGGCCTGTTCTCATCTAGTTCCTATATTCTAATAAAATGTTCTAAACTGGAAGGCTGATATTTTAATAACTGTCTGTCATTCATCTTGTGAACTTGAGTAATTCAAGAATCTATTCAGGTCCAGTTTACAAATAAAAAGAAAGAAACCTTACCTTGGGGTCAATTTTGGTGAAAGTGACAAGCAAATAAATAAATTGTTTGGGATTTTGATGAACAATTTCCCATATTATACGTAAGTGTACTTATAGATTTAAGTATGCATAATGTTAATTAATACATGTTCAGTATCTTTCTCTAAAGCCTACCATCCATCCTCAAACTCATTACATCAAGTTCAGCATCATCTAGAGCACGGGCGTCAAACTCCGGTTCTGGAGGGCCGCAGTGGCTGCAGGTTTTCATTCTAACCATCTTCTTAATTTGTGACTGGTTTTTGCTGCTAAATGCCTTATTTTGCCTTAATTTTAATTACCTTGGCTCAAGCCCTTTAGTTGTTTCCTTTTTCTTAATTATCAGCCAAACAATAACGAGACTCAAAACAAGAATCCATATGACCAGCTCACCTGTGCCCATCACAAAATATGTGCAAATAAAGAAAGGTGGAGGTCTCAGTAAGGCTGATCTCTCAGCCTGTGACAGAATGAGAGCACCAACAGGCCAGGGAATTAAATCATGAGTTTAATTAACAGCAAGAATCGGCTTCTCATTGTGAAACTGGTTGGAGTCTGAAGCCCCGATTTAGCTGGTCATCTATTGGCTCGTTTCATGCCTCATTTCTCTTTGGCTGCCGTTTAATGAAGAAAGGAATCAATTCAGAGGAATGAATCCTTAAGAACAGGGCTATTAAAATGAAGGGAACGGGAGTTAATTAGCAGTGAAAACTGGTCACTGATTAGGAAAAGGGTTAGAATGAAAACCTGCAGCTACTGCGGCCCTCCAGGCCTGGAGTTCAACACCTCTGATCTAGAGCATATGCCATCAGCATTGCAGGCAAAGCAGAAGCCTACTGTAGTTAAGGCACTAGCCTTTTGCAGGGCACAATCATGTTTACACTATTGCTCACAGTGTATTCGCTATTTAACCTAACATGTATGTTATCTGGTTGTGGAAGGAAAACTAAATTATCTGGAGAAAAACATACAGAAATACATGGCCAACATGTAAACTCCAAAGAGTTGATGACTGGTCTGACATTAAAACAAAGGGCTGTCAACTCTTAGACAGGAATGACAGTCACTTTAAAACCTTTATCACATCGCCCCCGTGTTGTTTAATCACAGATAAATGGAATTTTTGGTGTTACTAATATGTATTTGTTCTCACTTACTTAACTTTGTTACTCTAAATCGAATTTTGTTTTTCTTATTGTTGATGGTATTAAGGATACATACTAGTAAAAACCACATTGTACTGTGTACACATAAAAATATACTTGAGCATAAAGAGAAAATGCAGGGCAAAGTTTAAATGTAAACTTTATTAATGTGTTTTATCTTAAAAGGCATCGATTCTACATTTACAGCTGAGAGTGGTCGCTCTGAGGCTAGGGATCTGTGCCAGCAATCAGAAGGTGGCCGGTCTGAATCCTGTAAACACCAGAAGTGACTCTACTCACTTTGGGCCCTTGAGTAAGGCCCTTAACCGGTAATGGATTAGTCCAGGGTATGACGTTAATCTGCATCCAAAGCAGTTCCTCCAAGTTACAGGGAAAACTTGGGGGCTGGTGGCAGGATTGGCACTCCAGCCACCATAAACAAAACACACACTGTTCCAGTGTGGTGCTAAGGTGTCACCCACTGCACTCGGGTCCCAATTCAGGTGTGGTTCATTGTGTGGTGGGTGCGGCAATGTGCTATCAGCACATGCTCCCAGTCTATCTCTCTCTCTCTCAGGTTACATTATAATTACTGTATTTGTATGTTGGAGAGTGATTGCTGGTTATATAGCAATAGGAGCATTTACATTTATGTTGATGCAAAGCATTTTTGGATTTGTGGACATGCAACATAAAACTGCAATCAGAGTACCCATTTAATCTAATTTAGGAGTTTGCACGTTTGGAGCCTATCCTAGTGGCAAAAAATGGAAAGAATCTACATAACAAAACTAAACAGAAGATATAAACAGGGGCTGATTCTACCTGATCATTTTGTAAAGCAGTTTGCTATTGAAAATGTGTCATATAAAATTAAAAAACATGAGAATCTGCTCATGTGCATGTAGCAAGAAACACAATTGCATTTAGTATCATTTGCGGCCTTGTTTCTGTTCCCCAGATTGGCTCTTCATAACTTTAAATTAGTGAGTATCTTTGATAAGGATGGATTATAAATTCACCTCTAATGTATTAATAAGAAGTGGTGCAAACAGGTGGACATGCTCAGTGTACATCTTTTTACATTTTACATCTGTCTGTCACATGTAAAGAATAATCCAAAACAGAAATCTGTGTCTCTACAGCTCTTTTTCAAAATAAATCACCAGCAAGGGAAAATAATTTAATTTAATTTAATCTGAAACCAGCAAAGATTTATGTTTTTGTATTAAGTCATACTTGACAGGCATTGACAGTATGTTGAATATTTTATACAGCCATCTTCATTTTCATACAAAAAAATATATATATATAGTATATATATATAGATATATATATATATATATATATATATATATATATATATAGTGATGAAATAATGGGACATATATGTGTGAAAATACCTATGCCCCTGTGATGGAAGGACCATGGGAGTGGACATATTCACGGCAATACCTCCTCCAGACCATGAGAGGGAAACCACCCTAGATTACAACGCGGCCATGGGTTTGGAGCTTAGAAGGGAGTGCCTGGACAGTTCAGGAGCCCTGGACGGCAGCTCTTCTGCCACACTCAGAAGTGCTACCAGAAGAGGATCCAATTGCCCTTGCAGCACTTCCACCATACCCGGATGCACTATAAAAGGTGCCGCCTCACTCCATTCGAGGAGCCAGAGTTGGAAGGGAGAGGACAAAGCTTGCTGGGAGAGGAGTGGAGGCAGCAGAGGAGGGAGGGTGATAGAGAGGAAGGGAGAGTGAGAAAGAAAGAAAGAAAGAAAGAAAGAAAGAAAGAAAGAGACGGAACTGAGCAGGGATTAGCTGAATAATTGTGTACTGTGTTCTGAAGTGGGGAGTTGAAAATAGAGCTGCCCAAGAAATAAACTGTGTGGTGTTTTTGCAATTGTGTCTATGTGCCTGTCTGTGTCCGGGTTTGGGGTGCTGTATGACCCCGGTGGCTTTCACGGTGTATATATTTATATATATATATATATTAAATTGATGTTTGGTCCCACAAAGCTGTTCTCTGACACCCCAAATCAGGCTGAATGCAGAAATATAAAAGTCATCCAATACCCCCTGCCACGATATCTAATTAAGATATATACAGTTTTAGATGAGGCATGATCTATGTGTGCTATCTTTATCTGTCTGTTTTTTTTTCTCATTTTACGTCTTACTTTCAGACTTAAATGTTTGGTAGCTTTATTTGCTTTTGCGTTAGCTGTCTTATGCCTATCATATGATTATATCATCTGTGCTCCCTAAAAAAAACTGTTGGTACAGATATAATAACATTCGGTTTGCCCTTTCTTTACTCAAACTAATCTAATTCATCAAGGAATATTATGCTATGCAAGGATTTGAAACAACTCTGACACTTTATAAAAATAAAATAGTTTGCAGGCCTGGCTGTTAATCAAAATTGCAGCTTCATTACACCTACGCTACTCCAAGCACATTTTAAGGGTGTGACCCTATTCAGCTTTTATTGAGGAGACAGGAAAATTAATTCACAAGATGATCACATACATGACTGCAATTGTGAGCGCAAGACAAAGCAGCACACGGAAACATCATCTTCTTTATGAAACAAATATAAATCATCAAATTTGATCGAACACCCCGTCATGCAATAATAAACCACAATTATCATAAGCATGTAAGAAGTAAGCAAAACATCTCAGCTCCTGCCTAGCAAGTTTAGAGTTTAAATTAAAGAGTGTGCTTGGGGTATATTAAATAAACATATTAATTAGTCTCAACTTCTTTATATGCACCCTTTACTTCTGCAATCCACCTACCTTTATTTTCCATAGTGGTTTTAATAAGGAGTGCTACACAACTACAGTACATCACTTTTTCATGTAACATATACAATAGACTGTGCTTTTCTAGACATGTTGATCATTTACTATTAAACATGCCACTGCTATTTTCTATACGCTTCTTCATAAACTATACCTCATGTCACTAAAAAATGCTGTTTGAAGTGTTTTAAATGCTGTTTTA
Organism: Polypterus senegalus; assembly: GCF_016835505.1. Lineage (NCBI taxonomy): Eukaryota > Metazoa > Chordata > Cladistia > Polypteriformes > Polypteridae > Polypterus > Polypterus senegalus. The sequence goes on from NC_053167.1 coordinate 75,700,585, forward strand.
AATACACTGACAACTCATGACACTTGGGTGCTATTCAGCTTTGGCTGAACGACCTTTGTGTAGTTTACGTGATATTCTCAGATTTGCATGGTTTTCCTGTTCTTCACAGTCAGGTCAGCCTGGGTTGCTAGACTGTCCTTGTGAAAATGGGTGCATTTGTGTTCATATGTGGACAGGGCTAATGTTCATTAAGAAATACAGCAGTCATCCATTGTTTTGGGTAAATTCAACTCAAGTTTATTCTTATAAACTTCCACTTAAAAGCCCAACACACTATACATGGTTACAGAATTTTAAAAAGTAATATAAAATGGCATGTAACTAAAATACTAAATGCAGTACTGTAATAACAACAGAAACTCACTATGCAATGAATCAAAACATGCATAATTCTGGCTATCTAACTGTCCATCTAACAGTTCCATTTATGAACCCTTTTCTAACTGCCTGGATTTGTGCATTAGTTACTCATATCAATCTGCCTGATCTTCAGCTATGTCACAATAACAGATACACACGGCTTCCTAAAACATAAACACACAAACACACACAGTGCACCTATTCTTGTCAATACTGGGTATAGTGTTCAAATAGTTCAGGCTGCTAAAATCATATGAACTTCTAGGTTAATTATATCTACTCATTTTCTTATCCCACTTATCCAGGACAGGGTCATGGGAAAGCTGTTACTTATCCTAGCAAGCATACAGCACAAGACAGGAATAATCCCCATACAGGGCACTGGTCCAGCATAGGGGGGGAAACACACACACACACACTCTCTCTCTATGGCCAATTCAATACTACAACCAGCTTGTCTTTGGACTGTGGGAGAAAACCCACATGGACAACATGCAAAATCCAAGCAGGTAACATGTACCCTGGTCTCCTCGTTTGTATGGCAGAAGCACTATCACTGCACTACCTTGATTATTACTTTTCCACCATGAAACAAATGATTTACACTGCCCCTTACCTTCCATAACTTTTGTCTCCAGAAATTTCTCACTGCATTACCTCTATCCCAGAGAGCCACCACCTCACCAGCTCCTGTTTCTAAAGCCATTGTGCTCTAGAAGGGAGTTAATTTCAGGAAATGCCTTATAAGATCTTAGGACAACCAGACCACAGAGTTGTCTCATGACTCTCTTGTTTCTTTGCCCTGCAAGTCTTGACTTTTACTTGAAGGTAAAGGTGCCCAGCAGTGCCCCTTGAATCCCTGCATATGGCAATAAGCAAAAAAGACCCTGTTTTAGACTGCCTGGAATTGGGGTGCAATCTGAAGTTCTGCCAGCTTGAAATGGCACCTCTCTTACTCTGTGAGTCAAGTTATAGGGCACCCTCTGTAGGTAGAGGGCTTCTGGTCTAATTGGTCCCTGCCTTCTGCCATCTCATGTCCCTACTCTCTCTTCTGTTTCTTTTTCCGGTGTCCTTTTGGTGGTGGCTTGTGCCACCACCATCTACTTAAAGCACCGTGATGTTCCAACAGTGATGGATTAAAAGCCAGAAGTCTGCATGACCATCATCATTAAGTCCATCCGTGAGAACCCTAAATAAAAAAAGGACTATTTCATTTATGTTAGGTAGAATGCCCAGAGGGCACTGGGTGGTCTCGTGGCCTGGAACCCCTGCAGATTTTATTTTTTTCTCCAGCCGTCTGGAGTTTTTTTTTTTGTTTTGTTTTTTATGTCCTCCCTGGCCATCGGACCTTACTCTTTTCTATGTTAACTAATGTTGTCTTATTTTAATTTCTTATTTTGTCTTTTATTTTTCTTCATTATGTAAAGCACTTTGAGCTACTTTTTTGTATGAAAATGTGCTATATAAATAAATGTTGTTGTTGTTGTTGTATCTTAGTGCCCCACTTACCCTTTTCAACCTTTTTTTAGCCTGACATTCAATTAAAAAAGATACAAAGAAAAGCTGAAACCCACACAAAGAAGAGATTGAATTTGGTTAAAAAATATTAAAGCTGAAAAAGCCTTCCAAATAAATCTTTTTACTTTTGCATACATTTTATTTGCACATTTAAAATAAAAAGAGTACCAAAAATAACACAAATGTGTCAAAGAATGTATTTCAGAGCGAGAATTCTGCAAGCATTTGCCACACTACGTCTCACTTTTTATTAAAGTGTCATTTTGAAAGCCCTTCTTCAGCTAAATAGTAGAGAGCTGTCAGTAAAAGCACTGTGTACCATTCACATGAAGAAAGACTTTTGAGTCTGAAGCATTATGTAAAAAAAATCAATTTTTGCCTTTTCATATTGTGCAGAATTTTTGTTTTTGAAATGCCTTCTTTACCTCATTGTAAGAAGAGTCAAGGAATTGATAACTTTGATATCTTGCACTTTTAAGGCCAAGTATATGTACATGTACTGTATATATGTCGTATATACTTACCAGGAGGTATACTTAACAGTAGTCAGCTGCCATGCTTCCTCTTATTAAGCCACACTATGGAAATATAGCCATGCATTCATTCTCTTATTTAACTTTTTTTTCCTACTCTTTTCTTTGCAGTTTCAAAGTTCACAGGAGTTTAATCCTGCAGCATTGATGCAGGGAAAAAGAAAAAAAAACAATAAAGTATTGTTTTTATAAGCTGTGTTTTATAGATATGGCATCATATGCATGGCTGGTCCCTGCATTACACCTAATGAATGCTACTGGAATGATGAGTAGTACTCCATCTCACTTTGACTCTAAACTGATATTAGAAGGTTTAGAAAACTCATACATTAATTATGTTTTTATTCCAAAATGTGTTTATTTTTTTAATAATTATTTACTACTTTTTATATTTATATTCTTAGTTTTCTATGTGTAAATGAAGGCTGTGATGGCATATTGGGATTTCAATATCCAGTGTTTAGCTATAGTATGTGTGATGAGTTTATACTCTCTGTTTTCCCAGTTTGACAGTGGATTTTTACAACTGTCTGCACCCTCATCTCAAACATATTGTATGATTGCTTTGAGATTCTAAAAATGACCTCAATGAGTTATTATGTGCAAGCGTACCTGTGATGGACTGGGTTGGCTCCTGATTGGCAGAATATTCTGTTGGTCTGATTTGATTCGAGGCTTTAAGAAGAAAGGCCAATTGAGGAAGTAACCAGATAGGCTGTATGTGGAGTGAGAAAAACTTTATATGTGCCATGTAAGCATGTTCACTAAAAATACAGAGAAATTCTGAAAAGGAATCACCAATTTTAGTTTCTCTACTCATTGACACAATTAATGACTTCAAAGAAAAGACATTAGGCACCAGAAACTGGTGCTTTAAGGAGATTCTATTGGTGCTGGCATGATATACAAGAAGGAAATGTCAGAAACTTTCAAACGTTAAAAAAACAAAATCATTTTTTTAGGAAGCAAGGTGACATTTAAAATGAATTTTTTTTTTATTGCATTTTAATGCTGTTTATGCACATGCAACTACGGCAATATAATAACTATAATCAACAGAGAAAAAATTATAATATTAAAGAGAAAGCAAAATGCTACTGATACATTTATATTCATGATGAATTATAAAAAGAAAATACAGTAATTAATCCCATAAGTATTCTACCATTGAATTAATAACATTAATTACAAGCGAATTAATAACATTAATTACAAGCCCTCTATGGTTGAAACTACTGGCACAATCTCTACCATCTTCACCCATATCGGCACTCCAGTTTTCAACTCTTGACAAATATACTCTCAACTGGACTGAAGAACGGGCTTTGACTGTTCCACTACAGAACATATATACATAGATACTGTAGTGGGACGAATAATGAGACAGGGTGCCAACTGGGCAAGCTCCTGATTACTTCCAAGAAAAATAAATAACAAAAAATATGTGCTCACATGCGCTATTTGTTAGGGACAAGTCCCTTCAGTCTGTTCTGTCTCTGGATTGTACTTTCTCTTTTTTATTTCTCTTTTGAGAGTTTGCTATCGTGGGTAGGTGCGAAATGAGATGCCATTTTCTAGGAGCAGCTCCATTTTATACTGGGTGTATGGGAACGGGCGGGGTTTATTTGGCTTTGTTGCCCTCAAGGGGTGGTTTCTAGAGGTTGTGAAAGATAAAGGAGACAAGGCTGTTAACGACAGTGCCCCTCTTGTCCTGAAGTGGTACCACATACCTTAGGTGAGCCTGGAAGGTGACCCTCTGGCATGCATGTGAGACAATATATATATTTTTTGCTTATAGAAATATATCGTAGAGATAGAGAATACTATAGATAGATAGATAGATAGATAGATAGAAGCAGAAATAAAGCATTTAGCAAAACCATATATATTATTACTATATATATATATATATATATATATATATATATATATATATATATATATATATATATATATATATATATATATGTTAAGCTCATTCAAAATTCTTTCATTTAAGGTAGTGGTTCTCAAGTTCAGTCCTGGAGGACCACTGTGGCTGCAGATTTTCATCCAAGCTAGGACCTACTGTAGAAAGCACTTCTTCACGGAAAAGCTTTGAGGAATCTGAAGTGACAACCATATAAGATAATGGAAGCAGAAACCTTGACAAAATTAAAAAACTAACTGAATAAGACATTGAGACAATGTAGCTATTAGCTAATGTAACAAGCTTGATGGACGGAATGGTTTCCTGTTGTTTTTTTTTAAACCTTGTATGTTCTTATGTTATGAGGCCTTCTAGGTAAGCTTTGTTATATGCTTAGGGGGCAAGCGTTGTTGCAAAATGATTTTTCTCTCAAGTTAACAATAAACTTCATAAATTGTAGTAGATTTTTCCTTCTGGATTTCATTGCAGCAGACAGGGAATTTGGGCAAACAACTTCTGTAAAATATTTTTGTGACACAACTCTTAGAAATCTTTGCAGGCAGTTGACCTTTACACTGCATGTTTTGATTTAATGGTTTTTGCTCAACTCAGAACTATGTTTTCCATTGCGTAACAAGTGCTAAATCTAAGAAGGAACTCTTTTTCAGGTTATAGAATTTTGACACTATTTTACTGAATGACATTGCAGTTACAGAGTGCTAAAGAAATGTTAAAAGAAATTTTCTTTATATTAGTTGTGTGGAGCTCGGCACGGACACAGACAGGCAGATATGGTTTTAATCACCCGCACATGTTTATTTACACAACTATTATTTACAGGTGCACACACAACCCCAATCTCCCCCAAAAGTCCTGGCCAACAACACAATGCCTCTTTCACTCTTCAGGCTGCCTCCTTGCCTCTCCTCCCGAGCTCCATCCTTCTCCACTCCCGACTTAAGCCCCCACGTGGTCTGGGGGACGCATAAGCCCTCCTCCAGTCCTCCGGAGCATCCCGGCCGGGTCGCCCCAGCGACCTTTGACACTGCCCCTCTGCCAGCGAAGACCCGTCGGGCGGAGCGGCTCGTCCCGCGAGGGCAGCTTACCCCGGAAGTGGGTCCTACTCCTGCAGCTCCAGGGCCCAGTCCTGCAAAACAAGAAGCAGAAACAGGGGTGAATACGCTGCCTGGACACCACCACCAGGCGTCCTTTCGCGCCTCACACAGGCAGCACTCCCCCCTCCTACCAGCACCCTGGGACATACTCCTTCGGCACCCCCTCTAAGGTTTCCGTTCCCCTCCATTTGGAACCACTCGCACCCCCGTAGCCTCGGCCAACTTCGGGGTTTCCCTCTGCCGCCGCAGAGGGTGGCCATCCACCGGACCTGAGCTTCCTGCCTCATATCCTCCCTTATTGGAGGAACCGGCTCTCTTCCCTCGATTCTCCGGTTTGGGTCTGCCTATGGCAAAGGCACAGATCCTGTCCCGTCTGCGTCCCTGTAGAGCGATACAAGGCCGCCGCTGACTCAGGGCATAGGGCGCTAGGACCCGGGGCACACATCAGCCCACGTCCTGCCAGCCCTCTCACCCTCTCTCCCCTCACCGCATGCGCAGCACCCGCCACCGCGTCCACTGTTGGAGACCCCCCCTACTCGGTTCCGATCATTTACATCACGGGCCCTTTTCAGTGGGACCTCCCTTATGCTTTACAGGGTCAGTTCTACTCACCGTCCCCCGCCGTACCGCTCCGGCCTTCCTCTCCACTTTTTCTGCAATTCTGCACGGAGGAAAGCGACTCTGCGGGCTGAAGGCACTCCTCCAGCTCACGCAGAGCCATCGGCAAGCACAGAGAGTCAGCTGGTGAGTGACTTACCTGGCTGTCAGTCACATCCGCTGGCTGCTTCCTGCGGGGCCTTTCCTCTAGCCCAATCCGGTCCTTCCCCGGCCTGAGATGGACATTCCTTGGTCCTGCCTCCATCCAATCATCGCCGGGCATGCCAGACACACCTTCCAATCCTGTGTCTCGGGGAGGGACTTCTGGTCCACGGCCATCTTGTCTCCCTTCTTCCTGGTGCAGTGGCGTGCTTGTGATCTCTTGAGCTGCTGTGTCTCCTCCTCCACAGCTTCTCCTGCTGCCTCTGCGCTGTTGAAGCCCCGCAGACTGGCACACTCCTGCCACCGATGTGGATCCGGGCAGTCCCTGCCTGCTAAACACAAAACAAGTGCGGCCCTCCAGGGCCAGCTGGTAGCGAGCAGGGAACTTACCTCCCGGGTCCCGTCTGTCCAAGGAGACGTCCTCGGCGAGGCCTCTCCAGACCAAATGCCGTCCCGGGCACTCCAGCGACGGCATGCTCGTAGGAGCCCAATGCACTCCTGCACCACCCATTGTCATTCTCCCGCACCAGGGGGAAATGACCCTTCTGCGGACTGGTGATGGTCCGTGGGGTGAGTCTCTTTCGTGGGGCTGTGTGCACGCCGCTCCTGCCGCACTTGTGTTTTTTTATTTTATTAATTTCCTTATTATGCAGCTGTAAGATATCGTATCTAACTAAAAAAGTGAACACGAGGTTTACAATGGAAAATTTTCTTCTTCCAGTTGATATTGGTGACTGCTGTTTCTGAATTTCAAGCTGTTGGCATTGCACAAGTATAGGAGAAGCTCATTATGTAGATGATGTAAAATAAAGTAGATTTTTGTTTTATTATTATTTTAATTACTGACTTTATACAGGATTGTTTAATGGAAAGTTCTTAACTTCCTCCCTGTCACATTTACAGTGCAATAGGTGTGTTACCTTTCAATGAAGCTCTACTTGAACTTAAACTTAGCGTTGTTGTCATATCGTAACTTTCTTAAACCCTCTTAATCCAATTTAGTGTTTTAGGGGGTGGAGCCTATTCCGGTACCAAGACAGTCCCCAATCACAAACACTTCCACACAGGTACAATTTAGCTTTGCCAGATGACACACAGAGACACAGGGGGAATGTGCAAACTGTTGACAGACAGTTACTGGGCCAGGGGTTTGAAACTGAGACACAGGCTTTATGAAGCAGCAGCACTGACCACTGTGAGGTCATACTTTATTGTGTGTGTTTTTAATGTATTTCTTGTTTTTCCAACCAAACAAAAATAAGCAGACCTAGAAGGTGAATATGGCAATGAAACACATTTCATTTATCAACACAAACATTTTACTTTATTGATTTATTTAATTGTCCTTCCATTACATAAATTTCCAAAAAACTGAGTTTAAAATATGTCTCAAATGCATGTTAGACAAAGAGAGGGAAAAGGAAGAAAATGATTAAAATTAAGACCACATTAAATAAAATAAAATTAGATATATAATATTTTGGGTGTTGATTCTTCACCTGGAGCCATGTTTCTTTTCATTTCTCTGCAAGTAACTATCTTTCAAACTTATTTATTTATTTATTTATTTTCTTTATATGAACATTTCAGTGTTGAAACAAACCATTTTAAAATGTTATGGTATGCAGTCAAGTTTTAATGAGGCACAATCAGATGTTCTTGATGCCTGGAATATGAGGAGCCTAGACTGGTGGTAGCATGTTTGAAACTACAGTAAAATATGTAAAGACTGGCTTCTCAACTTTGAGAGTTCTGATCAGCACAAAACACGGGGTATACAAATAAAGAAAAGGTGGCACTTCTAGGCATCTAGAAGATGGTGCTGAGTGGGATTTGCGTTCTAGTTCGCATGAACAATCTGTTTTTAATGTTTTTGAGATAATCTTGGTAACTGTGGTAGGTTCATCATAACCTGCATGGGCTTATGGGTGTTATTATGCATCATGATGAATTTACTTCACATCCATTATTGGATCCTATTGGCATTGCTTCAATGAACAATCTTTCCTTGCCATGCTTAATCAGAAGATGTTGGTTCAAAAATGCCAAAATATACATGACATTGTTTGACAATGCTCGATTTGAATATTTATTGGTAAGGTACTGCATAAATTACAGTTGTATTACTTTGAAAAATGAATGACGTTAAAACAAAAAGGTTAACATAACAAAACCTTTAGGATTCACTCATTCTTAATAACTTTCATTCAGCAAGAAACTTTCCTCTTCTCACTGTAGGCCTGTTATACCAGACCTATAAAGACATTAAGATCTGATTTTAACTCAGACCTGCCTTATTGAGATAAGATAAAATAATATAAGATAAGATAGATTTTATTAATCCCAATGGGAAATTCAGATAATAATTGCTACGAGTGAGTGACAGTTAATGTTATGACATACCCCTTGCACTCTGAAAGACATTTTTGGGATCAGGTTCAAGCTTTGTTAAGGCAGCAGGCTTCACCCAAGTGTAATTTAAAATTAGAATCAGAAAATCTTTTGCGCTATAGTGAATCCCACACTTTTGACATAACTCTGCTGTTTGTCAAGCGTAATAGAGCACTAAAAATGTACCAGATCAAGCAGTGTGTCATGACCCTAAAAACACAGCATGCATAGACGGATTTCTTATTCTCTTCAAACAGTAAAGCTAAGTGGATTTGGTCCAGGCTGATGCCATGCTTTCACAAGGACATCAGCTGGACCTCTGAGCTGGGATTCAGCTTTTTAAGGAGTTGTTAGAATCTGGAAGCAATACTTTAAATCACAGAGATTTAGGTTGTATGTATACAGCTGTAGCAAGCTGACAAACCAAAATGAGAACTCTGCAAAATGACAGCAAGTCTTCTGACAGCTGGCACGTGAGGTTTCAGCCATAAGCGCCTACCCATTCTTGCCAAGCCTGGATCTCTACAAAAGCAATTCAGTGGGCAGCTGAGACAAAATGGAAGACGACAAATAATCTTATTAGACCTCAACAGATGTAGAAATTTTGACAGTGCTACTAGTTCTGTGTTCATTAAGCTCAGCATACTGAGGGAGCAATAACACCATTTAAATCAGGCCAGCCTCAATGAAGAAACTATTATAGTCGAGAGAACTCCAGTAATGGGTGTTTGCAAGAAACCCACCGGTAAGATCCTTAACTCTCTAAACTCCTTCCAGCAAGTTTCTTCCATTGTAGCAGAATGATGTCCATCCAATCAGCCGTCATCACATTCAGTTCAGTTTTGTTGAGGGGCTCATGTTCAAATAGTATCCCTGTACTAGGCGGCAATCCATCCCAGAGTACACTCATGTAGAAACCCACACTTACTCAACTTGACTAATTTAGAATCAAGAAGAATATTAACTTGTACAACTGGGAACATGGGAGTAAAAATGGCAAGTACTTGGAGAAAAATTAATAGAGACACAATCTACTGTATATATATATATAAAATCCTAAACCTAAAAGTGTAATGATTTTATGTCACGTTTTTTGTCACTCTTTAAATCAGGCTTATTTTAAAAGCTACATATATATTTTTGGTATTATTCTTTTCAGAATTTATCGAACTTTAATGTGATGTTGTTAGATTTTCAGATTCTTATTCCATTTTTAAATTATAAACTTAAAAAATATCAAGAACTCGCATCCTGCAAGATGAGACTTTGTGTCAAGAGATTTAATTATGCCCTGGGCCAGAAATAAAAGACAAAGAGTAGGACAGCTACTGTACAGGGTTTTAAATGTTCAAAGTGCCGTGTGAGATGCAGATCACATAGCATGGCAGCAGCAGCAGAAAGCCAGCAGCTGATCAAGCAAAGAGGAGGTAAAAAAAACTCTATTTGTTTCCCATTGTATCACCGTTTAAGAGGTTGTTTTGGAGGAGCAACCGCGTCTCTTTGGGGGGCGTTCATTGAGCGGCAGAGACGTGAAGTAGCAGATGCATAGTGCAAGCCAGGGTGGCTGGCGAGCGAAGTGAGCTGGGGGCAAACCCCCTAGTAAGAATATAGAAACAAAACACTGGGTTCAGTGACCAGCTCTTCGTTTATAAAACTTTGCGTGATTTCGAATGTGAAAATATGGTTTCACCAAAAAATGGGAAAATGCTTATGCCTAAAGAAAACCTACATACATACACACATTTGTACACTGTTTACCCTTTGTAAATTGCAATCATCTTGTAAATGTGCGTTCGTGAATGTGCCTTGGACTCCGCCCAGTTCCACCCTAAAGCAACCCTATACAAACCATGCTAATCAACTTCATACATATGCAATCGTGATTCTGCAGACCATCATTGGCTGGTTGTGCAGCCACATGATGCATCCAGTAGTGCAAAATAGAATTTCTCATCTCTATATTAGAAGCACGCAAAGAATCTTTATTTGGTGGCCTAAATATGAGTGTCAGCAACAACCACAAATATTTTGAATGGCATTATGTTACGGCTGCTGTAAATTCCATGAGCTCCAGCCACACCATGCCTGAAAAAAAGAAAAGGTCCGATCTCTGGGGACAAAGCGAATTGCTAGTCACCACCAGAGTGTTTGTGTAATGGGAGGAGGAAAAGAACACATCTCCGCTCTCTGATTTTGATCTGAGAATGGTATCTGTAATTGGAGATGCCTTTTTAAGCTGCAATATGTCAGAGCTGCCTGACGATTGTCAGTCTTGTCTTAGCATCACAGATGACTTGCATATTAAGAGGATGTAACTGCTTACAGTTAACAAAAGCAGTTTAATTCTTGCTAGGTGCCCGTAATTGGTGTATTAGTCTCTTATTGCAAAGTACTCTGATTATGTTAGGAAAATGGATACTGGTGCAAATTACCTTTCTGTTATGAAACTTTGGATATCAGGGTGCTCTCACAGTATGTACAGAAAATGGGCCCTGATCATCATAAGAACAGGTGTAGTGCTCTATGTTTTACATCCTTGTGCTGCATATTTCACATTATCGTATTAGCTTGGCAGGTTTAGAGTTTCACAGGTTTGCTGTCATTGTTTATTATTTTGAGGGATCACATTTAACAAAAGAGCCTTGCAATAGTACAGTTTTAGTGCTGTAGTAACATACTGGGTTTAACTCCTGTCCTACTCACTGTCTGTGTGAACTTCACACATTCTCTTTATGTCTTTTTGAGTGTCACCCCATGTACCATACTTTTACTGTATGTTAGGCTAATAAAGCTGAAATGGCCATATAAATGAGTGTAAGTGTATGTGTGAGCGTGCTATGGTCCTTTCATGACCCGTGACCAATGCAAATATATACGGCTCTACGTAACCCAGAACAAGACTAGCATGTCCAGATGAATGGGTAGACAGACAGACGGACGGACGGACGGACGGACGGACGGACGGACAGACAGACAGATAGATAGATAGATAGATAGATAGATAGATAGATAGATAGATAGATAGATAGATCTCAAATGCATATTTTGGACTGCTGTAATATTCTGTATTACAATAAAGATTTCCTACAAGCATTATTAAAAATAAACCAGTGAAACTGTGCAGCATTCTTTCATTCAAAATTCCATCTTAATTGACGACAGGCAAAGCTTGCTGAAGCAGTGAGTTGGGAGCCGCTTAAGAATGGAAATGGAAAAGCTTTAAGGTTGTTAAGCTAAATCTGGTAAAAGTTTCAAATAGAGTCTTGTTTCTCCATACTTAATATCAGCAAAACCAAGGAACTTGTCATTGACTTTCACTGCATCACAGAGCCTGTATGTCTGGTTACTATTCAGGGAGTGGATGTGCAGGTGGTTCACTGCTACAAGTACATGGGGGTCCATGTCAATGTCAGATTGGACTTGTCTTGTAACACGGAGGACTTATATAAGAAAGGGCACTTTCTTCTTACGAGACTGCATTATTTTAATGTGGGTAGTGACATCCTTTACATGTTCTCTAACTCTGTGATAGTCTGTGTGATCTACCATGCTGTAGTATGCTGGGCCGGTAACAACATAGCAGGAGAGGCCCACTGAATCAACAGGCTAATTGAAAAGGCAGGTCCTGTTATGGGATGCTGACTCAACCTGCTGGAGATAGAAGCAGAAGAGAGAACGAAGACATAAATGAGTGTCATTATGAACAATGCAGCACAGTATCTTTCTGACACAGTAACAATGAGGACTTTCAGCCAACAAATTAGTGAGCAGAAGTGTGTGGAAAAGTACTACTGGAGCTCCTATATATTACTGCAAAACTGCATTTACAATGCCTCATTTGGAGTGTTCTTTTATCTTTAGCCAAGTCAGGATTTTTCTTTTTCATTCTTGCATGTGTTTGCAGGGGTTGTTATTGTTATTTGTTATAATGTCATTTTTTTATTTATTTATTGACTTTATGTAAAAAGCTAAATTTCTTCCTTGGGGAAAAAGAGTACAATCTGAACTGTCCTATTCTATGATAAAAGTGCAACACTGTCACCTAATATAGCACCTATAACACCAGAGTTTGAGTGACACAGTTAAAATTATTAACAAATTGTGTTTCAGAACACAGATTTCATACAGGAAATGAATCTCTAGTTACAACTACTGGGGATCAGAGGGAATGCAGTGGTCACCGCTCACCTAGGAACACTACATAATGTCCCATATGAAGAAATAAAATCTGGAGCACCAAGGCAATAGTAACTTCTATGCAAGTTGAATTAATAAATCAAAAAATGTATTTTGTCATTAATATAGAACATAACTCCCAATAAGGCCAATTTACAGATTACGGGGGTTCTCTCTATTCTTGAATGTCAAATGCTGTATAATATGCTAATAGGCTTATACAGAATGTTTTGTTGTGAAAGATCTGCACAGAACAATAATGCATTTCTACATTCAGCTCCCTCACAGCTACAGAGCTATGGATTTGAACACCAAAGGAGGAAAAGCTGGGTGTAGCAATGACTCCTGGCCACTAAGGGGCACAGTCCCAGGCAGGAGTACATGAGACTGCTACCCTGAAAATGTGGCCTTCTTTCAGATACTGAAGGCTTATGATTTTAAACACATCAGCGGTCACTGGATGGAACACTAGACTGGTGTCCTAGTTGGAGTTACATTTGACCTGGGAATTACTTACATGGCTTGGTCAGAATTGTCACAGGGATGTTGGTCTAAAGCTGCTTGGATCTCATACACATGCTAAGCTTGGAGTCAGGAGGTGATTTGGGAACAAGGGCTCAGCTGTTACACTGTGTAGAGTTGGCTAGTTAGTTGAAACAAGGATCAAATTTCGACTCAGTAATAGTGAGTGTACAGTATGTCTACCCCATGATGGACTAGTGACCTTCTGAGGCTCTTGTGAACCACTGGTTCTGGTTCTGGCCCCTGTGAATATTTAATTTGGGTTCAGAACATGTGCGGCTCAAAGAATATAACATAGAATATAAATGCTACATGTGTGCATTAAACAGAAAAACTTTGCATTAATTTTCCCATGACTGCATTTTATATCCATTTCAAGTAGTGTTTATGCTAAGGAATTAGTGTCCACTAAAGTGCCTACTCCTCATTTGACAATTCTGCTTTCACCTTGTAATTTGCTTCTTGTTCCTGTCTGGAATGTTTTTTATTTATGCTTTTACTATTTTTTTTTTCAAACTGAGGCAGGCTCTTACAAATTGAACTTCATCAATCAGCTGCTGGAAGGGAATGAAGACAGGTGGCAATAATACCAATAAGCAACACGTCTGTATCATCTCAGACGGAGACGATTTATTTGCCAGATGCACGACTGACGCTTTTGACACACAACCACTTTACTTATCTCTGTACATTAGAGTCACTCAGGTCCTGATATTAATTTAATAATCGGTTATGGATATGGCTTTTTATGTCATGTTTAATGTATGTGATCAATCATGTGCATTGTAAGAGCTGCAGTTTTAGTGGAGTACATACTTGAAATGAAGGTGCCTCTTGCAACTACTTCACTGAGGCTAGTAGTCCTACATTCTTTCCATATATCACATAGTTAGAAAAGTGGGCCTATTGATCTCATCTATTGATTTTGTTCTTCACCTTTAAACAATAGTTCCAGTGTTATTCCTCCAAAGACAGCAGAAATACAAGTAAATGTTTAACTTACTCTGGCTACGCTGTGATTGATCCCAATTGATATCACTGTCTCTAAATAAGAGCTCTGTGACTGTGATTATCCCAATGTAGGCGACTATCTGGTTACAGGGATTGCTTCGATTGTACAATGTATTATTAATTTTAAAAGGATGTCCAGATGAGGTTTTATAATAAGGCTTGGTCGATTCAGCACCCCTTTGGATTTAGCTCAAATTTGACATTTGGTGGGATACATTGTACGGATTTGTTTGGAATTTCAAGGTTGACCTCTGCATGAAATATTAATAGGTCGGTCCACAGAGCACAGAGAGCACACAAACAGCATCGCTGTAACCAACAGACAGCTTCTGCCTCAGTGCTTGATTAATACATGGAATTCAGAATCCAATGAAGACAGGTGGCAATAATCCCAATAAGCAACATGTCTAAAGCCCCTCATACACAACTCATTTCTCACTGTGACCCCATATCCCCCCCTCTCCTCCTCCCAGCCGTTCTTGCTTTCTGTTTTATTCTGTTTTTATTATAAAAAAAAATCTGCTTGATATAACCTGATACCAGTCCATGTGGGAGCAAAGTTTGGAAGATTTTGTCACTGAGTAAATATTTCCATGCCAAATCTAGTAAATAAATTGACAAAAAAAGCAAGTCAGATAACCAGGAGATACTGTATGCCAAAACAGAAATATAGTCATGGCAGCATTGTGTTATGGTGCTGATTAAAATACATTATTGAAGGTTGCTTGCTCTGTAAGTGTTCTCAAACCTTTCTGGTCATGTTTAGTTAATATTAATATAAAGATGACCAATTCCATTGGTTCTTTCATGGGGATGGCAGCTGTCTTTTTAGCAGATTAGAAGAGAAGGTGCAAAGCCTTGCGCTATCTACCCGTGTGACGATGCAGGTCTGCTACATGCTCCCATCACTCTTTCAGGGAGGCTCTTGAACCCAACACTGTCAGTAGTGTAACTGGATGAGCAGGACAATGAGGAGAGCAACAAAGCAAGGGGAACGGTGAAAAGTATAGAAATACTTTTATTTAAAACAGTCAAAAGCAAAAAGTGTTCAAAACAAGTGCAGTGCTTCTAGAAGTCAATAAATAAAAAATCCATTAAAAACCATGAAAATGTGGATTAAAATCCAATAAATAAATCCATTAAAATGAGGTTAAAACAATGGTTGTAATGGCTGGAAGCAGTCCTTTTAAAAACAAAACCCGATGCCTGCCTTAGCTGCCAGCTCCCCTGTTGCTCCCATCCGGGCCCTGCACCAGGGTAGCCTCCCTACCTGCAGCTAACCTTCTTCCACTTCTGGTCTGGAAGCCCTTTGGTCCCTGGCTCTATAGAGCTCTAGACTGAGACTCGGGGTCCCCAGCGACCAGGGTGCTCACGCTGGGGCTTCCACCTTCTAAGCCTCTGAATCTTGCTGCTTTCTGCAGCAAGCCATTCTCGATCGTAGTCACTCCTGCTCCTCTGCAAAACTCAGCAAGAGTGACCCAATCCATCTGCCCCCGGGTTTCAGCCGAACACCCCGCTAGGGCTCACTTCCCAGCTGCCTTCCTTACTACAGCGAGCCTGCTCTCGCTGCTCACTGGCTCGCTCACACCCTCACTGGTTTTCAGCTTCCAGCTTCTGCTTCTTCCTCCTTTAACCTCCATTCACATTTCCGATCTTTGTTCTTCACTCTCTCCGCACTCATGCTCCTACTAAATATAAATGGTGACGTGGCACAGGTGCGGTGATTAGCAGCTCATTCACGGATACGGACGATTCCACACCTGTGCACTGATTGAGGAAACGCCTGCACCACATCGCATCCGAGAGCTGCTCTGGCACACTACCATGCCTCCTCTTTAATTTGCGAGTGCGCCGATTATTTATTTATTTCTTCCAAGCCACGGATCTGTTATACCACAACCCACTATTCCATAGCAGCCCCAATCAAAGTCACACTGGGGTGCTTACCCTTGACAGGAGTATGTCTACAGAGGGCTGATTCCCTCAGCACCAGAAGTTGCATGCTGGAGCCAGGTTCACCGCAATGTGTGGCTTGAATTCAAATTGAAGAAGCAAAACTAAAATGTAAAAATCTGTAAAATTGTATCTGAGGAGCCTAACCTACAATATAAGACCAAAATTAAAATGGAGCAACAGTGATTGCTTTCTTTCTTTCTCGCATGATTTTCTTGACAGTATACCTTACCCCAAGCAGTGTTTTGCAGCTCCTGGTTCTGGTGAGTCATTTCCCTTCTGGACATTTTCAATCCTAGGGCTTTGCAAAGCAGAGCCAGCTGTAAAGCAGCAAGTGCCAGGATTCTTATTCCTGTATGTTTGCCATGTAGCCTGAGAACAGGCCAACTCCTTTCATATGTGACCTTCAGCATCCATCTGATGGAGATAATTACCATGTACAATAAGTCAATTCATGTGACGACAGCATTTGGAGAAAGGTCTTAAAACGTTATTACTCTGTGATTAGACTGATGGCAACTGCACCACTTCTTCAGTTTGAAGAAATAACATTGCTGGTACTTCATAGCCTACAGTAAAGAAGAGTTCTCTAAGCATGTTAATGCAGTATTGTGCTTTTAACTGACATTAATTTACTATGTTGTTATTTGTATGGATGTAACATCAAGAGAAATTTCTTGCAAGTATAGTGGGGGAAATAAGTATTTGATCCCCTGTTGAATTTGTAAGTTTGCTCACTTACAAAGAAAGGAACAATCTCTTTTTTTTTTGGTAGTTTCATTTTAAAGGAGAGAGACAGAATATCAACTAAAAATCCAGAAAAAACACAGTACATAAAAGTTATTAATTAATTTGCATGTCCTTCAGAGAAATAAGTATTTGATCCCGTACAACCCAGCCAGAATTCTGGCTTCCCCAGACTGGCTGTGTGCCCATGTGGCACACAGATTACAATCAATCAATCAATCAATCAATCAATCAATCAATCAATCAATCAATTACAGATAGTCCTGATCTCAACTTGTTATGTGTATAAAGCACACCTGTCCACAGAATTGATTTCTTACATTTCAACCTCTCCACCACCATGGGCAAGACCAAAGAGCTGTCAAAGGACAGCAGGGACAAGATTGTAGACCTGCACACGGCTGGAATGTATGGGCTACAAGACCAGTCTTAAGTTTACCACTGAACATTTGGGCCTGTACATGTGCCTTCTTGAGCAGGGAGACCTTGTGGGTGCTGCAAGATTTCAATCCATTTTTGTAGTGTAGTGTGTTACCAATGGTGTTCTTGGTGACTGTGGCCCCAGCTGCCTTCAGATCATTAACATTCTCCTCCCATGTAGTTTTGGGCTGATCCCTCACCTTTCTCATGATCATCCTCACCCCGTGAGGCAAGATCTTGCATGGAGCTCCAGACCAAGGGCAATTGATGGTCATTTTATATTTCTACCATTTCTGAATAATCGTACCAACAGTTATCACCGTCTCACCATGCTTATTGCTTATAGTCTTGTAGCCCATTCCAGCCTTGTGCAGGTTTACAATCTTGTCCCTGACCTTTTTTGACAGCTCTTTGGTCTTGCCCATGGTGGTGGAGAGGTTAGAATGGAAGAAATTGATTCTGTAGACAGGTGTGCTTTATACAGGACTTGAGATCAAGCGAACCTGTAATTGATTGATTGATTGATTGTAATCTATGTGCCCGCCAATCAGTGGGAGCCAGAATTCTAGCTGGGTTGTAGGGGATCAAATACTTATTTTTCTCAATGACATGCAAATCAATTTATACCTTTTAAGTAATTTGTTTTTTCTGGATTTTTGGTTTTTATTCTCTCTCTCTTTCTCCTTTAAAATGAATTTACCATAAAAATGAGAGACTGTTCATTTCTTTGTAAGTGAACAAACTTACAAATTCAACAGGAGATCAAATACTTTTTTTTTCCCAACTTGTATATTACATGACGATAAAGTTCAAGAAAAAAAATAAAAAGTTAGGGTGCAAAAATGCTCATAGTTTTGAAATCAGTAAACAGGAGGATAATTTCCATTGTTTGTCCTCAACTCTTGCTACGTTTCCTGTATACAGACAGTCAAGTGGTAAACAAACTGCCCATTTGCATCTAAGCTGCTGTTATGAACAAGCTGAGGGTCTGACACCCTATAGCCAGAGAGTGGGAATGCAGCCCCAGAGAAGGAAGCCCATTTTGAGTCTGGGGGAGAGGAAACCGATAAACATGAACTTGTTTTGGCTTGCACTTGCATGTCTGCACACAGCACTCAGAGGTGCTTAACTGTGACCACAGGCGTGTGGAGAGCTCACAGTGTGACTGTTTCTTCTCGCCATCGCATTCCACAGAAAGGCAACGTCTTCAGGCTAGGCTGTTGAGAATCAATTGAACGACTAACCGGAAACAAAAGGAGAAAAAAAGGAAAAGAAATCATAAAAAAATCACATTGCACAATCAAGAGTGTAATATTTCATGGTCTAAGGGGGTTGCAGCATCTTCACTCACCCAAACTGATGAGCTGATGAATATGAACGGTCTAGTGAGTTACTTGGGGGGTGAAGCTGGCCTCCAGCAGGCTTTAGCTAATTGCCGGATTGTGGCAAGGAAGCAGAACTGCTTTCTCCTTCTACAGAAGAATCTTAGTTGCTACTGTGTGGCCCAGCATGCATTTCCAACAGTAATGGCCCAGCCGTAAGCTTTTACAGCACTGAACCCCTAGAGCGTTTATTGAAAAACTTAAACCAGCTTTTATTAGTAAGTGGAAAGAAAATACTTCTCTGAATTCTCTTTATTATTTGTAGATATGTTATAAAATGTATTTATTTATTTTGAACATGTACAGTTTAAAAAAATATATGTATTTTGTGTCAAAGCAAAAAAAAAAAACTTTTACTTTTTTTGTTACTTTCTCAAAAGGTTTCTTTTTTTTTTTTGGTTTCCAAGAGATCTTGGCTGTGAGTGCAATAAAGAACACAACAGATTCTTCTGAGACAGTTTACACAGAATTACATCCATCCAATTCAATTATAAATTAAATTGACTAACGAACCATAGCTCATTATGGAAATCAATTACTCAGATCTGTCTTTTGACCAAAATGTGGAAAATAAAAAATAATGTTCATACTTCAATATTCCAGATTGTCAGAAAGTGGAAATTGAACCACCCCATATACCCCCCTCCCCAGCCCACCAAAGTATGGGGGTGGGAGTACATTTTTGGTCAATGACATCTTACTGTTTGTGTTTTCATTTCTAGATTTGTTTATTTTATTTACAGGCCATCCTCATCTGTTTTGTGGCTCCTGCTATTTTTTCTTTTCCATAAAATAATACCCTACATTGTAATCACAAGATTAGATTTTTTTTTTCACTGTTTAATTATAACACATTAGGCATCACATCCGGTTAAGCAATTTTGATTTATTTGGGATGTTGTGTTGCCACTCACCTCTTGGAAGACTTATTCCTTTGGCGTTTTTTCAGTCAGCAGGCTAGACCGGGAGTAAAATTCTTGCATGGTGAGCTTTCTGATCAACTTATGCAAATTAACTGATAAAAGATGCAGATCTTTTGGCCTTTTGTGCAATCAAAGCAGCATTTATGCAAAAGTGCTGGGAGGGAGTGGTGGAGGCGTCCGTTTTTAATTCACTGCGTTGACATTGTGACAGTTCAGGCAAAACTTTAGGCAACTTTCCCTTTTTTCTCCAGTTTGCTTTTTAATTCCTAAGTTCAATGAGCAGAGCATATAGAAATGACTAACATCCTTTGTCTTCTTGAAGTTTCTATTATATTTCTAGTTTATTTTTGGCATCTATGATGCTGATGAGCCCTTCAAGTTATGTTGCTAGATTTGAAAATCACAAAGGTATTAGTAAAAATCTTCTACCAAAATAAAAGAAACGAAAAATAAAACTTAAAAAGTAAGGATTTTATTACATTTGTAGGAGTTTTACATTATTTTCTTGATGCTAGCTTGTTTTGTTGATTGGTCTTGGACAGTTAAAGTCTAATTTAACTGTATGATGACCAAAGCAGGAAAATGAGTATTCCATCACACTGTTCTGCTAATGTTAGTTTACATACAGAAAAGTCAGAACTGCAGCATTCAGATAGGCCTATTCACATTGCACTTTTTCTATATTTTATCACTAAGGTACAATGGTCTTGGACTATGCATTCACATCTGTTTGGGTAACACTTTTGGTACTGCAAAAATACCTCTAATAAAAGCATCAGTTCTGGACGAACATGCAATTCTGGAAGTGTTCCAGTCTGGGTTTAAAACTCACCACAGCACTGAGTCCTCTCTTTTAAGGGTTTTTAATGATATTCTTTCAACAGTGGACTCTGGTGACTGTCTACTACTTATGCTTCTGGATTTAACAGCTGCCTTTGACACGATAGACCATGAGATTCTCATCTCCAGGCTAGAGCAGTGGGTGAGCATCACGGGTTCAGCTCTCCAATGGTTTAGGTCCTATCTCTCAGATAGAAGTTTTTGTGTCAGCATTGATGATATTACTTCCACCTCTGTTGCCCTCCCCTGGGGGGTACAACAGGGCTCCATCCTGGGACCTCTTCTGTTCTCCTTGTACCTGCTGCTACTCGGCGCTATTTTTCAGAAACACTGTATTTCCTTTCATCTTTATGCAGATGACTGTCAGGTTTATTTCCCTCTGAAGCGCCAAGGTCCATGTTCTGTCCAGCCCCTGCTTGATTGCCTTATTGACATAAGGAGTTGGATGGCATTAAATTTTCTAAATTTTAATGAGAACAAGACAGAAGTCATGCTATTAAGACCCAATGGCACCAGCGGGAAACCCTGCATCGACCTTTCCACTGTGGCTCAATTTGAGAAATCCATGATCAGAAATGTAGGTGTGAAAATGGATTCCACTTTAAAACTTGATAGCCATGTGAACGCAGTGGTAAAATCTTGTTTTTTCCAGTTGAGGCGGCTTTTAAAATCAAGCCTGTTTTGTCTAAACGCAACCTTGAAACAGTGATATATGCTTTTATAACATCTCGTCTAAATTACTGCAATGTGTTTCTTTTTGCAATTAGCCAGACCTCCATTGCTCGCCTACAGCTGGTGCAAAATGCTGCTGCTCGATTTTTAACTAGCACAAGAAAGCATGAGCATGTTACCCCGATTTTGGCTTCCCTTCACTGGCTTCCAGTTAGGTTTCGCGTCCATTTTAAGATCCTTGTATTTGTTTTGAAATCCTTTAATGCTTGTGCCCCATCTTATTTGTCGAAACTGCTGCACCCTTATGTACCGTCTTGCTCTCTCATGTCAGCAGACCAGATGCTTTTATGTGTTCCCAAGGCACGATGCAAACTCCAAGGTGATCGGGCTTTTTCGATTGCAGCCCCAAAATAGAGTAAAGCATGATAAGATAGGAAAGAAAAAAGAAGTCCAAGGTATGCAGGTATACTACATAGATACTGAGTAGAAACTGAAAAATATGTAATCTTTATAGCTGTATGTGGAATAAAATGAAGAAAATCCAAACATCTTAAGAATAATTCTCCTAATCTACAAAAAAATGAATTTATACTTTAAGCCCAAATGAACAATGAGACAATTTAACCAGTGAAGGTTAACAATTTTTGACAGTTTTAATCTGTTTGGATAATAAAATAGGACAAAGGTTTAATTAATACACTAGAACTGAGGAAATTTAGTGATTCTCATCTTTTAGGCACTTTCATTTACAATTTACAACAATTCCTTAAAAGACTAAAACTCAAAGCTTTGTTTTAATAGGCTTCAATTAAGGAAAGTAGTGTTTTACCGTGTGGTTTAGAATGACATTCAACGTGTCTAAAAGGAAAGTGAAACAAAAACCCTAAAACTTACTAAATAAATTAATTTCAAAGTGGGGATAAGTTTGGATTTTAAGGTACCATGACTTCCCAGTTTTTGAAGTACAGTTATAACAGCAAAACTAAGCTGATATAATTAACTTTTATTACTGGTTCTAATCATTATTTTTTTTTCTAAGAGAAGGACTGCTGTTCATTTCTCTGTTCGTCTCCACTGTATGGGTTGAGTTTTCATTTAGACAAGAACCAGCATAACGGAACCTACAGTTCTAAGCAGAAGCACTGGAGTGTAATAATATGAAGCAACCCGTGTGTTTGTAGAAGTGTAACACAACATCAAATGTCTTGAAAATGCAAATACCAAGTATATGAAATCAAAATGAAAAATCAAGTGAGAATACTTTAACCTACATTTCTTTGAGGTATATGAGGAAAACCGGAGAATCTAGGGAAACCATTACAAACACTAGAGAATGTGCAAACTCTATAGGTTACGGTGATTTGTAGCTACAAGACAACCGTGCTAAGCAATGCGCTGCTGTAGCGAGGGCCATCTTAACAGTATCATAGTAGTGTTCTGGGCCCCCTGTTTTGATAGCAAAACAGAAACATACATAGGCATCAGAAACATCGTGGGCCCATTTGCTACTGGGGCCCCCAGCCAGTGCCCATTGTGCCCATATGAAAAGATCAATAAACACACCAGCTCTAATGAAAACTGTCAGTTTACTTCTCCTGGGTGCAATTAATTTTTCCTTTTTAATTTCTAAAAATGGGGTGATGCATTGGTAGCAACATATCTGTTTATGTCCTCCGTACATGGAGTTTCCTTGTGTCTACTTGGTTTTGGGTGCTCTGGTTTCCTCCGACAGTCCAAAGACATGCAGATTAGTTGGACTGGAGCCGCTAAATTGGCCATAGTGTGTGTTTATGTGTTCACCCTGTCCAGGGATTGATCCTGACTTGCACCTTATTCTTGCTGGACTAGGCTCCAGCCCCTTGTGATCCTGCACAGTGGGCTTATAAAATGGCATGGTGTGCTAATTTATGAAAATGAAAAAAATGTCTTCAGAATCCCAGAAATCATAAATCACTTCCATCAGTAAGACAAATGGCAGGTTCATGTGATAAAGTGGGCTAATCCCTAAACACTTGTATGTTTTCCAAAGGCAGTAGCAGTAAGTTCCATGCAGTGAAACAAAATCATTTGTCCTTGGTAGACATTACTTTATATTTTCTACATGTGAATCTCCAATATGCCAGCTGTAGCTTGAAGTTGTAATTTTATTCTCTTTGTCTATTTACTTCTAAGTCTCCCTTTTCCTGTCATTTTCTATCTGTTGTGGCTTCACTTCTGTTTATTCTGGCTCATAAGGGTAACATTCAAATACTATACTAAATGCTTTGTCATCTTCACTGTTTGACACATCAGTAGTATAAAATATTATACAGTACATATTAAATACATATTAGAGTATGAATGGCACAACACCATCCTAAATGAGGTTCCATAAAAATCACAAGAAACCACATGCAAAGTTGCAATGTATGGAAAGGGGGAATAAGGCAAAGAGGAAAGACAGACTTCTTATGAAATGGTGGAGTCTCCTGAAAATATGTTTTAGTCAAAATGATTTGAGTGTGTAATTTTCCCATATTTATGTGTTATCCCAAGACATGAATCTGTACTCAGGAACATTCTTGGCTTGGCTTTGAAGTGGACATATGTGGTCAGTTTGAAAGCTTTTGTCTTGTTTCCTCTGCTGTCACCTTAGACTGTAATTGTAAAATGCTGACAGGGATGACTTTTTTTATAATGCTTCACCAAAAAACAAACATTTTAGAAAAATTACTGTATGCTATGATTGGGAAAAAAATAAAGTGGATTTCATAAACAAAGCTCATCCTTAATCTCGCTCTAAAATAATAATTTATGGAATCTGATCTGGAGATCACTTGAGTACATATATAGGCTAGTTTCTAGCAGTGTTGCACTAGAATGAATAAATCGGGTATTCCTGTGATATTGCTTTGATATGCCCTTGATATTGTAATCAGGTGTGTGTGCACCTAGCGTTCTGTATCATCACACATTCACTCCATTACCATAAGAGGCAAGTGGACCTCACTTATCAGATCTGAGCAAAGCAGGGGAAACTCTACCATCTTTAGTGACATTGATTTGAGAGTTTAAAATGTACCACTTTTTGCTAATAAGATATAAAACACACTTCTTATCTCAATGCCTTGATTGGAGTGGCTTTATTTTAGGTCAAAATATTGGAAATGATTTTCCATCCAGAGATTATGGATAATTTCTACTAGTTAGTAATTAATGAGTGATCTAGCAACCTAAATATGTTATAACTGTATACATCTACTAGTAAAAGAGTAATATATTATGGGGTATTTTGCTGAGATTGATGGATATTATTCAAACCAAATGAAATACAAAGTTACTGTAGATGACAGGCAGGGTCAGGTATCATTCATTGAAATAAAACCACCAAAACAAATTCAAACTAGCAAGACTGTTCAATGTTGATGTTTTTTGCAGTTTTTAAGTAATTCATAGGACACCAGGCCATCGTCAGTCCCAGTCATGCACAAACCCACTCTCTCAGTCATATGATGTGATTTTATAATTATTGCTTTTTGTATTTAAACACCACAAATACACTGATTTTTATAATGGATTATTTATGGATTTGTTTTTGTCTGCACTGCACTTTATTGTTTGAATTTGGTTTTAGTGAACACCACTGTGCCTATCCTCGGTGTACAAACTACTAGGTGGTCATGTGGACTATTTGGAGTTGGGTGAGAGCCCTGGATGATGATCCCTGACATTGACCGTTTTGTTAATTGTTTTTTTTCTCTTCTGAATTTTTGCACAACATATCTTTGAATTGTTGTCGACACCCTTGTTTTTCTGCTTCTTGAACACAGATGGTGCCATATTGTTAATAGTTAATATGCTTGTTGCTGATCATGTGACATGGAAGTTATTACAGGCAGTCCCTGAGTTAGAGACATCTGACATACGATTTACGAAAAGGGCCGTAGCTGCTCCTTCATCTGTCTGGGGGATGCAACGCAGGCTCCTCAGTAACTGCCGCTCTGTCATGTTCGGCCTGGCAACGCTGCAATTGGTGGCTGGACGGAGGCTGGAGGTGGGTGGTTTCGCTGCTCGCACAGTGTAGTGTCCCTCAGGCGACTTCAGTTGATGAATGGGGTGGCGGAGGCTGCACCCCATTCATTCTCAGTGGGCGGCTGGGTGTGCGGCAAGTGGTGACCCTGGGTCCATAGTCACCGGGGCCACAGCTACCGCTCGTATGCAGGATGGAGGCTTGATGGGGCGGAGGGTGTATTTGACTGTGCCCCCACCACACAGCCTTGCAGTGTCCCTTGAATGGCTGCCCCGTTCGTTCTCAGTGGGCGGCTGGTGATGCTGCAAGTGGTGACCCGGTTGTGGCTGAACGGAGGCCATTGGGGGTGAATGGGGAGGCGGGGGCAGCATTGTAGTGTGCCTCAGGTGGCTGCCTGTTAGCCGCACCCTGTTCGTTCTCGGTGGGCGGACGCTGCAGGCAGCATACTGTAGGGGAGGTGACTGTGAGGTGGGCTGGTGATGAACCTCCCCTCGCCGCCCCCATTCATTCTCAATAGCAAGCCTGCTTGTACTGTTACGCACATAGCAGGAAGTTGTCTCTTGTCAGTACATCGGACGTGTTGACAACGGATACCTTCCTGCTGATAGCTTGTACAGTGCTGTGCAGAAGCGCTCACCTTAACCTTTTGTCTTCACCCTTCAACAATGTCTCTGAAACACAAATGTGATGCAAGTGCTGGTGATACAGTAAAGAAGAGAAAAAGCATCACCATTGAAAATAAAATAGAAATAATAAAAAGGTCAGACACAGGTGAAACTTCATCATTCATTGGAGGAGCACTTGGTTACAGTCGGTCAACAATAGCATTTATTAAAATAATGTTCCTGTTCCGACTTACATACAAATTCAATCTAAGTACAAACCTACAGTCTCTACCTCGTACGTATCCCAGGGACTGCCTGTACTATGTTCTATTTCAGCCTGGGCCTCCCACGGCTGAGGGTCATCTGCTGTTTTTAGGTGTTTGTTCTTTAATTTTTAAACGTTGTTGTTGTTAATTGTGATTTCTTTGTTTATGTTTATTTTGCATTTATTTACATTTTGCATTATTCTTTATTTCTTTTGGATCCCCATTCATGCCTTTTTTATGTGTCTTGTGTTTTGTGGGTGGTCCACCAAGAGGCAGGGCCACCTGCCCATCACCACAAGTGACTGTCCTCAGCCCTATAAAGGCTTGCAGTTTGTTTCAGTGCACTAGGGTGTTGGTGAGTGTTTCTTTGAGATTCGGCCTGTGCTTTCTGCTTTTGTGTTTTGTTGGATTGTTTTTTACCTTTCTGCTCTGTTCTTGGCCCCTCTTTGGATTTTACATTAGCTCTTCGTTCACTTTGAATTGTCTTTGCCCTTTCAGGAAGGTCCTTTTTGCTTAGTCCTGAACAGGACTGCAGGGAGCCCATGCCAGCTAGTGTAGGGTGCAAGGCAGGAACAAACCCTGGACAGGGCACCAGTCCATCGCAGGGCACACACGCACACCCCAACTGCACACAATGGGTAATTTAGTATCGGCAATCAACTAACCTGCATGTCTTCAGACTGTGGGAGGAATTCCATGCAGACACTGGAAAAACATGCTAACTCCATGTGAGGCAGAACCGATACCACTGCTCTACTGTGCTGCCCAGCATGGAATTGTGCTGAATTAAAAAAGCAAACAAAAAAAACAACTAAATTTAAATGATTGTGTCAATATTTACTAGTTATAACACTGGTATCAATTCTAATCAGATTGTGAATGTGCTTTGATGAGCACTGTTGTACTTCAGCCAGGGTTCCTCCTCTATTTTGTTCATTAGTTATGTTAATATTGTTGATTATTTCATTTCTTTATATTTGAGCATCTTTTATTATGTGCAATATGTTTTGTGGGGAGGCGGGGCCACCTGCCTAACACTGCCAAGGGACTGCCCTCAGCCCTATAAAGATGGGAACAATCCACAGCTTCTTCCGGTTCATTTAAACTGCCCTTGAAAGTTGGTGAGTGATTCTAGTTTCTTTCTATGCTTATTGTTATTTGTTGAAATTTTTTATCATTTTGCTCCGTTTATTGACTTCACTTTCTAAATTCCGTTTCTGGACTTGTTTTCAGGCAACTCCTTTTTGCCTTTTGTGCTCCACAGAGTTGACTTTTTGTTCAGAGCTTTAAGAATAAAATGTTTTTATATTATGAAGATCCTGAATTTTTGCCCTTGCTACTAGCCTGGATTTGATGGTAATTCCCCCCAGTGGGCATTTTGAGTAATTATTGTGACTTTTGTGCCTGGAAACTCTCAAGGTCATAGCAAGCATGACTAAAGGAACATTTTCCTTTAGACAAATAGCAAGATATCCAATAGTATGTTATTTTCAAAAATGTTTTTGTTTAGGGCATTGGTTTATGGCAGGAGACTCCAGAGACTCCAACCTCAGATGAACCTGCATCTGTCAGCACACAGCATAAAACTGCAGTGTGTGGTTAAATAATGTCTGATTATATTAGAGACTCGCATCCCAAAAAAACTGTGTACTGTAGTCAAGGTCTCAATTCATGGCATAAACCAAAATCATACAACTTACAAGGTTATTGTGATAATAAATGGCAGATTACATAAGCTTGGAGACAAAACTATGATAAGATATTTAAAATGAAGTTGGTTGCTGAAATGCATTAATTGAGTATCTGACAAAAATTTCCAGACAGACAGTGCTGATGCCTTTCTCAAACTTTTGATATGGTGGTCCTGCTATCTCTCTGATTGCAGGTAGTTTTTATTTTTTCTTATGATAATAGCCAATTCATCAACTGGCTATCCCAACTTC
Source organism: Polypterus senegalus (assembly GCF_016835505.1). Classification (NCBI taxonomy): domain Eukaryota; kingdom Metazoa; phylum Chordata; class Cladistia; order Polypteriformes; family Polypteridae; genus Polypterus; species Polypterus senegalus. Next base: position 75,728,639 of record NC_053167.1, read on the forward strand.
TTTGTGTCTGTCATTTCTTTCTCAGGCTTTTCTTACATGATGTACACTAATATCATCGTATAACTATTATGAGTGGGATTTTGCAGCAATTATACTCAGTATAAAGCTGCTGGGGATGGGAGGACCTTTTAATTAAATGCAGACACCAAGCTGTAAAGCTGATTTTTTAAATTGAGCCAACCAATGGGCAAACAAAAGTGAGTGGTGCCCACTATATTGACAACCTGAAAGAGAAGAAAATGAAAGCAAACAGAATATGGACACAATCACTTAGATGGGCTACTGTATGTGCATGTAAGTAAACTGGCATCTATCTCACATCAGCAGAGATATGCTTTCATTGCTTTAGCACCTGCTTGAAATTTGTGTTGCCTTAGTCAAGTGAAATTGGAGGACACTACTGATAAAATGAAGGGTTGATGTTTATAAAAAAAAAAGCTTTTAATTTATTCACAGTGGCAGATGGAAACAAGAGATTATATTTTCCATTTTAAAAATGTGTTTGCTGGGATTGGGCATCTGTTAAATATTTGTATTGGTCTTTCTGCTACAATGCGCCCACCACTGAGCTACTTAGAGTTCATCATAAACAAAATTCCACATGGATTTTCTAGTTCCGCATATAAAATACAGAAATATGTATCAGCTGTTCCTCATTTCCCACAATAAATACTCGCTTCTATTTGCTGTCATAAATAGACGCCATTCTGACCTCTGCCCACGGTTTAAACATCACAAATTAAACACTTACTTTGCCATCTCAATGCAACAGTGAATCGATTTCTTTATAAAACACCATGGTTAATAATGAATGTAATTAGACGAAACGCACTTGTACTGTATGTGGGCCTTTCAATGTGGAGCTCATTTTAGTTCAAAAAGCAGGCTAAGCTTCAAAAGTTCCAGAGTGCCTCTTTCAAATCAGAAACTTGTTTGGCTTGGCGTGTGGACATTTTTTTTTTCTTTTTGATGAATAACTCAATGAACAGCTGACTTGAAGCCAGCTCTATTAATCAAATTAAACCAGTTGACCACTGAAGTTGCTTGCCAGATGTCATTAGTGGATACATTCTTTTTTGTAAGTGGGAAAATGGGTTTAATTTGTTCTTTTAATACTGTGACAGATTTGTATCAGAATTCCCTCTTTACAGCAGATATGTTTCATACAAAGTGTTTTAATTGCATGCATTAAGCCGCTTGGCTAAATTGAAAAGGCAGTATATGGAACATAGAACATTGTTAGCCGTGCTGTTATTCCTTGGTAGGGTAGTGGAGGGTATAAATACAAAAAAAGAGATAAAATATGTCATAGTATCAAATTACTGTGGGCCCTCACAACTATTCTGCTATTTTTAATTATATCCAATTAGAAGAATTCATTTCCCTTACTTCCGAAGTATATTGAAGGTATCATATTTAAAGAGTGGACAAGCAGTCAATTAATTACTCGTGTTCTTATAAAGGCCTAGCAGGAGATATTGTCATGACAACGTGGGGTAGGCCTCTATCCACCTGTTGGAAGATAGGGATAGCATTAGGCAGTTGGTTCCCTCTGTAGGCCTCCTTCTGGCCTGTGGGGAATTTTGACTAATTAGAATTATTTGTCCTTCTGTAGCCCAGCTCTGAACATAAATTGCATTCTGTAGCTTTTTGTTCCGCTTGGATTCACAGACAAAACAGCCTGTGCCGCGTTTGAAATTAAGCAAGGCAATATAAAGACATTTCGAAACTGCTTAATAGTATTTAATTTTAAACACTTCTGTTTTGTTTATTGGTTTCTTTCACATACGAAAAATAATTTCACTGATTTAATTACTTTAGATCATTACAGGAGTAGATGAAATCAAGTAAAACAAAACCTATTGAAACTCAGAGTCACGTTATTGTAGTATAAAAGACAGCATATGCCGAATCTAAATTTCCTGAAGAATAAACTTTAGTGCATATAAATCTAAACAACCATTCTCAGAGAGTATATAAATAAATGAAAGAAAATAAAATTAGGTTATTTTATTGAAGTGTTTTTGAAGAACTTCTATTAAGGATCGGGTTTTATGTAAAATGGACATAATGTTAGAGATGTGATCCGAAAACTTTATAACTGTTCACAGATGACAAGAAACTTTAACAAAAATAAATCATTTTTTTTATTTTTGCAGCTTGTATAATAGATAGATAGATAGATAGATAGATAGATAGATAGATAGATAGATAGATAGATAGATAGATAGATAGATAGATAGATAGATAGATAGGGGAAATTTGGATTTTTACTGAAGCTCAATAAATAAATAAACATGATACTATAATCTGAATACACACCAGAATGACTAAGGAGAAAGCAAATAAAAAAAAAAAACTTCCTATTTGACAGTCCCAGTGAGGCATTATTCAGATGTATTGTTGTTGGTTTGAAGGAGCCCCAGTGACATTTCTTGACACACCTCTGCTGATTAATTTGTTGGATTAAAATGTTTAGTGTTAGTTTGTCAGAGAGAATATTTACAGCAATGTTAATAATGGAACTCAGTTTTGTTTTCATTCTCTCCTTAGCTCCTCCAGAGTGCATCCCATAACTGAATTTTATTAGTTTGTTGATTTTGTCGGCCTCTCTTGAAATTATTTTACCAGCCCAGCACCCTACAGCCTAGAATATTCAACAGACCATCACAGAGTTGTAGAAGGAAGGAAGGAAGGAACAGACCTAAGAGAAAAAAAAATTCTGTGTCTTGTTTTATTTATTGCCTCGGTGTTACAAGACCAGTCCAAACTGTCAATGATGTGGACCCCCCTAGTATTTGTGAAAGTCCACCATCTCTACTTCCACTCCCTGAATAGTGACCAGGAATAGAGTCTCTTTGGTGTGGTGAAAGTCAATGACCATATCCTGGGTTTGCTAACTGAATTGTTAGAATGCTAAAAATAATTTAGTGAAATGAATCTTCTACTGAAGTATCCTCTCTTTTTCTTGTTATGGAAAATAAATATTTTTTTTAAGGCATCAGGCCTTAGTTAGACTTGAAACCACCATCAGCAACTTATTGCTGTGTTCATGTGCTCTTAAACAGACAGTCCTGTTTCCCTCATTAGATTGTGCTCTCTCGTGTACACTGAAATGATTTGCAGATAAGTGTGCTTTGCTTGGTTTTAGAGTTGGCATCTTCAAAACTAGGGTTATGTTCTCTTCCAGAGAAAAAGGTGGTGTGTTCCTGCAGGTGAGCACCTGTGCCAAGAAGTATGAGTTCAACTAACCTATGGCCCAATGAATTATTGCTTAGGCAGTGGTTTTATAAACATACTGCATCATAGCGGCAATATGGGTCATAAGTTGTGAATAATGACTGAAAGACCAAGATCATGAATACAAGTGGCTATAATGGGATTCTTGCACATGTTTTGTGGGCTCATTTTCGTGACATGGTGAGGATCTTGGAAATGCCAAAGCTATTTAAAGTTGTATAGCTGTTTTTGCTGGACTGAATGAAGTTATTTAAGGTAGATTAGATTTGTAGTTTGGAGGTGCTTCCCACAGGAGGTATAAAAGGTAAACTCCACAGGAAGAAGAACGATGAATAAAACCAGGACACACTAGAGGTCTTATATATCTTAATTGTTTTGCGAGTGCTGGGATGATGTTGAGAATAGGGCAGCTTAGTCAATTTAGGCTTCCACATGCAACCCTCACCATAAAAGCAGAAAGAAATTGGTGATGGTGATAAAGTTATATCAGCAATGCATGAACAAGTTTTGCATTACCACCTCATGTGGTACGCAGGAATATGTCTTTTAAAAAAATGTGTGCTTTATAAGGAAAGATTGTAAACTGATTAACTGTGCCCCAGTGAAATTTTAACCACTTTAGTAAAGGTAAAATACTTAATAAATTCATGTTTGAGAAAGAAATAGTATGTATAGAGCAATTGTTTAGAATTATTTTTTTGGAACACTGGGTATCACGTTCAACTGCATCCAGTCCTGCAAGCGATCCTGAAACTTGCAGGGAAATCTTGGGGGTTTATGGCAGGATTGGCAATCCAGCCACCATAAAAACTTCACGTAGCTCCGAAACGGCACACAGGACTCCTTTCTGCTCTCCACAGGAGGAGCTCTTTTGCTCAAATTATAGATGCTCGCATTATGAAGGGGATGGGGGAAGGCCCTCAGTAGCCTCATCCCTGAAACAACAACAACAACAACAACAACATTTATTTATATAGCACATTTTCATACAAAAAGTAGCTCAAAGTGCTTTACATAATGAAGAATAGAAAAATAAAAGACACAGTAAGAAAATAAAATAAGTCAACATTAATTAACATAGAATAAGAGTAAGGTCCAATGGCCAGGGTGGTCAGAAAAAACAAAAAAAAAACTCCAGACAGCTGGAGAAAAAAATAAAATCTGTAGGGATTCCAGACAATTAGACTGTCCAGTCCCCTCTGGGCATTCTACCTAACATAAATGAAACAGTCCTCCTTGGATTTAGGGTTCTCATGGACAGACTTGATGATAATGGTCACGTAGACTTCTGTCTTTTAATCCATCCATCAATGTTGGAGCATCATGATGCTTTGAGTAGGTGGTGGTGGCGCAGATTTGAAAGATTCAAAACCATCAGAGAGCCAATCAGGTCAGGCCTGTTGGGGATCTGAACTGGTGTGGTAATGAGACGTCACCTGCTGCCCAGCAGTGCTCGGTTTCCAATTTGAGGCGGCCCATCCGGGTAGGTGCATGCAACGTCTTGTTTCTATGGCATGATAATCATCTCCCTCTACTTCCTCTGAAATCCTGTCTCTATAAATACTGTATCGTGTTGTTATTCTTTTTTTTAACCCACCAGCTTATTGTCCATGATACTAACACATGTTTTCCATCTACTAGGAGACACTTATTTCTCAAACCATTGGCTTGAAGATGGTCACCAATAGAGGAGTGGTTAGCTTTCTTGCCAAACTTGCTGATTCTGTCGCTCTCAGCATATGAATTTGTAAAAAAGTACGTTTGAGGCAAAACATAATGTATTAATTGCTGTCTGATTAACCATGAAAATCAACCGATCTGCATCATGTGGAGTCTTAGATGGAAGAGATGGTCTTTGAGATACAAGTTCTTACATCCTGTAACAATTTATAATATCCCAGAAACAGGGCAGGTTGTACCACACCGAACATCTCTGCTTTATAAAAGTCTGCTGTCTGCACGCGAGGTGACTTCTGACTGACAGAACTCTGTTTGGCTGTGTATCCCAGTGGCCGACTAGCTTAACTATGCTACTTAGAGTATAATTATTCTTTTTTAGGCATGTAAACTCCTGTGACATTTGTAAAGCACTGTAGAAGAAAAAGTTTGATTGGAATTTCATTGCTGGATACGGCAAGTAGATTACATGAGCAGTTTGCTTCTTTTTGAGCAATGCTAGTCTCATGATTCTCCTGTGGTTATTATTTTAAAAACTAAAGCACAATGGAAAGAAAAACTGAAAAGCAATTCAATGCAAAGATTTAAAATGAAAACAAAAAAAAACTTGCCTTCACATGGTTACGGGGGATACTTTTTAAATTAAACTTTGCAGATTTCTGCTGATATTTGATTAGATTTCTTTGCAAGCCTTGCTTGCCACAGAAAACAAAAAATCTTCCTTTAGCTGACGTTTAGTGAGATGCAATGTTTGCAGTCCTATTTTAGCGATTTGGAAATGTGCTCCAATATTTTAAACTTGTAAAACCTCATGCAAATACCACAGCCTACGCAGCTTACAAAAACACATATTTTTGCAAAGCAAATGTATTTAAGGCATTTACAGAATGCCTCCCAATTCATTTCAGAAAATAAAAATGAATAGCAATGGCACCACAGGCTTTGGTTACATTATTAAACTTCTTCAAATGTTGGCTACAGATTCGTTTTCTGTCTTTTGACACGTGGAAAAAGACAACATGTATGCACAAATAAACCTTCCACAGCCTCATATGTTTTGATTATTTTTGCAGGAAAATTAGATTTTTCAATGACCTGGTCTAATTAGGCAAACAGTCTGAAAGAGACTGAGTGCTGGTTACTTAAATATTTACTTTTTATCCCTAGGAAAAAGGCAGATGTAAGAAAAAGCTGACATGTTTTGGATTTTCCTCTTTAATTTCCTGCATATATTTTTACAATTTTTTAGTAACTGGATCCACTCAGAATTTAACGAGCGATCACTCTTTCTCAACATGAACTTTACAGTACCATGTGCTCCTCTAAAAGATTATGTTTGCTTTGCCAACAAAATTTTTCAGTGAAATATGATTTGAAAAACACTTTTTGCAGTCGCTTTTTATGGCAGAGAAAAGTAACAATAGTATAAACTGAAAAGTGTTAGAAAAGCTCCAAAGCTGCCTGTTTGGTGAAACCCATGGGATTTCCAGTTTAAACTGGGCAGTTAAAAATGAGAAAATAAGAAACAAGTACAGTTTCTTACATTCAGTTTGAGTGTTGCTTTCTAAAACAAACACTTAAAGCCCACCCAGTGATCCTTTATGTTTTCACTCCCACACTTCAGTTGCTGGGAGACATCGCCCCACCTGAACAAACTTCTATAATGAACTATGTAATTAAAATGGATTAATTTGATTGATTTCGGGATAAGATTCTTCATATTCTGAAAAGGTCCTGAGTGTGCAGGTGCTCTCTTCTGTTAGTTTTATTGCTATGCTTTAAAATAAACTTTAACTGCATGAATATAATTGCACACGCATAGATACGGAGGGATCAAGTCAATTTTATATATGTATGTGTATATACTCAAGAATTATTGGGGTCCAAGGCAGAAATGAACATTCAAACAATTCATCACAAGCAGTCCACACAATTTTCTAGTTTATATGCAAAGAATTGCTAAATTGCTGTCTTTTACTCTAATACAAGTATCCACCATTTTCCTAAAGTGCTCTCTCTAGCTGTAGGGTCAGGGAAGCCAGTGCCTATCCTAACAGCACCAGATAATAATTTCTAATATACAGTTTATCTGATGGGTAAAGATAAGTAGATTATCTAGGAATGGGGGTTCTAATAGAGTACAAAAGTTTTAAATAAACAAACGCAAGAAGTGTACCCGTACATCCATCCTTTGGGACAAACTTCATCTCTGTAACCCTAACCTAACAGCACCAGGAGCAAGACGGTCTGTGGGTGCCAGTTAATGAAAGGGCATACACTCCCACGCTTACCCACAAGTTAAAGCTGTGAATTAATGAGACCAACATGTTGTACCCTGGGTTAAGGTTTTGCTACTAGTAAAATGAGCCTTGTGTTGATAGGTGCGAGGGGACAAGGCTCAATGGAGGGAGAGAGGAAACTAAAGATAGACAGCAAGAGAGAGATATTAGAATAAAACTAGGGGCGGTCAAGCTTATGGTTATTGTAGTGTGGGCTTAGTAGACACATTAGATTTTGTGGTGTAAAGGAATCCATAAAGTATCAGGTTTTGTGTTACTAATACCTCAGAAAGCAGGAAACCACACAGGACCTGAATTGGTAACTTTCTTCTTTAAAGTCGAATGCCAAATCTTTACTTAATTAATCAGTCATTGAACCTGCTTAGTCCAGTTCTGGTTTGTGGAAGACAAAGCCTATTTTGGTAACATTGGATGGGAAACAGAAACCACAAGTGAATGTTGGTTTATAACACTGTTATTATCAAGTGTACAGAGTACAAGACATTCTTGCTTTCACGTACTAATCAACATGCAACATGTCACCCCTCTCCTACACCATAATTAAAGTGTTAAAGTACCCTACCTTGAAACTTTTGGCTTACTTTTGTTCTATAAATAACAGACTTACCTTGGAACGTCTGCCTTCCTTATATAAAAAAATCATAAAGAATTCACATTAAAATGTTTTTATTTCATTAATGTTTCAAAAACTGCTCTTGCTCAGTGGATGAGAAAGACACAATTCTTTTCTCCTTTGTTATTTCAGGGGAATGAATACAGTAAATTAAAAATCTTTAGTCACTCTGTATTCCTGTTCAACAAATCGAGAATAAAAAAGGTACTTTAAAAGTTCAGGTATTGTTACTAATATTGCATATTCAATGAGACAACAAAATACATAGTGCACTATTCAAGGTAAGAGAAAGACTATAGTAACCAAAATAAATCACTAAACATAAGTAAAATGTGTAGAAGGATTTGAACCTAGATTTCTAGAACTATGAGAAAGGATCAGTACAAACTTTATTAATGTGTTGCTCCTATTTATTTGGTGTAATTAACAGTTTAAAGGACAGCATATCTCGAGAACAGCATCAGAAACAATACATCCCAGATCAATGGCATTATTTGCCATCCATCACTAGGAGCTGCACAGCCTGTAATAGTAGAACCAAAGTGTTGGTGTAGTGAGGGGCAAAGAGAAGGGAGCGTGTATAATATGACACCATCACAGTTGCAGGTTAGAAGTTTGAATCTCACTTTCTCAGCTTATCGGAGAGAGCTTCCTTTAGCTCAACTGAGCAAGCTTCTGCTTTCTGAATCAGAGGTCCCAGCTTTTCATTATAAGGATGTCAAACAGAGAGGGGCAGCCACCCTAATCAATCTCATGCCAGTGACAGTTGGTGTACCTCCACCATAAGAATAGCTTGTTTGAAGTGACCTGCTTAGCCTTTCCTCCCACCTTTTCCTCTGCTTACTAAGAGTTCTTCTGCCTTCCAGATCCTTCCTTGAACACATGAGATGTTTATGGTTTGTCCACAGCATCTCTTTGAAAGTTTTGCTTGCATTATCCATGTTATTGCTTCCCACTCATCCATTATTTATCACAATGGAAAAAAGATAATGAAAATTAATTCACTCTTTAATCCCAGACAATTGAACTTTAATTAATCTGCACAATATTGATGTTTCTAATATTTATATAGATATGCCCTCAAAAATATAAAGGGTTTGTGCTGTTGCATAAGGGTGGGCTGAAGAATGTGATTGTCAAATATTTTGTATTTCAACGCCATTGGAAAAGCGTCATTTAGATGAGCCTTCATAATTTTTAACTGTAACACCCCCTTAAGTCTTCCAACTTGGAAACTCTGGGCTGGTCTGTCAAGCCTGGATTTGTCCGACTTAAGATCATAAAGTCAATCCAAAATGACAATGTACAACATGAACTTTATTGAAACCTATAGTATTATACTCTTTATTAGCACTTCTGTCTATTTGTGTTACATGAAATCAGTCGTATCGTACACACAGTTACCGTCCAACTTCTATCTGTTGACATGTAGCAGTGGTGTATGGATATGCAAAATACTGCATAATGCGTTGTTATCAACTGCTACTTATTCTGATGGAGCAAGCACAGCAAAGGTTTTCCTGGACACTCGTCATTCCCAGCTCTAACTTCTGAGGTAAATGGAATGCAGCATTTATTGCATCACAGCGAGAGATTTTAAAGCATTGCAAACTGACCTGAATCATCAGAGATTGGATATAAAAGACAATTTTAGTGTTTTCTGGCCTTTTCAGTCTCAGCTTTACTATTTAAAACTTTGACTTAAGGATATCAATTAGTGTTTGATGAAAGATCAATTTTATCTTTTTTGGCTACAACCTTAGCACGATTTTCTGAACCCAGTCTTTTTCTCCCAGTCCTTTTAATTAAAATCTTTTCTGTCTCTTTTGAGATATAACATTTAGCAGTTTATATAACAGCCTTACTTAAAATTCACAACTGGATTTGTTTTCCACACTTACTTATCGTAAATGTAGTCCTTTAGCCAGCTTGAAGTTTTCTTTTGTGAAGACAGCCTTGGTATTTTTGGGACTGGCTGGTCTGATCGTGCATTGTCTGAAAGATATGTGCTTGAAGGGAGATTTTTTTAATACTCTCCAAGGTGCACCAAATCTAGCTGTGCTGTTTTTCACATGATTTTACACCTTTCTGAACTTTTTTGTGAGCATTATATTTTTTTCCTGGGATTGTTTTTGTTCTTTCCTTAGATTTTGGAAAGCTTTGAATTCATTTCATTTTCTAACTTTATTTTCATTTGAGGATGCAGGGAGTAGAGTTAGCGAAGGTGGATGAGTTTAAATACTTGAGATCATCAGTACAAAGTAACAGGGATTGTGGAAGAGAAGTGAAATAAAGAGTGTAGGCAGGGTGGAATGGGTGGAGAAGAGTGTCAGGAGTGATTTGCGACAGACGGGTATCAGCAAGAGTGAAAGGGAAGGTCTACAGGATGGTATTGAGACCAGCTATGTTATAGGGGTTGGAGACGGTGGCACTGACCAGAAATCAGGAGACAGAGCTGGAGGTGGCAGAGTTAAAGATGCTAAGATTTGCAATGGGGGTGACGAGGATGGATAAGATTAGAAATGAGGGTCAGCTCAAGATGGACGGTTGGCAGACAAAGTCAGAGAAGCGAGATTGCATTGGTTTGGACATGTGCAGAGGAGAGATGTGGAGTATATTGGGAGAAGGATGCTAAGGATAGAGCTGCTGGGGAAGAGGAAAAGAGGAAGGCCTAAGGGGAGGTTTATGGATGTGGTGAGAGAGGACATGCAGGTGATGGGTGTGACAGAGCAAGATACAGAGGACAGGAAGATGATCCACTGTGGCAACCCCAAAGGGAAGCAGTCGAAAGAATAAGAAAAGGAAGATTTTAATTTGAGTTATTTTATTAGTTATTTTGTGTTCATCAGAATTACTTCTGAAAGCATTCACTTCAGCTTTTTTTGTCCAGCACCTCTGGACTCACTGGTACAAGAAAACCCTCACATGTAATATAATGTTTGACTCAACTTGATGTCTACTTATGGTTCAGAAGAACTATTTCAAGGTCAGTGATTACAAATATTACGTTATTTTTTATTTTTGATCCTTTACTAGGGATCTAGCCCTCTATGGACCACTATCCAATTTCTGTTAAAATCAAGAATATCTAGATTTAGCGATTGAAATTGAAGCACACATTTTAATATTTCAAATATCTGACAACTATTTTTGTTTATTATGTACTTCTGCCTCATGGAGTAAATCATTACTTTTCTTAAGAAGGCTTACATTAATTCATATTTTTTATTTATTCATAATGTTTTAGAAAACCCATGATACAATCTTTTTTTTTTGGAGTAACTGCTATTTTCTGTGATGCAGGTCACTAGTTGCTAGGTGAATCCTATTAGTCATGTCACATTATTAATGCCACCATCACATCTCACTCTTTGTCTAAGATTGTGGATAACATTTTCTAAACATATCTCTTGAGTTTCAAGTTAGTTTTTCTGATGATCATGCTTGATTCACCAAGGAGGAAAAGCACTGACATTTGTACTTGATTCATGTAATATTCTGATGGCTTGGTGATTGTCAGGGACACCAGCTGTCTTTGATTCACAGAGGGGGACTACCTCACTCCCACCACTTAGACAATCATACTAACTTGACAGAGGGGTACACCCCCCATGGGTCGCGAACACACTTAAGTGAAAAAATAGGTCATGGCACCGCAAAGGTTGGGAAAGACTGCTCTATAATATGTAAATATTCTACACAAAAAGATCTTGTAGAAGATAAAATGAATAGCTTTCCACAGGGCCTTAAGTATGTGATGAAGTGTCATAACTCAAAACAACACCTGTATACCGTTTGTGGATTGTTTGGATTCAAAAGGAATGCCAAAGCTTGTTTTTATGTCCCAAGATTGCTTCATGCCTCTAGTAATGCATCCTGAACAAATAGAATAGATCTGCCCAGAGAGAGTGCTTTAAGGGGGCTAAATGAGACATTGAAGTATTTAATGCTGTTTTGGTCAATTTATTCTGTTTTTTTGCAAACAGTGTATGTAGTTACTTTATAGCAGGAGTATTTAACTTGTTAAAGCGGTGTTCACTTACCAGTGCTCGGACTTTATGTTCATTTCAACTTATTTCAAGAACCGTTTACTTTGCTGTGTTCTGCAAGTTTTAAGCTTTCTTTGGCTTTTCTGAATGCAGCTAAGTTCTAAATATCCTTCAGTTCCTAACACTCCACCGATGATGATTTAGACAGAAGAACACACACCATAGGAAGGAGAAGCATTTTGTGTGTCATCTGATTTCACGCCTTATTGTTTTCTGCTCCCAGCTCAATCCTACATGCTACTATTTAATGAATGCTATTATGTGTTTAAACTTAAAACAATCAGAGAAAATATGCAGCCACAAACTTCTTCTTTGTCACTAGCATACTCACTATAAAAGTTTGAAATGCAGTTATTTTGTTATTATTCTTAGACACATAAAGAAACATACAAATAAACAACATGAGAAAAATGCCTTGGTGCCCCACTCATACTTGTTTTAACAGGTTGCAAGCATGTTGAGTTCAAGAGGTGTGTGGGCTTCTTTAGAACCATATCTATTTCTTCCTGTTATGTCTCTTTCTGTGCGGTCAGTTTGACTTCTACTAGTGAACATATGTCTGCTGCTCTCATTTCCAAATTTACTGCATTCCTATACAGAGCAACAATTTATACCACCACCAGTAGGGTCTTGTTTTTGGGGTCAGCGGTTGCACCACATGTTTTAAGATCATCATACCATGCTGTTATTGACCACATAAATCCATTTTATTAAGGAAAAGGAATCTGCCCTTCCATGTGGCGAACCCTCATTATGCATTTGCCAGCCTAGGATTTTATGCTTACAACTGTCCATTTAGGACTAACATGCTGTTTAAACACATGCACTATTTGGGCATAAAAATATATATACTTTGGTAATATATTTTGAAAGGCTCCTCTATTGGATGATTAAGATTCAATTTCCCAAAACACAACAAGACCAAACATACATAAGGCAGCACCTGGAGGCCCCATTTTTTATTGACATAGCTACACTTTAACAATGGCTCTTCCTCTCCTCTCCTCTCAGTTTTTAAACCACAGTTCTCAGAAGCTTTTATTCCCTCTTTACCTGTTTTGGCAGATGACTTACCCATTGACACAATACAAAAATTGGCCGAAAAGTGCAACCTACTGTGTAGTCAATGTTTGATGTCCACTCAAATGCTAACCTTATGTCATCAGGAATATTTCTTGTCTTTTCACTCTCAACCGCTGGCTCGCACTGAACCTAATAACAGTCACTTTGCCTAAACGACATCAAGACAGACTTTTGTGCAAGCATCAAGCAAGATGTTGTAATTGGCTTTTTTTCTGTTTAGCAGCTTGCACTAGAACCCAATTTAGCAAATAGAGCTGTACAAGTTCAGGTGTCATTTGGAGGCTGTTTGAGTAGTGATTATCAGAATTAAGGTGCTGTTGGCTTAAATATAAATGAGCAATTTTCAGTCATTATACTGTGCAGAGATAGTCTGATACAAAAAGATAAACTTGGTGATTTGGTAAAAATCCTATTTAGCCCTGAATTAGTAAAGGTAATGAGCTGAAAGATTAAAGCGTTTGTTCCCGTTTTCTTTTCCTCATAGCAAGGAGGTAGTCTAGTCCCACAGAGCAGCAGGTATCATGGGGGATAGAGGCACATCTGTTTAAGTCAGCCTTGTAGCTTTGCATAGTCCCTGTGCTGGTCCTTCAAAGGAGGCTATTGTAAAGAGCAAGTTTCAGTTTCATCCATAACTCAGTAGCACTTCAGACTGTCGATGCCTGTTTTTTTTAAGGTTGCTTGCAGTTCACTTAGCAGTACGTATGAATCTCGTTCCTCTGCTCACGGGAGAATTAGATGAAAATGAACAGGCACAAGCTGTTTTTGACTTGCCACAACAAGTACAGGTTCTGGGACTGAGGATTCGTTGATGACATTAAAAACTTCATCTGTCCAAAGAACTCTGATTCCAGTGCAATCCAAGGGCTTAATAAAAGCTTCAATACTTCATATGTGACGGAGCTCTTTTAACTGATGAAATTGCCTATTATAGATTCTTTCTACTAAAGCATTTTAGTCTCTTTCAATTTGCTTGATGTAAATACCAGACCCTTTCTCTTTGAAAAAGGGATCTTTCTAGGGTCACAGTGGTTTGTCTCAATTATGTTGTTTTTCTGTCCAGTCTTTTAAGTTAATCTAATTCTTCTCCTGGGTACAGTAACCCTTTTGTACTGCTTTTAACCTCTAAAGAGTCGCCTTGACCCCATCCAGCCCTGTGTTCTCAATATAATGCAATCTAAAAATGATTGAATGGTTAAGGAATACAGTGGGCAAAATGAGGCTGCCTGCAGCACTACGTAATGGATACTTAGAAAATTCCGCCTATTAAAACTTTTAAGGTACTCGTTAGCATTTTTGGTTATTTAAGATTCTTCAGATCTGATCTCCGCTTCACTTCCCCATATTTCACCTTAGTGCATTTCAGCTTCATCTTTGCAGTGCTCTGAATAAGAAGCCTCCTTTGTACAGCAACACATTAGCTCTTAAAAGCATTTACCTTGGGACTTGTGTTCTTTATGCTGGGAAAGGCGAGAAAATATGTTTCTTTAACAAAGCCATTTCTGGGCGCTTTGTGACAGTTCAGGTACGCTGTAACACAACAATACGTTTCCTAATGGTTTTAAAACTCTTCTGACTGCTGACCCTTTTTTGCATAAACATATTTTAAGTGTTTACAAACGTGGAGAAGATAACAAGGACAAAGCAGGAGACATCCATTCTGCATAGGTGTTCCTCGATACACTGTGCCCTGGATGATCATCTTGTCTGTTCTTGGCAGGACTCTTTAACTGTGATCTTAGAGTAGAAAGGAAAAATCAAATCACTTCACTTCATGGATGGCTGGTATCTCAGCTAGAGATGTTAGAAATACATTAAATGTGTATTTTCCATAAATTCCTTCCTGTAAGATGATAATTTCAGAGTTAACCCTTAGCAAGTATTATTTACTTTACACTGGAAGAACATTTATGTTTCAAAAACTAATGAAAGATTTTGTAACAATTCTTTTTGTTTTACACTATACCTTTCTGTAAAGTTCAATTCACTTTCTGTCAAGTGGATACTCATTGTTAACGCTCTACCTAAATAAAACAAGCATTCTTCAAGAACATTATCCAAGAGAACTGTTGCTAACATCCCTTTTGGTTTTGTTTGTCTTTCTGTTCGTGCTCAAAAAGTGAGGTCATTCTGTGCTAAAATGAGCGTTCACAGTCATAAAGCTAAATACTCAATTGTGCAAAAACAACCCTCCTGTGATCAGCTTGACTGAGATGTTTTAATATGTACTGCCTAAGTTTGTATCCTAGAGCAGGGGTCTGCAAACTTGGCCGTGAAGTATCGCAGTGGCAACGGGTTTTTGTTCCAATTAAATTTCTTACTGTTGAGGCATTTATTGCTCAAGCAGCATTTTTAGGCTTAATTTTAAGTGTCTCACTTGGTAAGATCGCCCACCTTTATTTTAGTCTTAAAATTAAAACATCTGCATTCACTGTTTTTAAATGCTTCTTATTAGCAATAAGATACAAAAGACTAAGGAGCTAGCAGCTCACCGTCTAAGTCATCTCCATTTAGTCCATGTGTATTCATTCTGGTTTATTTAAACATTTGCAAACTGAAGAGAAAAAGATGAAGAACAGAGAATCAATCATCTGATTCAGGCTACAAAAATCACTTGTATGATATCCTTGGAAAGCAAAAATCTACATTAGAGGAATAAAAACTAGTATGAAAACGTTAACAAGCTATCAGATTAAATAAGATATCTTAATTTCAAGGATTTGTTTCAGATTAAGCAATGAGGTAGGATCAAAAATCCTCAGCCACTCACAGCCTTCCTTCACCAACTTTGCAGAACCTAGTTAAATGATTTCTGGTGAAAACGTTGGCCAAACAAATCAAATGGTAAGAAAGATGTCCTTCTCTTAATTCAAATGGAACCTCCAGGCCTTCATCTGAAGGACAACCAAGATGTAATCAAGAAGACATGCTTATGAACCCCTTGGTAAGATCTGAAGTGTTTTGCTTGACTTGATTGCATACAGTAGGTAGCTCCTAGCTCCTTTAATGTTTTGTCATTTTTGCTTTCTCAATTTCCTCTTCTTTTGTAGTGTCTTTTCATGCCCATCTCTTTAGCATAATAAAATACTTCCTACTTTCCTGGCCCAGCCATTGTCTCCCTGTGAGCTCTTCTGTTGTGATCCATGGCCCTCCTTTCCCAGCAGTAGAGCTCAATAAACTTCTTTCACTGTACCTTCCTTGCTGTGCCCTGCTAATACACAAACCAACAACTTCCTGACCTTTAAACTAGGGAACAACAAGTTGTGTGATGTGCTGGCCCCTACTATGCAGAATCTTCATTGAAGTGTGTTAATTAACTTAGACTTCTCCCCCCCGCCACTCCCTTCTTTAAAATGAGTTCCCCAACAAACACACACAACTATGCAATTGTTTTCACATTCTGAACACTTACTCACTTACAGTATGCATGAATGTATATGTTAGAAAGACTGAGTGTTTCACACCAACATATTTATGCGGTGGACAGGAGCTTCTCCACACAGATATTTATAATTCGAGATGTTTCTTCTGAGACACTTTTATTTAACAATTTATTGTATTACACTAACAGCATTTTTTAAGAATTCCAACATGAGAATTCTAGGGTCTCTGAGTTCTCACAAGTCTTTCCATATGCACAGTAACAGTGGTGGTGCGCCATTTCTCATAATTCTGCAGCACCTTCCTGGACTGGAATATGACTTGGTTACCTTGGTAAGCATTTACTTCAACTATAAAAAATTGACACTTCATTCTGAAGCCACTTTTGTTCCATTATCTGCAGTTATCTGTGATGAAATAGGGGGTCTGTTTTGGGTTTCTTCCTACCTGCCTATCAAAGCTGCAGGGATGGATTACCACCCCTCACTGACCTGAAGATCATGTTAAGCAATCAAGTCTTGTTAACTACAAAAAGTTTAAAATTCATTTTTGGATGTCTTAGCTTGAGTTTTGTTCCCTTTTTGCAGTGCACCAGCTCGCTATGCAGAGTTGGTTCTCGCTTTTGTCCAGTGCAACCTGAATTAGCATTGGCTCCATAAGACTTTGAATTGCATAGGATTGATAGAAGATAAAGAGATTGCAGCATTTGGGGGGGGGGTTAATATTACACATGTATACAGCCTGTATTTTATTACCATCATTTTAAGGCTTAACTCAATAAAGATGCAGCAAATTAAAGACATTGTTGCAAGAGTCTGGTTCATCAAAACTGCTAGCAGATATCTCTCTCTGCTTTCTTTGTGCTGCTGCATGATGAGTTTTTTTTATACAGTTATTCGCAATTCATCCCATTAATCTTTTTGTAGATTTTTCCCAATGTTTGTTTCACTGTGATTTATTGTTATTGGAATTATACTGTTTTGTATTTTGTATCTTGTTGCTTTCAATATTAATCTTGTATTCTTTGTGAAATGCCTTATGGTGGAATGCTGTGTTCAGAGTGCTAAAAGAAGAGTTGTTACTTGAGTGATTGATTGATGGGGTGTCGTACTGTCGTTATTCAGCAGTTAGTCCTGCTGCTTCACATTCTTTGGTTTAAATCCCATTTCATTGAAGACGTGTGTGAGTTTGTAAGTTCTCCCCATGTTCATGTATGTTTTTCTTGGCATTATACATCCCAAACACGTGCAAGTTAGGTGTATCAGTGGATCTGATTTTTCCCTGTATGTGTTTGGGTGAGTGAAGGTGGCCCACTATGGACTGCTGCTCTGTGCCCAGACTGACTCCTACTGTGTATTTGATGCAACTGGTGTAAAGCCCAGGGGCACGTACTGCTGCCCTAACCCAACACAGACAGACAGAGACACATGTTTATTTACAGCAGGGGAAGTGCTTCCTCCTCACTCCCCAAAGCATAGCACAGTACATGCAGCACAATTCACGGTCCTTCTGCTTCCATCCTCCCTCACAAGCTTTGTCCTTCTTCCTCCTGACTCTAGCTCCCCGATTGGAGTGAAGTGGCTCCTTTAAAGCTGGTCCTTGGAGTGTTCCAGGTGGCTCAATAATCAGACCTGGAATTACTCCTAGGTTTGGTGAAAGCCCAATGTAGGGCTCTGAAGCTCCACCTGGCGGCCCCATTGAACCCAACATTGCTGTGCCAAATTCAAACTCTTAGCGTGCACTGTGGAAATCTGTGGTGACACAGCCACCCAGAACGGCTGCCCTGTAGCTTCCCAAGGAAGGTAGCGCCTTGTAGATGCTCTCCCCCAGTCCTTCTATCCAGCTGTCGGGTAACAGCCATGGCCGCCCGTCACACGATACATTTTCAACATTTTGACCCTGGAATGGAATGAGCCAGTTCAGTCTTACTTCTTTTTTGAATAATTTCTGTTTCCATTGTTTAAGTGAAGGCCCATGTGTGTTGTACATAGGCTCACTTGTACGTGTGAATGAAATTCCTTCTCAATAGTGTGGTGCACAGTGCTGACATGTTTAGTTTCATTTGGCAAAACCGTTTTGCACACTCAAGCTACATGGCATGAATTCTGTGTAGCTTAACAAAAGCTCGAGTTCAGCCAGAATTCATTGCCGACCACTGTCAAGATAGTCAGTGCATTTATTTATCGCAGTGGAATTGCTTGATGGCAGTTCGCCTTTTTCTTGCTAAACATTTTTACATCATATCATTTATTTTGCTGGCTGGCAAAATGAGGTGCAATTGAAAGAGGCAGATTTACAGGCTAGTATAAAAGACAAGGCAGGTGCTGGCGTAATAAAGGGATAATGCAGCGGGACATTCTTACCTACTAAATATGGTATGATTGAAGGACTAAGCATAATGTTAAAACTGTATTTAATGTTCTGATTTTTTTAAATATGTTTCTGTTGCATGTCTGTTTTGTGTAACTCATTAACAAATATCCTGATAAGTAGACTTCTAGATGAAGAAGTGACCCCCTGCTAGAGTGTATACAACATGCTTATCTGTAAAATGCAAAGGTTATATGGCAAAGGAAATATCACATCATACTATAACATACAGCTCAATAAAACTAGTTCCTAACAGTGTGGACACGTCACACTCTGTGTAGAGTTTGAATGTTTTCCCTGTGTTTACATGAACTTCTTTATTCACTCACATTTCCTCTCATAGTCCACTGACATTGTGTTATAGTCAATTTTAGATTTCTTCTGATTGAGGGAGTATGTCCTGTCTTTGAGTGGCTTTTCAGGTTCCTGCTTTCTTCTAGATGCTACCGAGATAGCCTGCAGACCCCTGAAAACCTGCAACAGAATAAATGGACTTGGAAAAGGACTGAAAGATTAAATAGTGTGGTAGCTGGCCCGGACACAGACAGGCGAACACATTAACGTCACCCACAACACGTTTATTATACATATTTACTGTTCATAATGTGCTCACAAACCCCAAAGTCCCCAAAGTCCAGGCTTACCTCAAATGCCTTTCTCTTCTTCAGGCCGCCTCTTTGCCTTCTCCCGAGCTCCGTCCTACTCCACTCCCGCCTCTCGCTACTGAATGGAGGGAGGCGGCCCCTTTTATCATCACCCGGACGTGCTCCAGGTTCTCCCCAGCAATCTTCCACCGGCACTCCCCAGTGTGGCAGAAGTGCCGGCTGTGCACCCGGAAGCACTCCGGGTGTCCCCACTTCTCTTCCCCCCAGCACCTCCGGGTTTGGTTTTGGTAGGTCCAGGGCTCCCAAGGCATCGGGGCACCCCCTGGCGGTGACCATGGGCCCCTACAGGGTTGAGCTTCAAAGCTCTGGACCCGTGGTCCCCCTAGCCACCGGAGTGATCACCCCCAAGTGGTCTGGGGCAGGCGTAAGCCCTCTTCCGGTCTTCCGAGACGTCCCCGCCGGGTTGCACCCCCAGCCACCTGCGACAGTAGCAAACAGTGCCCTTCTCTTACATCACCTGTGTAGTCACTTTCATTTCATATGCTGTACTATTGTCTTTACTATTTTATTAATATGTATTTATTTATTTAATATTTTCTATTTCCCAGAAATAAACATAGACCTCAGCTTTGGTGCAGCAGTGCACCATCTATTGGAATGTATTTTATGATACTTTACATGTAGTAATAAAATGCATTAGATAGATAGATAGATAGATAGATAGATAGATAGATAGATAGATAGATAGATAGATAGATAGATAGATAGATAGATAGATAGATAGATAGATAGATAGATAGATAGATACTTTATTAATCCCAAGGGGAAATTCACATACTCCAGCAGCAGCATACTGATAAAAACCAATATTAAATTAAAGAGTAATAAAAATGCAGGTATAACAGACAATAACTTTGTATAATGTTAGCGTTTACCCTCGGGGTGGAACTAAAGAGTCTCATAGTGTGGGGGAGGAATGATCTCCTCAGTCTGTCAGTGGAGCAGGACAGTGACAGCAGTCTGTCGCTAAAGCTGCTCCTCTGTCTGGAGATGATACTGTTTAGTGAATGCAGTGCATTCTCCATGATTGACAGGAGCCTCCTCAGCGCCCGTCGCTCTGCCACAGATGTCAAGCTGTCCAGCTCTGTGCCTACAATAGAGCCTGCCTTCCTCACCAGTTTGTCGTAAGGTGTCCTTCTTCTTTATGCTGACTCCCCAGCACACCACTGCATAGAAGAGGACACTTGCCACAACCGTCTGATAGAATCTTATTGCAGATGCTGAAGGATGCCAACCTTCTAAGGAAGTATAGTCGGCTCTGTCCTCTCATACTCAGAGCATCAGTATTGGCAGTCCAGTCCAATTTATCATCTTGCTGCACTCCCAGGTATTTATAGGTCTGCACTCTCTGCACAAAGTCACCTCTGATGATCATGGGGTCCATGAGGGGCCTGGGCCTCCTAAAATCCACCACCAGCTCCTTGGTTTTGCTGGTGTTCAGGTGTAAGTGGTTTGAGTCGCACCATTTAACAAATTCCTTGATTAGGTTCCTATACTCCTATTCCTGCCCACTCCTGATGCAGCCCATGATACAATGCATTTTATTGCTACAATGATTGTGATATGCCTTCTGTTTTGAATAACAGCGACATAGTAACAGGATGGACACATGGAGACATAGATACAGGCATTTGCCCTTTAATTAAAGTGGCTTACAAAGAAAACATGTTAACAAAGCATCAAATCAGTTGGGGCATTACCTCCTCTACCCACCTAAACAGCAAGAAATTAAGATTAATGTGAGGCTCTCGCTTCAAAAATTATAAAATAGTTATATGATTAACAAAAACAAGAAAACAAAACAAAGGCCTGAAACATTTTTTTTCCATACTCTCCCTGTCTTTACCACTAACTTTACTTCCCTCTGCATGTCCTTATACTGAAAAGGTTCCTCTGAGATTACTTTGGCTTCCTTACACAGTCTAAGCACACATTGTTTTGAGGGTCTTGTCAGATATGCAGTCTTATGACATTTGGGTTTGTAGTTTGTAGCTGGATAGTTTTTAGCTCATCTTAGAAAATGTATGTACAGATATTGTATATAAAAGTGTAGATTTGGCATCTCCACTCTGCTTTCTAAAGTCCGTTACCCTTAATCACTTGTTTTATAAAGTTTTGTTTTAAACCATTGAAAGTTATGTTAATTAATTAAGACGCATGACTAATTAAACAAATGGTGGTCTTTCTAAAAATAAATTAGGAGACTAATGTATTTATAAATTAGAGCTATTAAACAAACTAATTTAGAAATACGGTGCACTCCTGATTAGAACCTAAAATAAACTCATTACTAGACTTATCCATAAATTACAAGTGTACAGGTAAAGAATATTTGATAACCTGTTACATGTCCCCACTCTGTTTGATTAAGGTAACCAAAGTGGAGCCCTACCTAATTCATTGAAGCTCTCTGAAGCTGGTACATTTGAAACTTCATGACTCTCACTTTTTACTGCAGCAGAACATATGATCACTGTCCTTGTTATCTCTGTGGCAGATCCTAAGTAAATGGACCTGGGCCTGAAAAGCCATCGAGGGCCTCCACCCCAACCCCAAGCCCTGCCACAAGCCAGAACCCAACTGCAATAAACGTTGAATTAAAGTTCATTATTCAACCAAATGCTGATGTTTATTTACATTTATAGGACATCAAACACAATCTAATAGCTTCATTATACTAGTAGAGGAGATGGCCCAAACAACATAATTTACACAATAATTTACATTGGGATTAATGTGCTTTACATGAGGAGCTAGCAACTGGGGAAAGCGCAATAGGCTGAGCACTGTTTGCATGTAACAATTAAACACAAATATAGTAAACCCCTGAGATAACATACCCATAAATATTTGGGAAATAACGCGATCATCATTTGACTGTCTACCTTCCCCATGTAGCTATCATAAAAATCGCAGTCACAACTTTGCTTGAGCTGATACTCTCATTGCTAAAGCCAAATGAATGGTGTGGTGCTGGATTTTGGTTACGTGCAAATTACCATGCAGCAGCTGCCAGCACTGCCTGCCATGATGTGATGTGTAGACCTTCAAACATTATACTCTTCAACATTATCTCTGTTTAATGTACTACCACAACCAACCAATACAGTACAAGACATGTCACCAAGTCTACATAACTAAGCAAGGGGTCCCAAAATCTTAACTTGGGATTTAACTTTTGGAACTCCATTAGTTTATTAATATTCATGAAGGCTCCACCAGACCTTTGGGCCTCTAAGTCTGAGTACGACAGGCTTGTTTGGGGAATCTGTGTATACACGTCTGCAGAATGCCCAGATGGGGAATTTTTGCTTTTCTCTTCTCTCTAGCAGTCTTGCCATAGCATATGTCAGAGGTGTCCAGCTGAAATTCTAAAGGGCCACAGTGGCTGCAGGTTTTCATTCTAGACATTTTCTTGATTAGTGATCAGTTTTTCTGCTAATTAACTTCTTTTGTCTTCATTTTAATTGACTTGATTTTTTAAGACTCAGACCCCTTAATTGTTTCTTTTTCCTTAATTAGCAGCCAAATAATAATGAGATACAAAATTAGTGAAAACTAACTATGTCTCCATCATACTGCAGTGGTCAGGAATGAGTCAACAAAAGAATGAGCTGGCAATACATCATCAATAGCAGGAGCTCTGCACAGTCACACATGCTTTTTCCAACTAGTGCAGCAAAAGGCAAGCAGTCTTTTCAAGGATATTGAGCCACCTCAAAATGCCATGTAAAGAGCAGAGAATCCATCCATTGCAGCACTTGGCTTTGATGCTACATTAGTGTAGAAGTGAGATATGGAGAAAACCTACAGTGCAACTTAACAAAGCGCTGAATGCTTTGGAGACCTAAAATGAACCATCTTGGCTCTTCGGAGGATGTGCTGGAGAGTCTTGAGGCTCAGATCCATAATCTGCACTGCTTTTTGCAGCAGCAGTACAGGGATGGAGACAGCTGAGAGCCTGACACCTCTGCAGCTCCACCACCGCTTCACCATCTGCTAAGGTTCATTAGCCAGGGTGCACAAAAACCAGCAGAGCTTCAGGCTCATGGAGCCGGGGAAAAGTGTGGCAGATCGAGTTGAACTATGAAAAGCAGGCCCAGTGATAAAAGTACTCAGACAAACAACAAGGCAGATTGTAGAGGTGTTGCAAAGAGGTGGTGAATTTGAATCACAAAGCTGAGACCCAGACCTGGAATGTAGTTTGTAACACCAGTTCAGTTAAAGAAAACAGCAAAGACACCAGTACATCTGCATCTCCACACAAAGAGGTTCACCTGCTTGTGTGCAGCTGACCAGTGCTAAACACCCCTGCTGCACTGAACGACAGCACAACATTTAACATCTCGGTTGTGCCACCTGCCAGTGCAGCATGCAACATTTCTGCTGCACCATCTGAGAACACAGCACTACCATACTCTGCCGATGTGCCCTTGTCACTAGCCACATGACCGAAGTGGGAGAGAAGACTACCCCACCATTTCGATGAGTTTGTGCACCATTGGCCATTGGGGACAGCAACTCTGAAGGGGGACTATGAAATGGTTTTGGACAAGGAACATCAGCCAGAGATGAGTCACCAACAGAATGAGCTGGCATTGAGTCAACAATAGCAAGAGTGCCTATAAAAACGGTAATTCCTCACAGTCACCAGTGCTTTTTCCAAGTAATGCGGCAAAAGGCACGCAGTCCTTTTAAGGGTAACGAGTCATCTCAAATAGCCATGTAAAGAACAGAGAATCTATCCGTTGTGGCGCTCAGTGCTGGTGCTACAATACAATATCTGAAAATAAAGAGAGGCGAAGGTCTCACTAAAGCATTTTGACTGAGCTCTTAAATAAAAATAATAAAATGATAAAATCAACAATTTTGGAAATACTATTGCGGCAGAATGAGAGCACCAACAAGCCATTGAATTAAATGAAGAATAATTAACAGCAAGAATCAGCAGAGTGAAATTGGTTGGAGTTTGATGCCCTGACATAGCTAGTCACCTGTTGGCTCATTTCACATCTCATTTTTGTTTGGCTTCCATTTAAGAACAAAAGAAGTAATTCAAAGGAGTGAGTCTTAAAAGAACAAGGCAATTAAGTTGTGGAGTATGTCAGACTTGCCGACCAAGTGGCTGATCTTGTCACAGACCGTTTCAGTTTAAACAACTGAAAATCTCTGCCCATTTCATGTTTATTGACTGCATGCTGACTTACCATGCTGACAATAACCTCTCTCTGATCATATGTTACTTCCTCAAAATGGCTTTCGTCACATCATCCATTCAGGTGCTGCACAAATGGCTCCCACCCTCTCTATGTAAAGCGCTCTGAGTAGTGAGAAAATTGCTATATAAATGTAAATAATTATTATTGTTATTATTATTATTACTTTAAAACGAGTTATGTTTTCATGACCTGAGTGAAGATGAGATTTTAACAGTTATTTTAATGATACAATTTTGGTTCAAAAATACATCTTACCAGGAAACATCAAGTTCTACCTTCCAGCAATTTGCCATCCTTGATCCCCGATTCAAATGTACTGCTTTGCATTTTCTCAAATCAAATCATATATAGTGGCAGAGGGGTTATCAATGCTGCATCACAGCTCTGTAGTCCTAAGCTATATCTTTACTAAGACATCATCTGTGTGGAATTTATAGGGCCTATAAAAAGCTTTCAGCCTCTTGGTACTTTTCACAACATTGTATCATAGTGGGTTTAAGTTGGCTTTTTTCATACCTATCAACAGAGGAAGAATCTTTAATGTCAAAGTGAAAACAGTTCTCTACAAAGTGATGTAAATGAATGACAAATATAAAACACTGTGAATACAAACAGAAATCCACTTTGATTCAATGTTGTATGAGAATCAAATTTGAAAACTTCCAAGGGGGTGAATACATTTTATGGGGACTGTATATGCATTCCCTGTATCCCTGTGGGCTTTCCCCAGGTGCTGCAGTTTTCTCATAGCAAAGACTTGCCAGTTAGATCAATGGATGACAGTGGTGTGCATGTGAATCTGATACAATCTTCACTTTTCTGTTGTTCCTGATCAACTGGGTTGTGGTAGTCAGATGATGAACCCTGCAACGGCCTGGTGTTCTGTCCAGGACAGGCCCTGGCTAAAGTGAACCCTAAATTGGAATCAGCATGTCTATAAAATGAGTGAATGAAGAAAGGAGATTCCAGTTACAATAAGAATCATTTTTAAAGAATAAAGAAGAGCAGGAAGAGTGGAGTTTCAGTACAACCGGTTCTCAATTTTGTAATAGTCTATAACTGAACAATGCTGTATACATTGATCTTGTTGTTAATTAGTAAAGCTTCGTGGCTTATTTTGTCATTTAAAATGAGATTTAAGAAAGAGCAATCCATTAATCTTTATACCTGGAAGAATACTGTTCACATCTGTTGGTTTTTTTTTCTATAGTACGCCTTTCTTCCATCCCAAGCATTGCTTCTACAGCCACTCTTAAGTACTTAAGCCAAGTCCTGCGCTGTGTAATGTCAATCAGCCATTTCTGTGAAACTAAAAGTTAAGCACTCCAATTGCACTCATTTCTCTTGTAATCAGTACCAGGAATTGTTCAGATTGCTAAAATACTAATATATGTGATAATGTTTATAAAGTTAACTCATGGATGTGTGAGATCACCATAGTAAACATGAGAACAGATTTAATTTGGATTAAAAAAAAAATATTTCACAGCATATTTCTTTTCAGAAATGTTTTGTAGACCTCTTCATCTCAAAATGGGCATTTTGTAACTATTCATCACAGAGGGACATAGCCTATCCTGGCAGCATCTAGCATAAGGAGTGGTGAACTCTAGATGTGATGTCACTCCAGAACAGGACAGGACACACTCAAAGTCACTGAGGCACATTTAGTGTCATCAGTCTACCATTCTTGCATCAGTTTATTGCTTTGGGGCAAAACTAAAGAAAAGCTTTGCAGAGATGGAGGGGAAGGTGCAAACTCCCCACAGACTGGGGTCAAGCTAAGTAAGGACAAATTTCTCTGGAGCTGTAAGACAATTAACCAACACCTAGCAATGTTGTCTTCATAGTCTTAAAAACTGTGACCCTTTTCATCATGGGTGTTAATATGTTAATGCTGTCCTAACTTCAGTGGCCTTGGAGACCAGTGAAAAAAGGGCCTAATGCATAGCTTTAAGTGGTATTAATAAACGTGTTTCGAATAGCCTGCAGCACGCCTTTTCTTCTGAAACAGTGGATGTTAGCCTTTGTGTATAAATCTTTTTCCTGTACTCAAGACAAGAGCTCCCTGATATTCCAGTAGACCCTCTCATCATCAAGAGCTTCTTTATCATCTCATCGTCCTGTTACTGTAAAAACAACATGGCAAAGACGCCAGCCTTCTCTATGAAATATTTATTAAAATGTGTTTGATGGAAGGCGGGTAAATGTTTTAGTTTCCATAAAAAGGCTTTGAAATTCTTTCAGGTTTCACTCTTGAAGCCTTTTAATCGTATTATGTAGCCACACTTTGCATGTGTAATTTTAAGGGGCTTTGCCTGTGCCCTTCATTTACAATTCAATAGCAACAGCAGAGCCAATTTTTTACCACCAAGATGGATATAACAATTGCAGTTCTTTATGCAAGTGCTACCTTGCCCCACTTGAGCATAAAAACTCTACTTTTCATATTGCTAAAATGTTTTTCATATTGTAAAAATAAATGAGGTACTTTGCTCGGTTGTTAGCTCCTTAGTCAGGGAATGTGCTCCAGTTAAACCCATGTTAAGCAGCATGACAGCCCTTGTGAATAAGAGAATGTTAGTCATCTGTGCAATGGGGTGCTGCCACAAGCCCTTCAGGCCTGCTTTCACAATTTTTGTCGTTCTTTGTTTTTCACATTTCTGCTCCTGATGTCTTGAAATAGTCACTCTAAAGTCATATGATTTTGCTTAAATGCCTTAAATTTCCTTTCCTGCATTATAGCACTTTTACATAGATATGTGCACTTAAGTACATGACTGTGGAATGATTTTGGTACTTTGTGTGACTGTTTTACATTTGTCAGTCTCTGTTCTAAACCTGTCCACAGAGAAGAGGAGACCATAATATTCAAATAAATGTAATTGATTCTGGGCTACTGTCTCACAGCTAGGAAAAGCCATCCTCTGTATAGAGTTCACATGGGTTTTAACTCTGAAATCCAAAGGAATGCTGGGTACATGTGTTGGTACTTGACTTCTAAGTTGTGGGGTATATCAGATTTGCCGACCACGTTGCTGATGTTGTCATGAACCATTTCTGTTTAAACAACTGAAAATCTCTGCCCATTTCACATTTACTGACTTACCATCCTGACAATAACCTTTCTCATATATTACTTCCTCAGAGAATTTCAGCCTGTCATTGAAACAACATCTACTCCATCTAAACACTTTCTTACAACTCTCACCGTGTGTTGTGCAATCTTTTTCATACTATTTGCTTCTGTTAAATTAGTTTTGATACTTGTAAATCTTACTGGCCTTTAGTTATTTGGATCAGCCTGACCACCTTTTTCATTTACTGGGATAACATTTTCTAGCTTTCACTCTTTAAGAACTTACCTGATATGCAGTGATGTTTGAAAAATATGCATCAAGTACCTATATGCTGTACATTTGACAATAATGACCCTACAAACAAAATAAGGGTTTATATAATTGTTCACTAACCTCCTTAACCACCCTAGGATAAATGTCTTCTGTCTCTGTGGTTTGTTTGACCGCAGCAATTTTAATCTAAACAACACCTCTCTCTCTACAATTTCCAAATCACTAATTACCTCCTTGACAGTCTCTGTAACTGCTAGAAGGTTATTCGTTTTTTGAAATTCAGAGCTTTTGCTATTTAGCTGTCCGTATATTTTAGTTCACCCTTACTGTTTCCAATGGACTTCACCTCGTCCTTGACCATGCTTTTACTACTAAACTTCTAAAAGACTCTCTTTTGGTGAACCTTTGTTTTTTTCTTTATATTTCACTCTAATTGTCTTTTAGCATTCTGAATATTCTTTTTAGTTTTTCATCTCATATTCTCATATGGGCTAAAGGTTGCTTTAAACCTCTTCCTGCAGTGTCTTTATACACCTCAGCCACTGGTCCCATTAAGATTGTCACATCTTAAGAGTAACCCCCGCTGTCTAACTACATACGAGTATGGTGCTGATTGTGTAGAGACTGCCACCACATAATGCCCTCTTTCACCCTGGTGGTCTCTTCTCTTCTCCCAGCCCTCCATGATATTGCTTTCTCTTTATGCAAGTAGTGCCTGGTATTTTTGTAAAGTCCTTGGACACATGCTCTGTAGTATCCTTTGGGTACAAAGTACATGGAGATACCGAAACTGCTTCTCATTCTCAATTACCTCTAGAAGCCTATTGAGTAAAAAGTATGTGAAGTTCCCCTAGAAGATTAGAGGGCACCAATAAAGGTATAAATACCTCCAAGCAGACTTAGGGCATCAGATAACTCGAAGCAGGGTGAGGAGAGACCACATTTCTCTTTAAAGGAAACTGCAATAGGAGGCCAGTCTAGATGGTATAACTTTAACATCATTGATGGCTCAATGGTGCTGTGAAGACAAATGCAGCTGTAAGATGCTCTACGCTTGTTGGTAGTTTAGTAGTTCTTATGATGCCCACAAACTGTTCTGTGAATTAGGTTTGGATTCAGAGCTGTCCTGTGGCCAATAGCTGATTCAGCATTGAGCTGGACCAAGGACTTAACTGTCAGGAGATAAAGAGAAATGTAGGATGAGGAGGGGAGTGCTTGGTGTTGTTATGGTGGGCAAATGAATGAGTTACTGCACCACATAGACAGAGGACTTGAAACTGGATTGTTAGGGTCAGACAGCCTGCAGATTTTGTTGTTTAGTTTTCTTTTTATTTGCTTCCATTTGTTCTTCAAATTTTGAATAAATATTCCCTTTGTTTTTTATTGTTGTCCTTGGCTTTGTTCTAGGTACTAGAAAAGCTGTGATAATGCTCTTATTTTGTAAGTATATACACAGTACGTATAAATGTAAAATTTGTTTTCCATTTTGTCTCTTTTTGTTTCATTCTACATATAGTGCTACATACTTTTTTCATTTGTTTGGCATTCATGCAGCATTTTCATGTCCATTTCACACATCTGGTTTTCATTTGAAGGCATTAATTGTTCCATATTCACATCGTGGGTACCGTCTTGAAACTCGATTCTGTTTACTTCAAACACCATAGGGCGAGTGCAGTTGTTAAAAATAACTTTTGGTTTTTATTTCAGTTCCTTTTCAATTCCATTTCGTTCCCAGCCCTACTTATTCTATTCGTATAATGAAGTGTTGCACGCAGTAATGATATTGGGAGCCAATCGTGTTTTCTGTGTGGTTAGTAAGTAATCTTTTCATGAAATAACGGTCAGGCCGGCATATGCTCTCTTTCTGCTTGGATCACATCACAGTTTATGTTCACCATAAGGTAAAGCAAATTTCTGTGTGTCAAGAGCAATTTTCCATAACAACATAGAAGCTGTGAGAAAAGGGGTTTTGAGGACAGCTGAGAGCGAAGCAGTGTGATACATTTTAGATTGCAGCAGTAAGTGACATACAGAGATACCTTTCTTTTTTTTTTTCCTTGAGATCTTTATATGAAGTGCACATTAGGAGATTACTAGTTATTTCAAGTTTACAATGGCCTATGATGTTTTTCACAAAAAGTTATAGCAATATATGACGTCACTTTTAAAATGCTTTACAAGTGCCAAGGGGGCTTTGGTCCTATCTAGCTTGTTGTTCTCCCATCACTTATCCTGCAGAGGCCAAGTGCTGCCAGGCTTTTATTCTTATCATCTTTCAGTTTGCAGCAATTTTAATTTTTAACTACTGTATTAGTTTTGTTACTGGAAAACCGATACCAGCTATGGATACCAACTAGGTTTGGCTCTTGTCTTGTGAGGTGTGCTGATCCTAAACCATAGCTGGCTTCAGTAGGTGCATCACTGAATAAATAAAATGGCCTTTTAAATTAGACTTGTAGGTTGCCAGTTCAGCCCCCATGTCTAATTCACTGTATAACATGCAGTGAATCTTGAACAGTAATTGGCTTTTGGTTTAAATGTAGAAACTACACTGTAGTGTTAACAGTGTACGGTGTTTGTAGTGTGACATAATGGCTAAAGAACAGTGCCTGTATTGGTCAAGCATCTCAGATTAGGAAAATGGTCCTAACTTTCTTACAAATCTCAATGTGATACACATTTTCTGCTCTTAGGAGTAGGAGTAATAACATTTTATTAATGTTCCTAATTTAGGAAACTATTCTTAACTTTTCCAGGATTTATGAGAGTTTGTGAGCTGTCCTAACTCGCTAGGAGTTGGCAGATGATGGTGTTCAACTATAGTTCAACATGCACATTCTGGGAAAGGCATAATATTTTGGAAATGCTGGACACAATGAACTTGTATAAAGATATTGATTTGACAGAGTAATATTCATAACAAATCTCCTATATCACGTGATCGCTCTGTCTACATTAGGAAGCCATGTACTGTCAACTGAAATTAACGTATCGGTAATGTTACGTGTTTTGGCCATAGGGGTAATTGCAGCTTTCCAATAAAGAAAACGTGGTATGTCACAATCAACTTTTTTTTTTAATTTTGCACCAAACTTTGAATGCCTTTGCAACGCGTAAGGTAATTACCAGATTTATATATCCCAACCACTGCGCAAGAGGTTATGTTGAAGTAAACAGCGTTCGTGCAAATCACTTGTTTTTCTGGAGCTGTTTGTGTGATTGACGGCTCGCACATAAAGATCATTGCCACAAGTGTGGATGAATCGCAAGCGATATCACTATAACAACGCACAAGTGATCATGGATGCAAACTTTATTGTAACAATGTACCGAGTTACGAAGACTGAGGCGCACACCTAATGACAGTTATGCCTGATAAAGAGAAGGTTTATTTAACAATGAATGACCCACAGCTGTCCTTTACCAAAACCACCCTCCCGCTGTTATGGCCACAGGAGATGACTCTAAAAGTAACAGTTACTGAACTAGGCACAGCTTTTCTGGTGCTGTTCCTGAAGTCTTCCAGTGTTCATGGTCATCTTCAAGAATCACATGCTGTGTCTCTCTCTTTCTGTGATCCCCCCTCTATTTATCCATTGACCCAGGAGTCTCCACCTGCCTTCTTTAATGCTCCTGGGCTTGTAAAGTATAACACAACTGTTCCAGGGGTTTGTGGAATTCAGAGCTCAGTGTACCTGTGTGACATTTTCCTGTCACTCATCTATCCAGCCATTCTTATCTTCAGATTAATATGCTGGCTACTACAGTATTATTATTGATGTTGTTGCAAAGTGGCAACAATTACATGTAGCTTAGCACAATATCTTACCTTATTATGTTTCTTCCTTTTTTCTTCTTTATCTTCTCCTACTACTTTATTATTATTGTTTGTATTATTACTTTGATGTGAAGCCTCAGCATTAGTATCAGCAAACTAATAAAATTACATCATGATTTCCAAGGAAACTAAAAAAATCCTTCCTGAGTTCCATTTTCCAGTGCCATAAGTTCATGATTTCATTTATTCTGAAATGTGAGCTCCTACTTCTCTCTGGTAGTGGGTGTAGGACACTTTACAACTTCTCATATTATACTCTGGAGTAGGACAATTCTTACCCAAGTCAGACTTTTAGTGGAGTTCATTGGAGCAATTCTGAGATACATGATAAATACGGGCATAGAACTCTTAGCCACAAAATGTCAGGTCCAATCATGGCCCCCAATTCACTATGTGACTCCAAGAAACTCACTTAACCTGCCCGTTTTCCAAGTGCCCAAAATCCAAATCTAACTCGTTGAACTATGTTTGCAAAGCACATTGGATAGAAAGGAGTTATTTGAAATAAAGTTGCTTGTTTACTTCTCTTCAAGTAATTGGATCTTGGATGTTGAAATACTTAAGTTGCTGCTGACATTATCGCTCCCCTTAATTAAGATGTGACTCAATCTTGAGGATTGCCTGCATATTTACTCTTTTTAATTTTGAGAAAATTAAAAACTCTTTGGATTCCAAGAGATGTGGATTGGCTAATTGCTAAAGCTGAAGCTGCATATTGTGCTTCTGTGTATTTGTTAATTCAGTTATGTATGACAGTATGGGATATGGATCAAGCCCTTCTGGCAGTCCTCCACACTCAGAATAATGCAAAATAGAGGAAACACATGAAGAAAAAACAAATAGCACAATCAACAATGGAATAGAGGTACAAATTAACTCAATCTAAGAAACAATCCTGCAGCCTCTCTTGGTCTAATTTGAGCTGCTGTCCCATGTTTACCTAGTGATGTTGGATGGGGTTTGTCTCAGCTCCAAAAACACCATTTTTCATTTGTCTCTTCCTAAGCTTGATGTCTTTCATGGTTACCCCAAACCCTCCACCCAACTCCAGATTCAGTGTGTCTCCAGTCATAAAGCAGCTCTGCAGCCCATCACAGCCACACTTTGTAATCAACTTCAGTCTTACTGGGGACTCTCATCTTGCTCCCGAGAAAAGAGATTAGAAGTAACTGTAGTAGTCCATGGTTCCATTGCACACCTGAGCTTTTAGTTGCATTTAAAGAGTTGGATCTCTCAGGTAGCTGCCTACCTTAAGAGGCAACACTGTCCTAATCTTTCCAGTCTGAGACCTTGTGTTACCATCTAACAGCCTGGAGGTTTCTACCTCACCTACTGTCTGTTCCCATTTTTAATAGGACAAATGGCCCCACCTTTTCTGGTTTGGGCGTTATGCTAACACCTATTGGCTAAAAAAGTGTGCTGACACAATTCCAAACCTACTCTCTAACAGGGACCTGGGCATCTCTATGACTTGCTAGGATGCCTTTCTTTTAGTGTCCTTAAGGAATGTTACATGATTCTATCTAGGCTGTCACGCTCCCTCTTCCATGTTGGTGACCCTACCAGCACCCTTTTTATTGCACCACTTATAAAGTTCGAGCCTCTCAGTGGACCACAGACATCATAGCTACTGTATCTAGAGTTCTAGATGACAACACAGAATTTTACCCTTCCCTTTGTTAAACTATGGATGCCTTTGCCTCTGGTTACCTTTTGTAAGCTGGGTACCTGTTCAGGCATAATCTTTAATAAAACTCAATCTGGGTCTTTTCAGCTGTGATTGAGAAACTGAATTTTATCTCAATATAAAGCTCTTTACAATGAAAGCAAATAAGAATATACTCGTACTTATAGAGGAATAGCTTATTAAGTCACGCATGGCACCTCATAAACTGTCTGTTAAACAGGGCAATGAAAAAGAAATACAGATAAAATCAGAACCAAATAAAAGAAAACTCTTAATAAACAACTTGAATAGACACACTATTGATTGAACCAGCATACATCATTCATCAGCTTTAAAGATAATACAAAAGCAAAGAATATATACTTGGCTGTTTTGAAAACCCAATGACTAAATCCAAATTACAATAACAATAATTTTAATAAAAGAATTGAGTCATACATAAATATCAAACAACATTAGTGAAATGTTCTGTAATGCTTGGAGTCACCAAGAATCAGGGGACAGCGCCCTGATCTGAAAAGCCGACAGGTCTGAGTTGAATCATTTTTCACTCTGTTAGAGTAACAGATACATGTTCATTTTTTAAAAGTGTGGTGGAAGCAGCCTTTGAATATTCTATCGCAACACACACATAAACATTTGCAAGCTATTACTGTAAATGTTAAATAATGGGAATTAGTAGCATTTTCACTAATATGTTAATGCAAGTTTTAAACAGCATAAAACACGTCTTAAATTTGCCACTTGCAATAGACTATCTAACACACAAAGTGATTATTTGTAACTTAAATCATTTCTGGCATCTGTGTATCCACTGAAATGCTCTATGTGAATTGGCACCATTTTACCATAAATTAATTAGGACTAGTCATGAAAAAATAAGGCGAAAGTTCAGAGTCTGGTTGGGATGAAACGTTTAATTCCTCGGTTTCCACTGACATAGCCCTTACTTGCGGCAGAGCAAGCACAGACAGAAATGGCCAAGTAATGAAGATAGATGCATCCTGTTATCAGGCAGCCATTTACTGGGGCTTGATGTAACCTTAAACATTGCAGATAGCTCAATGGCACTTGCCACAAAGAATCTAATTAATGAATAGCAGCCTGAAAGAAAATGAGCAGCGTGCATTTGCAGATGAATTCCGGACACCAATTAAATTCTGTTCAAATATCACACAGAAACTGTTTCATTTATCCCTGATGGAACACACAGCGCTGGTGCTTTCAGATTTTTCATGGGAGCTTTTTTTTTTTTTCTTCATACTTACGCTGCTGTTAGGAACCCAGGTGCAATGTAATATGTGTACTGCGCTCTTGGGACGTATGGCAAGATAATAGTAGGCTTATGATTGCCACCTGAATGACAGCTGCCTTTCAATTATTATTATTATTATTATTATTATTATTATTATTTTGTTTTCGATTGATCACTTTTAAATATTAGTGGTTGATTTCTTTTTATTTAGATTGATATTGTTACACTTACAAAGAAACAGTGTTGTGTATCTATCATACCAATATATGTAAAGATGAGAAAGCTTGACATCTATCTATCTATCTATCTATCTATCTATCTATCTATCTATCTATCTATCTATCTATCTATCTATCTATCTATCTACATTTGACATTGCTACAGTAATACAATAGAATAGCTCTAATCATTATACATTCTATCAATAGACATCCATCCATTTTCTTAAATGTCTTTGTCTAGTATAGAAGACAGCAAAGATCTACAGCCTCTCATGCCAACACTCCCTCATGAGGTGACACCAATCAACCTAACCTGCATCCCTTTGGAATATTTTAAAAATCCAAAGAGCTGCCAAAGAAAATAAAACCAAACATGGACACAGGGAGAACCTTGAAGTCCCACAGAAACAGTGATGGGGCTGTAAATAAACCCAGAATTCTAAAGCAGTGAAGCAACAGCACTAGTAGCCACTGTGCCAATAAGTCACATCCAGTCAATAAAGCTGAATAAACAAAATTAAGAAATAATATTTCAGTGGGTAGTACTTTATTTTCAGAGGGTCAGAAATCATTTCCTCACTTTGGCACTTGGATTGTTCTCTCTCTGTTACTCAGTCTGTGGCACACACACTTAGCTATTGATTCACTGGCATTTCTTTCTTTCTTTCTTTCTTTCTTTCTTTCTTTCTTTCTTTCTTTCTTTCATATCTATATTGTATGCTGTGTTTCTCTGAAGATGTAATAAGATCTACGGTACCAAAATAAATATACAAGAGCAGGACAAACAAACACAGAATAACAAGTACAACATATCAAAACACATAAACACATGTCATATAAGCTCTTTTTCTTTTTTTCTAGTACAACCTAGTGAGGAAGTGGTGGCGGAGGCAGGGGGACAGAACTGGGCAGAGAACAGCGTACCAGTTCATCACAGGAATAACTCACACTGGGCCTATTCTGACATGCCAGTTAATACAACAGCTTGAATTTGTATTGTGATAGAAAACTAAACACCTTACAAGGCCCTCATGCTAATACAGAAGAGACCACAGCTGGGAAGCAAGCCAGAGTCCAAGTGCTGTGAGGTTGTAACATGACCCACTGTGCCATACATTTGGCTGAAAAGAGTACATCCATCAACATTAAGGCTTTTATTTAAGAAAAGATAATGAACACGGAGGTAACAATATACAAATAAGCAAAGTGAAGTCTACCTGCTAGTACTTTAGCCTTACCAAACTGGATCAGTCCACATTAAAGCATCTCTCACCTTTAAAATGTTTCCTTCTTATTAATGAGCACATTTCTACTGTGCCAGTATATCATTTCACAAATCTCTCCTACCAGCTCTAAATGCAGCATGGCCATTCATATCCCACATTGACATTAAATTCTAGGGTCACCTTTCAGGTCATTTTAAACTGTCCTTTGTCACTGGTTTCACTGTCCCATTCTGTCCTGTTCTGTATCAAAAGGGCCAGTCAGTCAGAGATACTCCTGGACCACCCAACCTCTAAAATGTGCGCTTTGGACCCTAATAGCCTCTTTTACTGGAATTTCCTGAAAACTTTTTTTTTCTTTAGTTCAGGATGGTGTTCAAGTCGCCTTA
This sequence comes from Polypterus senegalus, assembly GCF_016835505.1. Taxonomy (NCBI): domain Eukaryota; kingdom Metazoa; phylum Chordata; class Cladistia; order Polypteriformes; family Polypteridae; genus Polypterus; species Polypterus senegalus. The sequence continues at coordinate 75,765,202 of NC_053167.1, forward strand.
AAACAGTTTCCAGGATCATCCTCATCCACATGTCCCTGAGATATTTATTATACCCCTGTCACCAGATGACCTACTATGACTCTAAAAGCAAAATAGCCCTGCACCAAAGTTTAAGTTTAAAAACTAGTACTATATATTTTTTATTATGTACAACGTTCTCTGTGAGAGGATGGCACAGTGGTACAGTTGTTAGTGATTCGGCTTCTCAGCTCCAGAGTCCTGCTTTCAAATTCTGGTCCATCACTCTATGAGGGAATTTTATACTTACTCCTGCTGTCTCTGTGGTTTATTCCCCAGGTACTCTGATTTTCCTTCCACATTTCAAAGAGGCACAATGTTTTTTAGATTAATTGTAAGCATTACATTTGGGCAGTGTGAAGTGTATCCTGTGCTAGAATGATGCCCTGTGCAGTATTTAAGCTTTTCTTGAGCTCATACCACTTGGAAGACCACAGGTCCCTCAAACATGATCTCAATTAAGCAGGTTCAAAAATGAGCGTAAGGTCTCTGTTAGCCTATATTTTTGTATTTCAAAACCAGAGCTATACAAGAGACTAAAGCTTACATATGCTTTTTTATCCATCCATCCATCCATCCTCTTCCGCTTATCCGGGGTCGGGTCGCGGGGGTAGCAGCTTAAGCAGAGAGGCCCAGACTTCTCTCTCCCCAGCCACTTCTTCCAGCTCTTCCAGGAGAATCCCAAGGCGTTCCCAGGCCAGCCGGGAGACATAGTCCCTCCAGCGTTTCCTGGGTCTTCCCTGGGGCCTCCTCCCGGTTGGACGTGCCCGGAACACCTCACCAGGGAGGCGTCCAGGAGGCATCCTGATCAGATGCCCTGAGCTCCTCCTGGATGACTGAGCTTCTCACCCTATCTTTAAGGGAAAGCCCAGACACCCTGCGGAGGAAACTCATTTCAGCGGCTTGTATTCGCGATCTCGTTCTTTCGGTCACTACCCATAGCTCATGACCATAGGTGAGGGTAGGAGCGTAGATCGACTGGTAAATTGAGAGCTTTGCCTTACGGCTCAGCTCCTTTTTCACCACGACAGACCGATGCAGAGCCCGCATCACTGCGGATGCCGCACCAATCCGCCTGTCGATCTCACGGTCCATTCTTCCCTCACTCGTGAACAAGACCCCGAGATAATTGAACTCCTCCACTTGGGGAAGGATCTCTCCCCCAACCCTGAGAGGGCACTCCACCCTTTTCCGGCTGAGGACCATGGTCTCGGATTTGGAGGTGCTGATTCTCATCCCAGCCGCTTCACACTCAGCTGCAACCGATCCAGAGAGCTGAAGATCACGGCCTGATGAAGCAAACAGGACAACATCATCTGCAAAAAGCAGTGACCTAATCCTGAGTCCACCAAACCAGACCCCTTCAACACCCTGGCTGCTCCTAGAAATTCTGTCCATAAAAGTTATGAACAGAATCGGTGACAAAGGGCAGCCCTGGCGGAGTCCAACTCTCACTGGAAACAGGCTCAACTTACTGCGGCAATGCGGACCAAGCTCTGACACCGGTTGTACAGAGACCGAACAGCTCTTATCAGGGGTCCGTACCCCATACTCCCGAGCACCCCCACAGGATTCCCGAGGGACACGGTCGAACGCCTTTTCCAAGTCCACAAAACACATGTAGACTGGTTGGGCAAACTCCCATGCACCCTCCAGGATTCTGCTAAGGGTGTAGAGCTGGTCCACTGTTCCCGACCAGGACGAAAACCACACTGTTCCTCCTGAATCTGAGGTTCGACTATCCGATGGACCATCCTCTCCAGAACCCCCGAATAGACTTTTCCAGAGAGGCTGAGGAGTGTGATCCCTCTGTAGTTAAAGAGGGGAACCACCACCCCGGTCTGCCAATCCAGAGGCACTGTCCCCGATGTCCATGTGATGTTGCAGAGGCGTGTCAACCAAGACAGTCCTACAACATCCAGAGCCTTAAGGAACTCGGCGATCTCATCCACCCCGGGCCCTGCCACCAAGGAGTTTTTTGACCACCTCGTTGACTTCAGTCCCAGAGATGGGAGAGCCCACCTCAGAGTCCCCAGGCTCTGCTTCCTCGTGGAAGGCATGTTAGTGGGATTGAGGGGTCTTGAAGTACTCCCCCACCGATCCACAACGTCCAGTGAGGTCAGCAGCGCACCATCCCCACCATATACGGTGTTGACACTGCACTGCTTCCCCTCCTGAGGCGCGGACGGTGGACCAGAATCTCCTCGAAGCCGTCCGAAAGTCATTCTCCATGGCCGCTCCAAACTCCTCCCATGCCCGAGTTTTTGCCTCAGCAACAACTGAAGCCACATTCGCTTGGCCTGCGGTACCTATCAGCTGCCTCCAGAGACCCACAGGACAAAAAGTCCTATAGGACTCCTTCTTCAGCTTGACGGCATCCCTCACGCGGTGTCCACCAACGGGTTGGGGATTGCCGCCACGACAGGCACTGACCACCTTGCGGCCACAGCTCCAGTCAGCCGCCTCAACAATAGAGGCACGGAACATGGCCCATTCGGACTCAATGTCCCCCACCTCCCTCGGGACATGGTTGAAGTTCTGCTGAAGGTGGGAGTTGAAACTACTTCTACCAGGGGACTCTGCCAGCCGTTCCCAGCAGATCCTCACAACACGTTTGGGCCTACCAGGTCTGACCGGCATCTTTCCCCACCATCGAAGCCAAATCACCACCAGGTGGTGATCAGTTGACAGCTCCGCCCCTCTCTTCACCCGAGTGTCCAAGACATATGGCCGCAAGTCCGGCGACACAACCACAAAGTCATCATTGACCTGAGGCCTAGGGTGTCCTAGTGCCAAGTGCACATATGAACACCCTTATGCTTGAACATGGTGTTCGTTATGGACAATCCATGACGAGCACAGAAGTCCAATAACAAAACACCGCTCGGGTTCAGATCAGGGGGGCCATTCCTCCCAATCACAGCCTTCCAGGTCTCACTGTCATTGCCCACGTTAGCATTGAAGTCTCCCAGCAAAATGAGGGAATCCCCAGAAGGTATGCCCTCTGGCACCCCCTCCAGAGACTCCAAAAAGGGTGGATATTCCAAACTGCTGTTCGGCGCGTAAACCCCAATGCACAGGCTCCAAGTCGGGGGGCAATAAGTATGCCCACACCTGCTTGGCGCCTCTCACCGGGGGCAACTCCAGAGTGGTAGAGAGTCCAGCTCCTCTCAAGGAGATTGGTTCCAGAGTGCAAGCTGTACGTCAAGGTGAGTCCGACTATATCTAGCCGGAACCTCTCGATCTCGCACACCAGCTCAGGCTCCTTCCCTTCAGAGAGGTGACGTTCCACGTCCCAAGAGCCAGTTTCTGTAGCCGAGGATCAGACCGCCAAGGTCCCTGCCTTCGGCCACCACCCAACTCACACTGCACCCAACCTCCTTGGCCCCTCCCATAGGTGGTGAGCCCATGGGAAGGAGCTTTTTTATTCATTTCAAAAATAGTCATACGCCTTCCATTAGTGTTCATTATTTCAGAGTGTGTAAATTCTGTTGTGAAAGTTCAGCATTTGCCATTTACTTAATCATTTGTTCCATCTACTGTATATACCTTCACATTTATACAAAGAATGCCACAAAAGTGAAAACAGGCCCAATTTCCATAATGTATTTTTATTTTTCTCTAACAAATAACATTATTGCTCAATCATGCAATTTTTTCCATTCAAATAAAAAATTCAAATAACAATGTTTATGTAATTATTCAGTCCTTCCATCCATTTTCTAAATTTGCTTAGTGCCTATTGCAGCAACCCCTATTGCAAGGCAGAAACTGACCCCAGTACATCAACAAAGCCTGCTCACAATGGGTCTAACCAGCTCTCTTAAATGGGTGGAAAATTCACATAAAAATGGAAAGAATGGAAGCACCGCACAGACCGTGACTGTAATGGCAATCAAAACTGAAGATCTGAGGGTGTGAGGTGGAAGCACCAGCCACCTTACCACCACAGTGCTGACCTGGTTATTATATAACATCCTTATATTCTGTATATGTTAAGAATACTCTCCTGGACTGGCCTGCTTACGAAACGTACAATCGTTGTACAAAACACTTTAAACAATTGTGTGCAGTATAAGGTTGTAATTCTAAATACCTAAGAGTCTCACACTTTCTTTCTTTCTTTCTTTCTTTCTTTCTTAAATGAAAGTAAAAGTGAGTTTGGACAGCTAAAACACCTAAAAAACAGAAAAAGGTCAATGTACAGTAAAACAAGTTAATCAACAGGGAAGATGACCCAAATTATGAAGAACCATTTTAAAAATTAATAAAATGCAGTATAACTGAAGATTATTATTATTAATAGTATTATTATTAGTAGTAGTAGTAGAAATATTAGTATCTGTTTATTTATATAACCAGAACCTTTAACCTATTTATGGTAAGCTTCAAGCTTCAGCTTCAGCAGTGGCTCTTGCCAACTGCACTACTGCATCCTCTTATATTGCTTGTACTTCCATTTTACTAAAAAAAGCATATTTGATTTTAAATATTTTTATTTACTACGAAAACAAAAAATGTGACATTAAGAATAGTAAATGGACGTAAGTGCAGAATTAAAATAATATTTAGAATTTCTTTTATTCATTCTAGATAAATGCATATTTGAATAAAACAGGCCCGGTTACAGTATTGCTTTTAGATTCACTTAGTAATCTACCTAGATTGTATTCTACAGGATTGTGGGTGCACTTTAATGATCGCTTTCCTATTTAATTTGCATTTTGATTAAAGAAAATTAAACAACACAGGGCCACAAAATGATCAATAATTAAGCACAATTAATTTGGAACACTATAATTCACTTGCTATTTGCTATTTACACCTATTGCCTTTCCAGCAGTCTCTGCTCCATTAAAATTTAACTTTTACAGTACTGCTTACAAAATACAATATATTTCATCTCTTATTTTTATGATACTGGTTACTCTTCTCCACTGCCAAGTTGACTTTTATTTTTCTCTGCGTCAAATTAAAGTGCTTTGTTTGATTTTTTCCAGCTAAATATCATAGCTTTTGACTTACAGTATTAATATATGCTGAAGATTTTTTAATGTACCTTTTTGAAGCCTCATTTTATTGATTCTTTCTGGAAGTTAAAATTAAAGACTTGTTGAATTCACTTGTAAATTTCACAGCTAGATTTTCTGTGGCTTTCTTTAAATTTTTACAATTCAATGACAATAAGTTCTTCCCAAGACAATATCTCACTCAATACTATATTTAATTATTGATTGTAAACACATTACTGTACTTCTATTCTGTGCCATATGTGCTCTCTTTTTTATGACAAGAAACATCGAATTTGTTTTTATCAGGTGCTTTTGAGGGAAAAAAAATAACTACAACTGTTTTCAGTTACCATATAATAAAAAATTTAAATGCAGAGGCTTCCTAATTTCAAGTAATTCTGGAGCTCAGCTTCTTTATTCTAGGAGATTGAACAACACTCAGTGTTTTAAGCTTTTTTAAAGTTTTATATGAAAGCAATAACATATACATTGCACTTTTTCACTTCACAGTACTTTTGCTCATTTTCCTGCTTAATTCAATGTAGGGTGGCACAAGGAGACAAGGGTTAGGGCTGCTGGTGAAAGAATCCCACATCCCAGGTGTGACTCCCACCCATTTGTGTCCCTAGAGTTTCCACCATCTCCTTATATTTGTGTGGCTTTTCCTTTGGACATTCCAGTCTTCAACCAAAATCTCCAAAGACAAGCATGGAAGGTTAACTGTTGATTCTGAAGTGTCTCTCTATGAGTATGGGTGTGTGCATTAGGGGCTCCTGCAGTGGACTGATGGTTTCTCTTCTGCATTTTTTCTGGAATAGACTTCGGCCTCCTGTGACCCTGAATTGGAGGAAGTGGTTGAAAGAACATAATGTTAGTGTATGTTCCGTTTTATTATATAAAGCAGTTTAGGGTTGCTTGTGGTATAGCGGGTCCACAGCTCCCATCAAAAGGCCAGTTTTAAATAAATAATCGCCACGCTGAGGGGGCATGGTGGTTGAGTGGCTGAAGCAGTTCCAGGGGGATTCGTGGTGTGGGTGTTTCTCACCTAAGTGCACAGGTGAGAAACCATCCACATCCGTAATTGTTCCCAGGAGCTGCTGATTGCTACAGCTGCCCCGTCCTCTTCATAAATAGAAGTGCGAGGCTGTTTAAAAAGGAGAGAAGAAAGAAAAAAGGGAGGAAAAAGAGACAGAGGCTGCAGGAAGTTGTATGGAGAGAGAGAACCGGTGTGAGCAAGCGAGCGAGTGCTCACAGGCAGGTAGGCAGGCAGGCAGCTGGACGGTGAGCCCAAGCAGGGGTGTTTGGCCAACACTCAGTGGGGCAGAAGGAAGCGGTCGCCCCAGCTGAGCAAACAAGGTGCTGGGGTGATCAGTGAAGAAGGACGACTGGCTGCGTAAGGCCGGGAAGGCAGCGGGAGTCTGGACTTGGGACGTGGATTCCCCAGAGTGAGAGCCCTGGTCATTGGGGATCCCAAGTCGCTGTTCGGTGGAGTCTATCAGAGCCAGGAATCGGTGAGGCGAACCAACCAGTAAAAGTAGGCAGAGAAGGTCAGCTGCTGCAGAAGAGCGACTTTCCTGTTGCGGGGCCCAGATGGGAGAGGCTGGGGAGCCGCCAGATAAAGAAGGCACCAGGCTGTGTGCTTTTTAAAAAGACTACTTCCAGCGTTGTTTTAACCCCTTTAAAACGATTGTTGATTTTTTCTATTGGTTTTAACCTCCATGATTTCACTTCTGTTTTTATGGATTATTTATTTAATAACTTTGAATGCACTGCACTTATTTAATTTGGACTTTGTTTTGTTGGTTGTTTTATAAAATCATAAAATTATAAAATAAAATCATTTTTTTGCACCATCCCCAGGCTCCATTTGTTGTGCCTCACTAACGTGCTAATCGGTAACATTACTGACGGTGACGGGTTCAGGGCTCCCAAACACAAGATGGGAGCATGGAGCGAACCTGCATCGTCACATTGCTGCCAGCTGTCACTTACCCATAACAGCATTGGGCACACCTGTTTCTGTGTGGGATTCTAGCCCATTACAGAACACAGTCAAAGATTAGGAACACACTGAGAGCAAGTAAACTCCATACAGACAATGCTCAGTTCAGTTTGAGCCCTGGACTCTGGAGTTGTTACACGGAGGTGCCAACCACTCTGCTATTGTAATGCCCCACATCTCGATAGTTACGTATGTTTTTTCTATACTGCCTTTTATTAAGCCATGTTATTTTAGAAGAAACACTGGAAAAAGAGGATGAAAATACAGAATGACATTCTCCAATTATTACCTATCTATAGACCTATCTAATATAGTTCAGTGTAATAGGGGCCATGGCCTAACCCAACAGTCAGAATCAATAGAAGGACCAATTTGGAGCTGAAAATTAACCTAACTTCTTTTGGATCATGCCACGCAGGCATGGAAGGAACATATAGAATTTACACAGAAAGTATCCACATTGGTCTTAATGCCCAGCATAGTGAACTGATGAGAGTGCAGTGTGTAAATCACTTCCACTGTACCATCTTAAGAACATAAGATGTGTGTTTATCCTAAGATGTAACAGAATGTGTGCTTCATTACTTTGCTCAAAATAACCTTCTCAATCCTTCTTAATGCAGTGCACTGTCACAAGAGGGTATTGTGTCAGCATCACATGCAGGGTAGGCACTAACCCTGAGTTGCATTAAAGTCCCGTGAAGGGCCCAGTGGTGCACAAACCCAAAGGAGCCAAATAAAAATTAAAAAGTGGACCTAATGTCTGTTTTTGACGGGTATCATCAAGAGTGAAAGGGAAGGTCTACAGGACGGTAGTGAGACCAGCTATGTTATATGGGTTGGAGATGGTGGCACTGATCAGAAAGCAGGAGACAGAGCTGGAGGTGGCAGAGTTAAAAATGCTAAGATTTGCACTGGGTGTGACAAGGATGGATAGGATTAGAAATGAGTACATTAGAGGGTCAGCTCAGGTTGGACGGTTGGGACACAAACTCAGAGAGACGAGATTGCATTGGTTTGGACATGTGCAGAGGAGAGATGTAGAGTATATTGGGAGAAGGATGTTAAAGATGGAGCTGCCAGGCAAGAGAAAAAGAGGATGGCCTAAGAGAAGATTTATGGATGTGGTGAGAGAGGACATGCAGGTGATGGTGAAACAGAACAAGATGCAGAGGACAGAAAGATATGAAAAAGATGATCCACTGTGCCAACCCCTAACGGAAGCAGCCGACAGAAGAAGAAAGACCTGATGTCTGTTTTTAGGATATAGAAGAGAAAACCATAGAATGTTTTTAAAAATCCCATGGGGTGAAAATAAAACTGCACAAAAAGTAATCAGGTGTGGGATGTGAACCCAAAACACATTTATGTAAAAGTAAACTGTTTTTACTAGGCAACTCTAAGTTCCCTTTAAATCCAGATGAATTTTTAACTAATAAATCCCTTTAAAACTGATAAATAACCAAATGTTTGCATGGACTCCAGCATTTTATCGCAGTCTACCACGGCAACTTGTTATCCTTTCATTCACTTAAAGCGGTGCTCGGTGTATTCTGTATATCCAATTTGTTACAAACTATCAAGGTTGCCCCATTTCTGAGCTACATCACATCTGATCCTAACTTCTAACCAAGGCTTCATTGTTTCTTTAAAGATTAGCCTTTTTTTCTCTAAAGTGGGACATGCCAAGCCGACATTGTATCACAACATCATAAGTAAGCGCCACTGTGGAGAAAAGGTAAGTTGTAGGCGAACAGTTTTCTCTTTAATTTCACAACTTGAAGTGCCTGAAAATACACTTTAGCAGGTCACAGTGTGTGCTGGACCAACACAGCAGGCTGCATCATACAGACATCAATAGACATGGCAATCAAAATTCTACAGCTCAGATAACAAAAATAACTCATCTCTTTTATTTTCCCTGTAAAGGCAATATAAGTAGATTGCATATATTTTGTTGAGAAGTGTACGCAAACACAGTTTAGGCTTGTCTGCCATTAAATTCTTCACAATAAGTAGAGGATCAGACTAAGAGATGACCTTGCAGGGACAAATGGGCTTTGCCTGTGGGACAAACTGACTATAGAGGTTTTGTAATGATATCTTGCTATATTAAGTCAATTCTTTCCTTATTACCTTCCAATTTCTCTAGAACATTTGCAAAATCAAATAGAATCCAAAATCATTAGGACTCTTTGTATATTCTCGATTAATCAATCAAAGTAAAGCAATCCAATTGAAAACCAGGTATTCCTGGATAAGTGAGTCATGTAAAGGAATATTGCTCCTAGCCAAGGCTGCGGCTCCCAGAGGTACCTAGTCAAAAAGAAAGGAAAGTGTTCTAAGATGCTGCTGCTACCAGAGACCCTTTTGAAGTCCAATAAGGTTCAATCAAATATACTTCTGTCTCAGCACCTGAGTGGCACAATATAAAATCATCAGTCAAGGCTTCTTTGATTTTATAGCACCTATCTTATACAAATATGCTTCAATAGAAAAAGTTTAGGTGAATTTATACATATACATTATTAAAAGATAAGCCAGCACTAAAAAAGCTGGAGTGTTTTGTAATTAAAAAAAAAGACATGGCATGGTGGCACAGTGGATAGTGCTGCCCTACAGAGTTCTAGGCCTGAATACTGCACCCAGTCATTTTGTGTATGGGGTCAGCATGTTCTTAGTGCCTGCATGGGTGTTAGATTACCTGGGAATTGCAAATTGTCCTTGTATGAGTGAGTGTGGGTAGGTTGGCCACTTGTATTTAGTAAAGATGGGATAAACACAAGCTTCTGCAATTCTGAGTGGAATAAGCAAGTCAAAAGAGAATGGATGAATGGACAAAAAATACTGAACATTTATACTGATGACTAAACACGTTGATAGAAAATATTCCATCAAAGCTGATATTGAAAGCATAATCAGTAAGTAATGTTTTTAGTGGCACTTTATACCTATTTTCATTATGTGATTAAATACGGGCAATAAAATACAAATATTTAAGACTAGCCGTCCCCCACGGCTTCGCCCGCATAGAAGTGAAACAGGACAGCGAGGATGATTCTGCCCAGCTCCCTACTCCTGACGTCTTGCTTCCCCCTCCCTTTGGCCTGCAGCCTCTGTGTCGGATTAGCATGAATGTAATATCCTGTCCTGCAAGCGAGCTGTGATTCTTAACGCGATGAGAGAAGTCACAAAATCAACCAGAATGTTCAAGCAAATTCTAGAAAAAAGCCCGATGTAAATCCATTAAGTAGTTCCCTCGTTTGCTAGCTAAGCGGAGGTAAGGAATGCCCCGAGGCTGGCGGGTGAGTGAGGAGGACACTGCATGCAAACTATGATACTTAGCGTGATGAGAGAGATCGCAAAATCAACTGGAATGTTCAAGCAAATTATAGAAAAAAACCCAATTTAAATATGTTAAGTAGTTCTCTAGTGAAAAGTGCACAGACAGACAGTCAGACTTTGGATTTTATATATTTATAGAAATGTAGATTGTTAAAAAAAAGTTTCCCAACTATTTTTGCTATTAAAGTTGTAACTAATTACAAGAAATACTTGTTATAGAAGCATACAAACTTTTGGAAAACTGGATCTGTTATGCAAAGGACAATTTTCGACAGCTGTAATTGCAGTGCTACTATTTTCATCTTTTTAACTCTGTTTAAAATATTGTTCCATAAAATTCAAGGAGCTGTTAGCATTTCTATTTACAAATACTTGTTCCTGATCTGGCAGATTGGGTCTCCATAAGAGTGTCCTGGTGCAGTTCAGTTATGTGAAACTGAGTTAGTCCGCCTCCTGTAGGTGAGCCCATCAAAGTGCAGGTCCTTCCTTTTAGCAGATGTAATAAGCAAGTCAGGAATATCTCAGAAAAAGTCATTTGGACATTAAGCTTGATGCTTCTTATTCTTACTGTCTCCCAAAGCTATTATAAAATTGTGAGATTCTCATAACCATATAGTCTAAAAATACTATAACATTTTTGTGCATCCATCCATCCATTATCCAACCCGCTACATGCTAACGACAGGGTCACGGGGGTCTGCTGGAGCATTTATACAGAAATATATTTATACATACATATTATTGATTAGCTAAGGTTAATCATGTAATTAAACTTTGGCAGACGTGGGGAAAACTGTACAAATCAATAAGCACAATATACTCCTGTACAAAAACACAATTTTATTGGATCGAATTTTCATAAACATAAAGGTAAGCAGACAATATAAACAGTTAAAAAAAGAAATAAATTAAGAGCATGCCCATAGCGATACCATATACTGCCCATTTAAAATGCTAAACACTAGTCATTAACATTCAGAAGAATGGTCATTAAAATATCTGAAATTCTGCATGTTTAAAATAAAATATTCAGGAAACCGTAAATTCCTGGAGCAACGGAATTACACGTAGGTTTGGTGTTTTAAAATATGAAATTACATATTTAAAGGCATATCTTGAAATAACATCTTTGTTTTGCTAAGAAGGCAATGCCAAAACATGTCAGTCCTTTCACATTTCCCATTGCCTGGAGGGCTTTGGGGGGGGTGGTGTATGGGGGTTATTGTTGTAAGCCTTTGTTTTCCCAATGTGATTTTTTTTTGTATTATAATGCTAATTATTTATTATGTCAGCAGTCTACATGTATTTTATCACATTTTGGATTATATTCATCTGTCTTTTTTGTATGCTATGGACAGGTGTGAATAAACACTACAGGTGTAATATAAAATACAATAACGTTTCAGAATTAAAGCAATGGAATATTTTACTGGTTACCTTCAAACATATCTCTCTAGGGATATACAGACGCTTGTCAAAACAGCTGCCTGCCAAAGTTTAGAAGGTTCATTGGAAACTTTAGTCTGATAAACCAGTTTGCTCAGTGGTCGCCACCATTACAGTTAAGGCTTTCAGACTTGGAAACGACATTCCTGTAATGAAGAATCCTTTTATTGGTGTATAACTGCCTAATGTTTCTAAAATGTTGACACAGACATTCTGAAAAGACAAATTGTGTACTTAAAAATTGTTAATGTTACTAGGGACATGAATTTTGAGGGTCCAGCAAGATTATACACTTTGGAAAGTTTTCCTAAAACTCCAGCCAATTCCAATCTAATCAAGACAAGTTTAGACTTCTGAATGAGGCATCACAAAAGAGACATGTTCTTTTTATAATCTCTGTGGTGGCTGTTTTCTGCCTTGCACCCAGTGCTGCCAGGATAAGCTCTGGCCCTCTGCAACCCTGAATTAGATAAGGCAAGTTTGAGCATGGGATGAGAGATGATACTGTAAATGGAAACGTAAGAGATTTAGATTTTGTATTCTGAATTCATAATCATCTATAATCATCACAGTTTTGATCATGCAGTTGAGCAGAATCAGTCTTTGTGTCAGTAGTGTTTTATAGAATCTCAAGGTTTTCCACAGCACAATGTTACCATTTGGTATTAATCTAAATATTGTTGCTAAAGTATTGGGAGAGGGCGGCACGGTGGCACAGTGGGTAGCGGTTAGCAGATAGGAGACCCGGGTTCACTTCCCTGGTCCTCCCTGCGTGGAGTTTACATGCTCTCCCCGTGTCTCTCTGTGTCTGTGTGGGTTTCCTCACGGTGCTCCGGTTTCTTCCCACAGTCCAAAGACATGCAGGTTAGGTGCATTGGCGATTCTAAATTGTGTGCTTGGTGTGTGGGTGTTTGTGCGTGTGTGCGCATGTGTGTGTGTGTGCCCTGCGGTGGGCTGGTACCCTACCCAGGGTTTGTTTCCTGCCTTGCGCCCTGTGCTGGCTGGGATTGGCTCCAGCAGACCACTGTGACCCTGTGGTTAGGATATAGCGGGTTGGCTAATGGATGGCTAGATGGAAGTATTGGGAGAGATTTTACATCCAAGGCTATCTGAGAGATATTTAAAAAGTATTGCCCAAACTGGTCAACTGTAGAACTTTCTGTGACCAAGCGATGAAGCCACTTTACAACAATGCTCACTGGTGAGATCTTGCCTTTGTGTGTTTCATACAATTGACGGAATATTAATATTGAATTTTTGAGGAACAGGTAAGACGCCTGACATAATCTATGCCAATGAATTCTTAGTTATTGATGTAGCAATCGAAACATAATTTTTTGTTTATTGAATTTCTAGTCTTCTATTGAAGACTTAAGATGCTTCTTTGTAACAACATTTAACCTAATACTCAGAAAGACACTTCTTAGAGATTATAAAGCTTGCCTTGAGCAAGTCATAGTTTTCCTCTCTTTTGTCATGTCATTTTCCAATGAAGCCTTTAAAATACCATTATGTGATAAAATAAATAGCTTTGTCCATCCATTTTTGTATATAACAGTATAACTGTCAAAGATGGCAGTCTATTAGTATGAGCGTTGAGCTTTGTAACTGTAGATAACCCAGGCAGACAGTGTGGTGTACAAGCTTTGGACTTTAAATCCTAGGTGTGCCATGTCAGTACCCATCTCTACCTCCCTGTGTTATCCTGACTAATTCAACTAACCTTCTTCAGTCCCAGTTGTAAAACAATTATACTTGTAACATGTCTTAGGAAGGTACTTTATAAAATAAAGTCCTATTAATTTGTAATGCTAAGTACTTTTTGAAAGGACTCTCTGGAAGAGGTGCAACATTAAAATAAACATCAACTTAAAGTAATAGGAGCTGTCACCAGGTCTTCTCATCTAAACAGATTAAACATATGAGTTGTAAAAGGTGGACTAAAAATGAAGTAGTCACTGATCAGCCTCATGCATGTGTGATCATGACGCATATCCACTGAGCCTTCTCCCACATGTAATTAACTGATCGATCAGTGATAACCTTATACAGGATGTCCCAGCAATGTTTCTTAAGACAGGATGCAAATGGATGACATTTGTGTGTTTAAATCAGAGTGCAATGAATATGACTAAAGATTTAAGTGGTTTTAAAAGCAGCATGGCAGTGGATGTCTGTTGTACTTACATGTGTGTATCAGTCCTAAAGAGATGTGCACCTGACAGTTTTATGAGTGTATCAAGAGTAGACCAAGACTCAAAAGAATATTCAGCCACTGAAAGTCTGGAGCGGACAGAGGCTGATATGGCTTATGCAGAATAACAAATGGATTGCTGTTAGTCAAGTGAAATCGCTGTATTGAAAAGTCATAACTTAGTGTGCCTTGTAACAAGGTTTAAGGTGACTGGAAAGTTAAGGAAAAACAAGAATGTATGGTTATAGTGAGTTACGGAGCACAAAATCTAAGCACTGCAGAACTGTTTAAACATCATCTGGTAGGCTGAATCCAGGTTCATGGATTTATCCTTCAGGTTTTTGAAATTGTAGGCTGGGCATTGTCATACAAAGATATAGGGTGAATTTCCATAGCACACACTGTCTTTATCCAATGAATAGAGCAATAATTAAACACAATAGCATATTTGAATATTTGTGATTAGATCTGTTACTCCAAGGCAGCTGTGCACCCATATGTTAAAAACAGAAGAGTTCAAGGTGCTACACATGGGCAAAAGGAATGTGAATTATAAATACAAAATGGGAGACACTGTTCTGCAAGAACCAAATTCTGAAAAGGATTTAAGGTTTAACATTGAAGAATGATCATAGTCTAAGCAATGTACAGATGGCCAATAAAATGTTAGGTTATATCAATGTTTTACAGTGGTTTGCTACAAGAGCTGCCCACGTGTGCCATGGAAATAATAGTGTAGTACGCCTAGGTCTAAACCTGAGAGGGACATGGTCTGCCTGAGGAGGACAGGACTACCTGGAGAAACCTTTGTAAAAGCAGCTCCACTATCAATATATTGCAGACACAGCACTTAGAACACTTCGGATGTGTCTCCTGGCTGCTAGAGTCCCTCTGCCTGGGTGTGTGGTCACAAGCGAGCCTCACAAGGCTGGTGGATAGTGAGCATATGAGTTGCCTCTCAGGAAGAGAGGGACCATACAGTGGAGAGATGCCACTGAAATGCTCAATAAGTGATTTCAGAGCTGCTTTTTTTACTTGCTTCTCTGGTAGTCCCGTCCATTTGGACAGTTAAGCATGTGCATGAGATATAATATGTTTGTGATTAGTAAAATAGTGGTGTGCCTTGGGATGTTTTGGGCTACAAAAAAGTATTCCAACACAGGAAAAACTTTGGGAAACACTGTTTTACACTATATTTTAAAAACCTGTTCATTTATAAATTGGGAGATATTATGTTTAATGCACTTGTGAGACCAAACCTGGAGTGTGCAGTCCTGGACACCACCCAACAAAAAAGACACAACAGCCCTTCATGCTGCACAGAGGAGAGTGACCAGGTGCATCCCAGGACTTAAAGAGATGTCCTACTCCAAGAGACACCAAGAGTTAAACCTGTTTATCCTCAAGCAGTGGAGGCTGCGTGGGGACCTAATCCAGGTCTTCCAAATTCTCAAAGACACAGAGAAAGTCGTTTCTGCCAAATGCTTCTGACTGAAAGGCAAATCAGTGGAAATTAAGGGGAAGTACATTTATCACTGAAGCCAGAAAGCACTTCTTTACTCTTGTGATTGAAGCACAAGAGACATCTGAGACCATACTGAGACATCATAGTCACAAATAAACAAATAAGCTTGATGGACTTAATGGTCTCTTCCCATTTGTCAAAGTTCTAACGTGTGCATGGACTTCATCAGCAAGGCATTGCTGTGTGACATGAGGCTAGGAAAGTCCTGGAATGGTACCCTTATGGTGAATTTAGCTTTACTCAGTGGCCTCCCCAGTCACGTGATCTTAGTCCATATGTGATATTTGATTAGATAAGCAATTCAGTGCAGACATCCTGCAAACATATTAACTTGCTCCGTCATTGGCTTTGGTCAATATTACTGTGCCACACTTTATTCTGTCCATTCCCTAGTAAATCATTGTGAGGAGAAATGAGAGGTAAAAATCACAAGTAGGTAAATGTGCCTTAATACAATGTGACAGCTTTTTGTATGGAAACACCTCAACATAGTACAATTCCTTCCTGAAAAGAGATATTCCATTGAACATGCTTTTTCCCTCTTTTTAATCTAACCTTCTGTTTTTTTTTTTTCTTCTTCTTCTTTGTTTCTTTACAGTACATCTTGCAGAAAAAATCCACATGTTTGCAAATCGCTTGCCAATGGAGGACCTGGCTTGTCTGCAGCCTTATGTTTTTGTGCATGGTTCTCAATCCCTTTGTGGTATACAAAATGATGACGGCATACAGGAACCCTCCTCCACACACCTTATTTAAGGTGGCGGCAATCTGTTTCGGGATACTGGCAGAGATACTGCTAATTAAGTGAGTACTGTCAGGTGTCTCATAAACCAATTAACTCTTTTGCTGCTAAACACCTGGAAGGGACCCCGGGGACCTGCGCTTTGCTTGGAGAGGGAGGCTTCAGAAATTAATTTACGAGTTGCAACTCCACTGTTACTCTGAGCTTGCACGTCTACACTTGTCTAATTGCGGTAACATCATTAAACACATGACCCGCTCTGTGCCTTTGCATTAAACCCAATAGCCAATTCACTCAGGAACACGACCCGTGTCACTTTCCTGCTTGAGGCCACCTATACTTCATTTTGCTGCTCAAGTTAACTGTTAATGGTCAAACTTCAACAGGTTTATTTTGAGAGTTGTTGTTCTTATTGTCATTCCCCAATGCATATCTTTAAAAAGCACATTTGACCAATAATGAAGGAAGTGAAAATTGATAACACAGGATAATATCTCTGTCATGTGCAGACACAATTTTCACTCTGAGGCAGCAGACAGTGTTTATAAGAAGATCAGTGTCAGCTTTGCAGTGTGGAGTCTAACAATATTGTTGTGTTTTTTAAGGGTAATTTATTGAATGGTAGCTAGCAGTAATTGAATCAATTATCTCTCACTAGCTCATCCAACAAGTAAGAAAGACTTTTCCTGCTTTGTATCAAAGAGAGAGCTCCCCCAGCATGCTTTACTATTTATTTATTCACACCCAAGGCAATTCAGTCTATTATAATATCCAAAATAAAAAAAAAAAAGAAAACAACAAGAGAAAGTAAAAATTGACTTCCTAAAAAAGCTCACCCAATAAAGACACTTCCTAAGCAGTGCAAGCTGCTGGATCACTGGTCCATTACTTAAGGTTATGCTAAACAGCTTTATATCAATTATCATCTTGCCGGATGTGCAGAGATGATGCTTGTTAATATTTCCTAATTTATAACCTGTCAGCTTTGCCAGTGAGATCTGACAGATGTCTGGATTTGTGATTTTCAGATCCACACTTCCGTAGGACACCTTGCGTTTCATTCCATTGGGGTAAGGTTCCAATATGTTGCACAAATGCATGTGCTGAGTTTGTTATTTGAAATGATGTCTTTTCTTGATGGAAGGAGGTGTGGATGTATTGGCATAACCAATCATGGGTAAAATTAAATGCTGTATTGATTTTTTTTTTTTTTGCTACAACAGTAATTTAGTGTCTCCTAGTTACATTTTAACTGATAGTAATGTTGGAATAAATGAATGTAACCTTATACAGACATTTCTTTGTTTTAAATCCAGATCAGATTAATTAAAGCAAGGCATTTATAAAATAAAGTCCTTCTTATTCTAGGTTCTTTCTACAAATTAATATGAGGAAAGATTCTGCTTGTTACATTGTAGATTTTATCAAAAAACTAATCCCTCAAAATGACCAGAGTAATTGTCAATATCAGACCAAGATAGAGCATCAAAAGACTGCTATGCATCCCTTGACCTGCATCTGTCATTTAGTCTTCTTGGAATGGTCTGCTTTGAGACCTGCTGGTTAGAGGCTGGAAGTCTTGAACATCATTCTCACAAAGCCCTGCTAAAGGAAAGCTGCCTTATCGGGTCTGAACATTGCCATCCTTACCAGCTACAAAACTGTGAGGCCTGCTGTACCTCTGGAAAGCTGTCCTGTAATATGTTATCAGTAAAATGCCAGCTCAGCCAGTCATAAAACTATATTTGTTTAGCTTGGAAGCTGAGCTACAGGGTTTGAAGTTAAAGATGCCAGCTATGCCACCCTATCCAATCATTCATTAGCAACACATATTACAGGAGAACTGCTGTAAAAGGTAGCAATAAAGGATGACAATCCTGCTCCCAGCCCTACAACAGCAGCAAGCGGAGCCTTTGTTTCTAATAAACAGAGCAGCAACCTCTGCTAACGGAAAGCTGTCCCATAGGGTGAAGGCAGAAAATGTCAGCCCTGCCAGCCATGCATCAGCAGCCCATATGGCTGGCAATCTGTGCCACAGGGTTCAAACTGGAAATTGCAGTCTTTGCACCCTTTCCAATCACCCAGTAGTAACCCCTAGTATTGGCAAAACCTTCCACAAGCTGGATAGCGGATTATGGGAAAGTCTGGAGGAAAAGTCAGGGAGCTGTAAAATACAATGATCAGTAATGCAATTCCAACTGAGCATTAAGAGACAGAGACAGAAAACATCCTACAAATTAACAAGAAACCAGCTGGCTTAAGGTGCCAGTTTATCCAGTAAGACTGCATTTGATTTAAACATCTATTACTATAAATTGGCATGCATTTAGAAGCCTCTCCTGTCCCCTTAAGGTTTACTTTTGGTTGCTCAAGGCATACGTGGTCCTGTGGCAGCATATCTAGGAGGCCTGTCTCTAAATGGCTTTTGTTCAACCCTCATTCCCATTGCCACATTATTGTGGTGCTAAGCATGACAGAGCTGAGGAGTGGTCTGTAGTCTCGCATGAAGTGCTGCCTAATGAGCAGCAGGCTCTAATAATGATTAAAAAGTCTGAAAATTTCTAGATTGTATAATATGCAATTACAGGCTTCAGCAGCTAACTTAAGAGCTGTTGCCATTCATTTTGGCACAGTGTTGTTAACTCAATCATGTGGTTTTAATACACTTTAAGTATATACAGTAAGTATTCAGCAAATATATTCTTAAATAAAGTTATAGAGTTAGGAATGCCTTGTTTATTAACAGTTCTCCAAGTGAAAAATCACTATTAATGTGATCATTTTTCATAGTGGGAATGAATACTCTACCACTACGAAGCATCTCTTCTCACTCTCAACTTCATGGAGCACTATCCTAAAATTACACTGACATTACTCTGTGGTTAGAGTTGTTACTGAAACATCACTTCATGGAGGATCACAGTGGTCTAAAACCTAAGTAATGCTTTCTTCACTTAGGAAGAAATAAAGAAACCCATTAGACTTTGGCTGCAAGACTTTACATTTACTGGTTTGCCTTAAGACTATTTCACATTGTGTGACTTTTTCAGTGATTTTCAGTCATAGCCTTCCTTTATATAATCTTAGCGAGCTGAAGGCAGTTGCTGGTGCCCTCCTCTGAATGAAGCCAGTCCCATAATGTGATGTACCCCGCGACTCACTCTAACTAATTTGTGACTCACACTGATAAAGTCAAACAGGCCTGATTGTGTTTTTAGTCATAGGGGCAGAATCTGTGTGCATGAGAGCTGACAACAAATAAACGCTCATCCAAAAATACAATTCATTGAATGCAGTGGTGTGGAATGAGGAACGAGGGTGTTTTGGGGCTGAACTCACTGCACCTGTTAGCCCTTTGTACAGCATAGTCACCTTGTGACTGCTAAATGTGACATGCCCAACGATTTTCAGTCACATAACTTGAAATGGTCTGCTAACCAAATCAGTAGCTGTAGTCTGCAAATCTTATATACCCCACAATTAGAAGTCACGTGATATCACGCTGGCTTTAGAGACGTTCTCAGTTGGACATGGTATCAATGGTATCATTCACGACAAATTGTATATACAGAGTATATGCAATTCCCGCAAATCCCATAATACGATATTTTAGTGTCAACAATTATTGCATTAAGTCAGGACTAAAATTTAAGCCCACCCTTAGACAAATAAATAAATTACATATATTTATATTCTAACAGTTTGTGTTTTTTCATTCTTTGACTCAAACCTCAAACTTGCCACCTGCCCACTTTTTGTGTAACTTTTCTTGGCAGATACAGTTGGGATAGGTAGATTGTGTCACTGGTTCTTAACCTTACACCTTGCCATATTTGCACTAATAAAAACTGTTTGAATGTTTAAAAGGTTTACTCTGTGTGTGTGTGTGTGTGTGTGTGTGTGTGTGTGTGTGTGTGTGTGTTACCTTAAGATTGCTCTTTCAAATTCTGGCTGATTTGCAAGACTACAATATAATGCATCTATATATCTCACAGAGCTCTAAGTCAAAAAAGCAGACACCACACAAAGCTTGTATTTGAAGAAATTTTATTTAATATTTATTGTTTTATTGCAGCTAGGCTATTACTATCTGAAACTCCTGTTCAAATGTCCCCGTTGTTATAGTCAAACGGTACGCCTCCAAAACAACAAATAAAAATATCATTGATTCTCCTCTCCTATCCTATTTACTCAAACTCCTTTTCAATCACCCCCCTCTCTGTGTACAGTACCTCTTAGCAGAGCATTGTTCACTAGTTGTGCCCTTTCAGGTCCAACCAATCATCTCTCCCTCTCTCTCTCTCT
The DNA here is from genome assembly GCF_016835505.1 of Polypterus senegalus. Lineage (NCBI taxonomy): Eukaryota > Metazoa > Chordata > Cladistia > Polypteriformes > Polypteridae > Polypterus > Polypterus senegalus. The sequence continues at coordinate 75,785,791 of NC_053167.1, forward strand.
CTCCATATTTAACTCCTCTCTTATGTCACTATGAACAAGTCTCTATAAAAGTCTAATATAGCTCCAGGCACACAGCTCATCTACAGCAACAATGTTGTCTGCTTTTCTGCCATTACAATATATGCGGATGGGTTCACTAATTAACCTAACTTGAATGTCTTGGGAATGTGTCCACCAATTACAAAAAAAATTAAAAAAAAATTATATAAACTCTACATGGATTTGGATTCTTAACCTTTGGTACGGCACTAATCACTGCATTGTCATGCCACCCATACATACAGTATACATTATTGTAGATATGCAGGAACCTATTACCCAGGACCAGGCTGAGTTGTGTTCCTCCCTCCAGTAGGGTGCAGTAACACATGAAATGGAATGAACAGGCCTTCCATAAAACCACAGGCCAGCAACCTCCAACATAACATGGCTGCCGTCCCCCTGTGCACACTGTCAAAGAGCTTTTTGTGCACGGATTGGCCTCTTCAGCCATCTGTGTACCTAAAGACTAACCAGACCCCCATAACCCATAAATTACTTAGTGGTCCTCTTCACTGTATGACAGATAAACAACATGCAACCTATGCATATTCTTGGCTTAATGAATAAACGAAATATAATTAAGTGGCATTTCCTTCACAATAATAAAATTTCTATTTTCAGCCATACTACATGAATTTCAGAACAGGTCCTCCACCTGGCCTGGCCAGTACTTGGATGGGAGACCAACCAGGAAAAACTATGGTTGCTGCTAGAAGAGGTGTTGGTGAGGCCAGCAGGGGGCACTTACTCTATGGTCGGATTGTGGATCCCAGTGCAGTGACAGGGACACTGTGCTGGAAAAATTTCATCGTCCAACAGATGAGATATAAAACCAATTTCCTGAATCTCTGTGGTCATAAAAGATCCCTGGGCATCCTTTGTGAAGAGTAGGGTGTATCACAATGTCCTGGCTAAATGGTCACCATGGCCTAATCATTCTTGCCCCCTAATGATCTTCTGTCTCTAATTGGTTAGCTTTCTAACCCTTTCACCACCTAATAGTGTGGTGAATGTATTGGTGCAAAATGTCTGCCATTGCATCATCCAGGTGGGTGCGGCATATTAGCAGTGCTTTCAGTGGATCCCCACTCACTACTGTATGTAAAAACACTGTAAGTAGTGAGAATATATAAAATGAGCTATAAAGAATTGTTATTATTATTATTATTATTATTATTATTATTATTATAAGCTTAAAATCTCATTGTGTCTTCTACACAATATGCTGATTGCACTCAAGGTAGCCCAATGTGAGTAGTCATAACAAAACACTATTTAGATGGATATTATAGAGCTAAAAGGTTTTTGTGTTATGTTGAATTTCTTTTTTCTATCTAAACTCCTTTTGGTCTGCGATATTCTAAGAGCTATATCATTTCTCCACCAACAAGTATGATTATTAAATTACTTCTAGTTTCTTAGGATTCTGACACTAACACAAAGGCTGTGTTACCCTCACGCAAATCAAGTTATCTGCATACTTTGCTTTCAATATGGTATCCTTTTACGACAAATTTAGATCCACTGAGGTTCTGATTGTATCACTTATCAAAAACTACAGGTACTTTTATTATTCTAGAGTGACACTTTGTTAACATTGCTGCCTCTCAGCTTCGGAGTGCTGGCTTTGAATTCCAGCCCAGACAGCAGGTGTTTGACATTTGTACATTGTTCTGTTGCATAGATTTTAGTCTGAGTACCTTGGCTTTCCTTGCACATCAAAGAGATGTGATTTAGAACATAAGAACGATTTTGAAGAGGACAGGCCGTTCAGCTCAAAAAGCTCATCAATCCTATTCACTGAATGTCTCCAAAGTAACACTGAGTTGACTTTTGAAGGGCCCGAAAGTCCTACTCTCCACAACATTGGTCTATCACTTTTTAGGATGTGTCTGTGGTTTTTTATGTAATGCCAAACTTTCTAACAGTTATGCGTTAGTTTATAGGTGAGCGCAGATTGACCCATATGAGTGAGTGTGCCTTGTAACAGACAGGTTACTCCTACTGGCTCCCATGTCTCTGTCATGGTTAAAGTAGGTTTGATGATTGCTTTCTATTTTTACTCTAGATCTTCTGAAGCCTGAAGGTGTTATTCTTGTTTAAGTGTACACTGCATGTGAGGCAGCATCTATTGCTGTACTGTGAACATGACAATAATTTTATACTTGGGCAAACCCAGTGGAGTACATGAAACAAGACAAAATGAAGAACACAAAATATTATAGATTGAATACAGGTTTTGAAATGCAATAGAAAATACATGAGATTTGAAACTAAAATTAATTGTTGGGAGCAAAGGAACTTTACAGACTCTTAAACCACAGCTAAACGAGAGATAGCAATCTGTCCAACAGTGTGGATTTACAATAGAGCAGGCTTTAGAAGATCTCTCTGGTTGCACAGTTAAGGTTTATCCAGAGTCTGAGATACATAGTATACACAGCCTTTCAGTCACTGAGCTATGGTGTTGTATTTGAACTTAAAAAGCAATTTAAATTTGAGATATGCACCCACATGGACGCTTCCCCCAGGTGTAGTTTCCTTCAGGTTAATGGATGTCATTTAAGGCTTCCATTCACTACACTTCACTGCTAAAAGCCCTGGTTATTTTATCAAAAAGCATTAGCTCTAATTTACAGAGCTTTTTGACACACAAAAAAAAAACAGATTAAGGCAAAGCTCCTATTTTGGTCATTGTTGGCTGAGCCGTGGAAATATAAGCAATTGAAGTTGATGAGTTTAGGCAAAGACTTTCGTTTCAGTCATCTTTTTTTCCTCCTATACTGTTCATATATTGCAGATTTAACGTGTTTGCACCTTTGTGAACATGAAAGCTGGTTGAGAGATCAGACATACCGGTGTGAAAGCAGTCGAACAATGAAACCACTATGGGTAAGTGGCATGACTTATAAGTAAAACCTGCTGCTTACCCCAGAAAAGGTCATGGGAATGAGACTTCTGGCCCCAGCACTGCAGCACAGAGTGAGTCCTTTGAGACCCGGCAGGTGAAATGGCATGTGACCTCCAGTGAATTGATAGTGTCATATGAGCGCATACCGACAGACACAATTAAATTACAAATGGAATCATCTTGATTACAAGAGGGTGAGTGACCCTCCTCTTGCTTTGCAGCCGCGTTTTGATTTTTGCTGCGTTTGGTGTATTGTGTAAGGTTGGCTATAATGTGCGAAGAATTACTGTACCAAGCAATAATCTTTACTCTTTCAAACAGTATATGCAATGTCAAAAACTGAGATCAATAAAAAATCAACAAGTCATTTATCAAAAGAATAATAAATGATTTTCCTCATATTTGCCATTGGCATTTGTTCATTTTTTTTGGATGTCAGTTTTTGGGGTTCTTAGATTTCTGCCAGAATATTCCTGGCATAGTATGTGGTGCTATGACAAATGAAACTCAGAAAACCAAAGCCATGCGTAATACTGTATGATGTTGAGTAACACCTCTGTCCTCAATAGCTCAACAGCATCATATATATGCCTCTCCAACTCAAAAACTTTGGCTGAAACTCATGCAAAAACTTTTGCATACTGTCCTGTAGGTTGTCTCTTCTATTGGCAGTCTTATCAGTGGCATCATATAAGTGTACAGCTGATAAGCAATTTGTATTGAAGGGCATCACTCATCTCCTCTTTGTGTGTGGATGGTCCTCTAACAGGCTAGGCTAGTGTCCTACTACTTGTGGCAGAAAGATATGTTTTTGGTGATTAGTTACAATTTTAGTAAGTCAATATCATATTTATGCTTTTGTGTTTATTGAAAAGCCTCAGTCCTGATCTTGCTGACACGAGTAGCATATGTTTCAAAATGTAACCTTAGTCTAGGATTCTGTGCATCTTTAGTCCATTTTATCTTAGAGTTTGGACCAGCATTTAACTCCACAGCTTCAAAATTTGTGGTTGAAGGTAACAGACAATATTTTGAAATAAACACCTTTTCGATGCACTAGTTCATCTGAGTTTCACAGCTGTTCTTCTTTTTCCTTCAGAATGTTAATATATATGTATGTATAAATAAAACAAATGCAGAAATTATTTTACAAGATAGAAAGGAGTAGGTCAATAGATGGACATCCTGCATTATACCCTTCTGGCATCTCCCTGAGTTTGAAATAATACAGAGATTCCAAAAGTATAAAGAAATGGGTACAAAAAGAAAACAAAACCCAGGTACCCATTGGTCTCCACATATACAGATCCTGAACTCCTGAATACCAAGTGGGGGTAATTTGCCCACCTGTTTACCAATCCATCTTCCAAGTACTAAAAAACACTCAATTTCTTACCTCCCATTTATCTTTCTTTTTTGGTCTTGGCTTCAGTCTTGGCTTTGGTCTTTTTTCCAGCCTTTACTTCAGCCTCACTTTCTGAATGAACACTCAAAATGCATTCTGCCATAAAGCAACATTGAAAATCAATTCAGAGTCACATAAGATTTTGTAGTTTTTCAACGACATGTAGAGGGGTGACTCACCAGATGCAGTTTCCTTGCTGAGTACAGATAGGATACCCTTTATTTGGGACACCTTCTCTTGTCCCCTCTCCATCAGGGGTAGGCAGTGTTATCCTTGAAAAAGGCTGTCTAGTCATGCCAGCAGGACATGGACAAGGCACATGTCCTAGATATGCTTTTGAACACACCATACTTACGGGTTCCATACTAAGAACATATACCATCACCCAATGGTAGTTGTCTTTGTCTGTTGCCCATTGCCATAGGAGAAAGGATGAGGAAGATAAATGGAAGGAAGAGCCTTTGCAAAAGTGTTGTTGATATTGGTAGTAGCAAGGGTGCGCAGTCCTCAATCACACCACTATACTTCCTGTCAGGAATACACATGACAGGCCAGGTGCAAGTCGATGAGATATGGCAGGAAGTTGCACCACTTTGGATGGACCCTTGGTGGGATGGGGTGTGGGTGATTGAGTCAGTCTTAGTCAGGACCTCACTTCTGACCTTGTCGTCAAGGGTTGCCCTATCAGGGTACACAACTTCCATTGGCATTGCTTAGGGGATCATTGAATCTCGCAATGTTAAGGCCCTGACTCAATTTAGGGAGAGTCACTTAAATTTATTACATATATACTGTATATATATATATATATATATATATATATATATATATATATATATATATATATATATATATATTTCTCAAAATCATTCTGGCTATAATGACCACAGTAGTGCCCAGGCTAGTTACATATTAATGCCAGTGGCTGGCCGGGGTCATGTAGAAGAAGATTCAAAGAGTATTTCTAGACTGATGTTGTACAACAGCAAACTGTAAAATCTTGGTAGGCCTTACCCCTCTATAACTTTAAATTTGAGGTAAATGGGTTTACAAAATTAATAAATAAATTAGAGTTAATGTATTTATACTGCTTTTTAAAAAAATATTTTAAATTCTCTGGTTCATGATGTGTTTACGTTAGACTCCTGTCCATGGCATAAAGTAAGCATCCTTGAGGAAAAAAGACATGATGATATGTTTTAGGCAATAAGTGTCTGTTTGCTCTAGCGATAATCGCTATAGTCAACACATGCACAGTGAAGAGAAGGGTGTGAAGTGTCAAGACTGGTGTGAACTTGTTTTACTTCAGTCATTTAACATAATGAATGACAAATATTCTAGTAAAGTATCCGAACTTGGCGTTCCTTTCTGATTTAATTGTGACCAATGGTATTCATTTGGGACCCGTTACTCTGATGTGTGACTAGATTGCACAATTTAGAATTTTATCCTCAAGGCCTTAATCTTTTTCAGACACTGAAATCAAAATATAATAAATCCTTGTTCCACCATTGCAACTGGTATTTGCTGGTAAATTAGCTTATTGCAATATAAACCCTCTAATTTTGCTGGGTTGGAAATTTCTCCCTTAACAACAACAACATATGGTTCCTCATTGCTTCATAGCTGGGTGGGTCCACTCTTTTCCACCATGATGAAAATACACATATGCATTTGGAGTTGGTTAAATCAATCAGAATGGCATTCGGCTATGCTAAAAGAATAGAATAGGTAAAAACCCTAGCATAAATGTAGTTTAAGAATCAACAAGAATAGTATATAATGCCTGTTACTTCACCATTAATCTTTATTTCCTTTAAAAAAAATAGAAGTTATTAACATAATTTAACAAACTGCAAAATTTTGTTACACCGGTAAATTTTACAAGGCCATATTTTCCTGTTCTGAAGTTGAATGAATGCATAAAAATAAGTTGAGCAATTTTTAAATTTAAACTACTGAGAGATGTGTGTTCAGATAAATAGACTGTTATGAACTTGTTCATTATTGTCTTGTTGGGATGTATTAATGTAATTATTGTTGGTTTTATCGTTAATTTAGTGGCGTCATTGTGCCATTATTTTATTTTATTAACAGTATCACACCGCCATTAGAAGAGATGGCAGCACACAAACACAGGTTTCTAAACTTTGCTTTAAACAACACAAAAGATTCATGATTGAGTTTAATTCTAATCGGGAGAGAAGTTTGAATTTTAATTAGCATTTCAGTTTTGGTGAATAGTCCTCTTCTTTTGTTATAATTCCTTTCATTGTAACAAAAATATATTTGATACAAGTTCATTTGGACTTTCCATTTATCTATACATTCATTACATAGAGTTAGGTATTATGGCAACATACATGTATATAGACTACACAGAACATACTCTGTATAAAACCAATAAGATAAAAACAATAAATTAGCGTGTGCATAATCTAAGTAAAATTAATACATTAAAATGTCAGAAAAGTTTAGCCAGGGATTATAGTGTAAATGAAGTGTTTAAGAAATATGTGAGGCATTTATGAAGCGATGTTTCCACTTCACACATCTATTTATTTTAAATTTATTGTTCAAACTAAATATTATTGGCAACTTAAGCCATAAATGACAGCAAAATGCTCAATGCTGGAACTCACCCTGGACAGGACACCAGTCTGTCACAGAGCACACACAAATACAGTCACACGCACTCACCCTGGGAATTTTAAATCTACCAATCAACCTGTCTACATCCTCTTTATTTAAACAGGTATCACATCAAATGGAGTGAAAATAAAAAAGAGCTCTTAGTTTAGAATCAGTTCAGGGTCCAAGTACTATTAGATCAACTGTAATAAGCTGTGTCACTTCGTAAAAGCCCATGTCATGTTTATCTGAGATTTGAAATGCAGTATACTTTGTTTTTGAAATGGAGTTGAAAGCAAAATGCAACTTCCTTCAGTTCATGCAAGTAAGAATTTAACTAAAAATCACAGACATGAAAATACTACTACAGCTACTGCATTTTTATAGTTCTCTGTTGTGCCTCTTGATTATCTGCCAATTTCAAAGGCTGAACATAAAGCATAGTTTCATTGTAAACAGAGTAAAAAAAAAAAATTGTGTAAGAGTTTCAAAGTTGCTTGCACTTTTAATGTAAGCTGTCAGTCTTTTGATTTTTGGATGTACTTGAATGGCTCAAGGTGGAACTGCATCAATTCAAAGGCCACGATAATTCAGCATCTCCTCTCAGCCTAACTGTGGGAAAGCAAAAATCCCTAGAGTGAAAAAGCAAACTAAAGACAGATGAGATCCCAGCACAGAATTAAACTCTCAATCCTTGACATGAAACAGCATTTCTACACAAAGCACCACACCCCCGTGTTTCTCATCCTGAATATAAAGAAATAACTTTTCTACCTCTCTGTTGCTGTTGTTTTTGCACTAATTTTATTTGAATGTTTTTCAGTTTTAATATAACTAATTGGAATAATGCCTGGGGTACACTAAATCATTAGTAAATGAAGAGTCTGTTTTTATTAACATCTAACTTGTAAATAATGCATTAAATGCTTGGCCTAAACGCTACACATCCTGTGCTATATTCATAATGAAAAAATATGTTCTTAAACTTCTCACTAAAGTAATTCAAACAAATTCAGCGTGACAGATGATATTTGTGGAAATGGAGGTACAATTATAAATCACCTGAAGCAGTTTTCCATACTAACAATGGAAATTAAAATTTTATAATATCTACTGTTTTTCATGCTCCCCTCTTTTTTTTCCTTTGTGTCACTTTTAGAAACTGCAGATAAGAAGTAGGATGGGCATAGTCAGAGATTTTTGGTTAAAAGGTTATGTTGAGAATCTTTTGTTAATAAGTTTCAGAATGAGCACTTGACATGGATATTAAATTAATATTAATGCTGTTAGGTAGTCTCTTTCTGTTATAATGGCTTTCACTTATGAAATGACACATAGGTTATGTCCTGGAGCACAGGATGATTGAATTGCAAAGCTACTAAGTATTTGTGCTGAAACACATTTCTGTTTCTGCTTTACCAAAGTGACAACACCTACCAAGAAGATCTCCTAATAAACAGATATCAAATAAAGATTGGTTATTACAGAGCACTGTCCCCAGCAAGTCATTTATGACAGTGACATGTTTCAATACATACTTGTTTAACATCTTCACTCATTACAGCGAGAGTCCGTAATGTGCTTCTCTCTAGTGCAAGAAAATCAGCCTAGAAGGTAATCTGGTCTGAAGTAAATACTTAATCCAGCACAAAAGATTACTTCTCTAATTCACTGAGATACATTGGCTAGCATACAGTTATGAAATGTGTTGGACTGTCATTATGCCACTTCAGATTTATTTGATCTTCTTTTAGTCGTTATATTATTTTCACAGCAGCCTAAAAAAGAAAGTAGGTAAGTAGGAATAGAACCTAGAAGTCCAAGGAACAGATTTTAGATCAAAAAGAGCAGGATCGCTACAATACCCAAATACCCAAAGTGTTTTAAACTTGCATCATGTTATCTCCTTATAGTGATCCATTTGTCACCTGTATTATTGATTACTATTAACAATGGGAAATAATTTTTTCTTAACAAAACCTCAGTTTTATTTTAAGAAGCTATCTATTACAAAATATCTGAAGGAATGGCAAGGAGATATTCTCTCTGGTAAACATATCGCTGTTGAAAATCTATCTGCAGTATATCAGTTATACAGATCTGGTTATACACTTACTGTTCCCCACGATAACCACAAAATTATCACTGCATAAAATACAATATTTTTCAAAATAAAATGCATTCATTTCTGCTACTTGTGAGCCCTGTGATCATTCTACTTTATGGAAAGGTCACTCTTGGTATGACTGCAAAGCTAAAATCTAATATTAAAAAAATAAGACAAGCATCTCATCCATATATTTCTAAAAGGTTGTCGAGGTTTCCTCTTCAACTATATGACTCAATACTTTTTTTTCTTAGTTCCCGAAACCACTCATGTGAAGAAATGCTTATTAGAAATTTTTGAATGCGCTTCTCCCCAATTTACACCAGAGTTCTTGATAATGGTAATTCACAATTTCCTTGAATGAATTTTGCTGGATAAATTATTTTATATAATACTAGCTGCGTAAGCCCGTGCTGTAAAAAGCCTGGGGTCCTAGAAATTATTGAAATTGTCAGAAAAAAATGTAGAAATGTCAGGTAATTGAAAGGAACTATTCTGGGCATCTCTCTCCTAGGTTTCATTTTGCCGATGAGCTCACCTCGCTTGTGTATTAGCGTCAGGAGAAAAACTAAAAGGGATACCGTTTTGCCAATGTGCTCATCTCGCTTGCATAAGAGTTTCTCTCTTTTCTCAGTGGTTTTACTTTGACAACAGAGTTGCTTTCTTCTTCTGACTCATTAACTTGGGGTCGCCTTACTGGATGTCTGAGCTTTATGCTGTAGCTGCCTCGCCGGACAGACAGACACACACACTTCCACGCGTTGACGTTTAGTTTTCTGTTTCCTCAGAGGTGGAGCCCTTACCCTGACTCCACCTCTCACTTCTGGGCTGGACAGACACACACATTTCCATGTGTAGATGTTTATATATAAGATGATAGATTCAAAATACGATAAATCATCAAGAAGTAGGAGGGCTATAAGCATCTGGGTGGTTTAGTTTGCAGATGATACCAAGCCAGGTGGACTGGCAGATAATCTTGAGTTCATTGAATCATTACGGGGGAACTTGGAAAGTAAGTAAGTAAATAAGTAAGTAAGTAAATATTACACATAGGAATGTTAGATCTGAATACACAATGGAAGGTCTGAAACTTGAAAGTACACCTTATGAAAAGGACAGGGATTTGTGATGGCCACTCCAATACCTAGACATTGTAGTCCTTAATCCAATTTACCACAACTCTGGAGTTATGCTTGGGCCATTGTCTATTTATAGAAGACCCATTTGCAACTGAGCTTCAACTTCCTTGCTGAGCTTCTGAGATGTTACTGCATTATATCTACTTAAATTTCCTTCCTCATAATGCAATTTATTTTCTGAAGTGCACCAGTCCTACAGCAAAGCTCCCCCACAGCATAACTTTCCTACCCCCAGGATAGACAGTTGGGATGGTGTTATTTAGCTTGAAGCCCTACCCTTTTTCCTCTAAACATAACAATGGTCATTATGGTCAAACAATTTGATCTTGGATTCATCAGACTAGATGACATTTCTCCAAAAAGTAAGATCTTTGTTCTCATGTGCCAAACATCTGGATGAGATATTGGGACAGCTTAGCTATTAGCTAAACAAACTAGCTTGATGGACTGAATGGCCTCCTCTCATTTGTCAGATTTCTTATGTTTGTATGTTTAAACAAACAGAGAGTAAGAGGTTACATGATTGAAGTGTTTAAAGTTATGATAAAGATTAGTACAATGGACTGAGATTGTTAATTTAAAATGTGTTTAACAAGAACATAGGGGCACAGGTGGAAACGAATTAAGGGTAAAGTTTGCACAAATGTTAGTAAAGTTTCCTTCACATGGAGAACTGTAGACACATGGAATAAGTCATGTGGTGGAAAATAGGACTTTAGCAACATACAAAACATGACTTGATGTTTTTTTGGACAAATTAGGTGGATAAGATTTGTGAGCTTTGTTGGACTGAAAATTCCGTTTTCATCAAACGTTTCCTAATGTTCTAATGTGCAATAATAAGTTAAAACTATATACATGCAATTTGTAAAAATAAGAACATAACATTCTGAAATCTACCTAATCCAATTCATTGTCACTCGGAGCCAGAGCCAGCAGCATCAGGAGGAAGGCAGGAGCCAAACCTGGACATAGTGCTAGATGATTGTCAGGTCCATTTATTCACTCCCAGTCCATTTTGAATTACCAGTTAAATTAACACATATGTCGTTTGGGATGTAGGAAGAATATTAGAATACCTAGAGGACACCATAGTAGACACAGAGTGTGAGAGCTAGAGCTTGTCAGTGGTAAATTCACATATGTGTTTGCTTAATTTGAATATTATTTAAGTTTCACATAGCTACATAAATAATGAAAGATTCTGTTTCACCTCCTTTAAGATAATATGTTAATGGAACTTTCTTAATGCTCAGCTGCATTACTAGTGTGACAACAGTATGATCTCAGATTAATAGATGGGAAAGGTACGGAGGCATACAGTTTTCTAACCTAAACGTAAACATATGTCATAGTGTATGTGATATCATATACTGCAGAAACTTAAAGAAGAGTAACTAAGATACATAAACCTTAAACCATCATACATAAAAAAGTTTTTGTATGTCTGTATTATCATTTTTGTGTGTTGTTTTTCCTATTAATTTCACTAAAAATTCACTTTAACAATGATTTTTTTTATATACACATCACGTTTCCAGTATACTATTATGGAACTACAATATGTGATATGTGCTGCCTTTTTATGAAAAAACATTTATGAAACATATGTAATATATCAAACATCTTATTTTTTTATATGGATATTTTAATATTCAATTTAAGGTGTTCTGCAATCTAAACATTTTTTATATTATGAAAGTCCATATGATACGAGTGTTTCATCTTAGGTTCTTCTACCTAAGGTATATGTACATAATTAAAAAGAAGTATGTACCATAAATAAATAGGTAAGTGAGATGGTTTGGCAATTAGATGTTTGCAAATATGAAAAACAAGTTATAGATATCTTGTTTTGTTTTAATTAATTGATTGAGTTGGAGGTACAATAAATGAGAACTTTTCAAATCATTTTTTAAATTACTGATAATAACTTAGCACATCAAGAATTAATTATTAAATTGTTTAAAAATATTATTTAAAAATATAGCATAATTATAATGAATGACTAGAAACCCTATTAGATATTTTATCCCCTTATAAACCTACATAGAGTTATTGTTGGACTGTAGACTGTAGAACATTAAAGATGAAGCAGGCACCCAAGGGATGGGACACAAGTCGCGTACTTCCAATTAAATTTCTCATTACACAGCTCCTTTCTGAATCTATTGGCTCAGAGCAGTGAAAAGGTCTGTAGAGTCACGTTGCATCAGTTAAATGTCTCCAACTGACCTAATATCTTCTTTTTGAGCCTTAGGAAGAAACCGTAATCCATGAAGGAACCTTACACATAAGCACGAAGAAAACATGCAGACATCACATAGATAGCACCCAAGCCCATGCTGTCCTCTCAATTTCAGTTAACAATGCTTTTAAATGAAGCATGCCATTAAACATATTTGAGGACAAAAATGATTAATTCTGTTACTATATTTAAGTGATTCAGTATATCCCCAAAACATTTCAAAATCATTTTTTATTCCTTGTTTTATCTCATTCCTTTTACAATCCATCTGCAAAACTTGAAGCTAGTAGACTGCTCCAGATTTTATTTAGGCTAAAGTGCTTCAGTAGAAATGACAAGTACTGTACAGTAACAAAAAGGGCATGGTGAAAAGGGAACATTTGTAAAATGAGAACAGTGTTTTCAGCCCATCACAGCTCTACCGTTTCCCATTCTCCTAGTGATTCTTAGACAGATTCAAGCCAAGACTTAATGGTCCCCAGTGTGCTACTTTGCACCGGCTCTTGCAGCTAATTGGTTCCATGTGTTAACAGTTCTTTGAGTATCAAAGTGTTTTCCAGCTCCAGTGTAAAATTTGCTCTGAAGCACCCATCAATTGTGCCGTGGTGTTCTTCTTGAAAGCTTATTTATAAGCTAAACTAACTGCAACTTTATCTACTGTAATTAGATTATATTGTTTACAATTTCTGCCTTGCCTCCTCCTTGTCTTTGTACAGATTTAAAAGATTTAATGCGTTTGCGTTTCTTAGTCAGAGATGGAATGAGTCACATCGTCCTTTTCTGGCCTCTCTCTAATGCAATTACAAACTTTAATGCATGTGATACAGCGTCAAGCACAGCACGGCCTATTCAAGGTGAGGTTTCAAATGCATACGACATGGTCTATACTTGTCCTTGTTGTATATTTTATGCATTACTTACCTTTTATTTGCTTGTGATCTCTCAGATCTTCCTCATTATTCATTTTTCCAGACTTAAATGGGACGCTCATACGATGTGTCATATATGTTTCCTTGTTTAATGTGCATTGTAAATACCAAGAAATGTGTTCTAGCAGTGCCCCCTGGATTGTGAGTCCTCACTCCGAGATGTGAGAGTCAGAGTGTAGAGTACAGCTAAAGGAGAACTTGTACCCCTCTAGTGACCAGCCAGCCTTCTGACTGCAAGGGTATTTGTTTTTCTCAGCCTTGCTGCAGACATCTACCCACTTCCAAATCCTACCCAGATCCTTTTTATTTTATTTAACTTTTCTATTTTGAAAACCTTTATTATTTAACAGTTTATTCTATTTTTCTTCTAAGATAAAGACAAAAAGTGCACCCCACAATACCTCCTTCTGTTTTCTTTTAGACTATTGGATATAACAAATAACCTAATAATTGCGGTAGCTCTCTGTCACCTCATAGCTCTTGCGTACCTGTTTGATTGCTGCTTTCCAGGCCGAGTTTGCTTGTTCTACCTGTGTTCTTTCTAGATTCCTCTAAGTCCTCTGATTTCTTCTGCTCACTCTGAAGATAAACCATTGGTTTGGGTTAAATGACTTCAAATGGACCTGCTGTGACTGGCTGTGGATGAAGTTTGAGTATGACTGTGCCCTATGAAAGACCCCCATGCAGGCTGGTTGCTGAATTCTTCCCAATATTGCTAAAATAGCCCCGCACCACCCCAACCCTTTGTAATCCAAACTTTGCTTCAGGACATAAATAGGTTAAGTATTGCATTATTATTCATCCATCCATCCATCCATTTCATAACCTGAGGAGTGGAGCGATGGAGCCTGTCCGGGAAGCATTTGAAGCGAGACTTGGATGAAATGCCATGCTTTTGCAAGGCAGAGTATCCGCACATTTCTATTCACATTCATTGACAACAGGCCCTTGTGATGTAGCCAGTTTGCTAACTCAGACAGCTTTAACATGTGGAGAGAAATCACAGTACCAGAGAAAAAGTCATGTGAACACAGGGAGAACATGTAAACTCAACATTTGAGATGGAGGAAGCGTCAATCATTGGGTTGTTGCATTACTTTTTAAAATACAATATATAATCCTCACATATTGATTTTAATTCTTTGTTTTCAATTCAGGTAAATAAAATGGAGTCGTGTTGAAAGGTTTGTTTATGTTTTTGTTCATTATAATTAATTTTTACTGGCATCAGAATCACTCATGAAACTTAGGGTGTCAATTCCTTTTTTTTTGCTAGAAGCATACGACTTTTAATGGATAAACTACCTGTTGAGAAGACAAGAATTTCAGTAATGGTTAAAAAATAGCACATTTAAAATCACACCATGATCACTTTCTACTTCACATACCAAGGCCCCAGACCCCAAAGAATGCCTCATTATATGTGCAGGATGTTTACCCTGAGTGCTGTTTTGTTTTTTTTACAATCATCTCATTTCTTTTGTTTCACAAGATCAAATGATGCTAAGGTTGATTATCCAAAAATGAATTTTTCTCACTTTTATCTGGTACATCTGGCATCTGTTTCACTAACAGCATTACATTTTATAGGTATTGTTCTTTTCTTCTTTGAGAGAAACGGTAATGCGCTGGTTAAACCTAAGAATACATTGAGTGTTCATTATTTTAGTGTTGCACTTGTCAGAAAGTTTAAATTCCAACTGCTCCTCAGCGAGCCCCTGTGATCTCTTTATCCCGGTGCCATGACATCATTTCTACAGACTGCACTCTATTGATTTCTTCTGGATAGATATGCTTTTAGCAGTAAATATATAGAGTGCCAGTCTGGGAATGACCTGCGTGATGATGTTCTAGGCCATTTCATTAGCTAAATCTCATCTTGATCTTAAATCAGCTCCTCTCTCTTTCGCTGTCTCTCACTCTCTCTCCAACCAACTAGGAATATAATTTAGGCTCAGCAACTACTTACGAGGCTTCAGCTTTCTCATTCAAGCATACTCTACTTGCTTTTAGCACTAGAAGCAGCCTTTCATTTTCTGAATAAACAAAATTTAAAATTCATAAATAACCTGGTTAGATTTGCTTTCTAACAAATGCATCTTTATTTGCTTTTTTCCGTTTTGATCCATTTTTATAAACTGTCAAAGATATATACCGTACATGCTTTCTCAGAACCACTTTATGCATTTCAGGCTTACGGGGTGAGCCAGTGCCCATCCATTGTCCTGAAGGCAAGAGTGTCAGTCTGTTGCAGGACACACACACATTAATTCACACTGTGGCCAGTTTAGAGTTGCCAGATAATTTGTATGTCTTTAGAAATGTGGGAAATGGAGAAAAGCCATAGATATGGGGAAATGCTCAGACTCCACAAATTTACCTACTGTACCATGTTCACATTTTGAACCTAGGGTATTGGATATGTGCCAACTGCTGCACCACCATTTTGTTCATTGTAAAAAGACATCAGTGATTTTTTTTTTGATGGCATGGTGTTGTGGCATTTACTATATAGCGTTGCTCTTGGGAAGGCAACTAATTTCTATCTTCAAGCAGTTACTGTAATTTATATACTATACTATTTCATACTATCCATCCATCCATTATCCAACCTGCTATATCCTAACTACAGGGTCACAGAGGTCTGCTGAAGCCAACCCCAGCCAACAAAGGGCTCAAGGCAGGAAACAAACCCTGGGCAGGGTGCCAGCCCACCGCAGGGCACATTTCATACTAATGTTACCAAATTCTCTTTGCTCAGACAGCTCTTCATGGTATATCCTCAATGGACTCCCAGGATGTGAAGCTGAGTCTCAGCTCACATGACTAGTCAGGCTTCTGAGTGCAAGGTTGTCTCTTCTGTGCAGCAAGTTTGTTCAACGTGAGTGCCTGACAGAATTTCACACACAGGCGTTTTCTCACACTGCTTTTCTTTGGTGAATCTGGGTTACAACACCAGTATAATTGGATAGTCTTCATTCAGGTGTCATTTCCTTTATAATTAGTCTACCTCAGGGCTCTATCCTGTGCAGAAAGCAACCATCTCAGCCAGCCACACTAACAACCATTGAGGACATTCAGCTGAAGGGCCTGTAGCATCATTGGGGATGCCCCTCATCACAGTCATGGTCTATTTACCTTTCACCTTCAGGAAGGTGGTTCAGGAGCCTATGTGTCAGCACCAGCAGGCTCAGGAACAGCTTCTACCTTGCAGCCATCAAGCTGGACTCAAAATCCACCCTTCCCACCTCACCGTAAAACCATACATGTGCACCCTTGGAATCTATCCATACTGTACTTAATGAATACACTTTCATATTGTATTTTAACTCTAATCATTCTGTATATACTGTTGACATGCTCTATTTTGTGTACAGTCCTTCACTGCTGTATTTATTATTATTATTATTATTATTATTATTATTATTATTATTATACAGTATATTTATCGGATTACTTGAAATTAACTTCTATTTGCATGTCCGGTCACATACAAAATTTTATTGTCATGGAACTTGTACTGTGTTCAACGACAATACAGTTGAATCTAATCTAATCTAATCTAAGAGTTACTCTGGAACCTCAGGAAAGTTACTCCAGTAAAATTCAATGAAAGCATTTTTCCCATTGCCATCCTGGGTATGACGTTAATCCAGCTATGCATGTAGGCACTCCAACCTGCAGGGATAAACAAGTGTGTGGCTGAGGTGTCACCCATCGCATGGCTACACTTGGGTCCTAATCTGGGATCCTGAGTTGGTTTGTCGTCGTGTGGTGGGTGCGTCAATGCACTGTATCAGTGTATGCTCCTAACCTCCTCCCTCTCCCATTGGCACAGAAGCCAGCAATGCTGCCACCCAATGTTAGAGCCATAGCCCTACATCCACAACAACAACATTTATTTATATAGCACATTTTCATACAAATAATGTAGCTCAAAGTGCTTTACATGATGAAGAAAAGAAAAAAAAGACAAATCAAGAATTAAAATAAGACAACATTAATTATCATAGAATAAGAGTAATGTCTGATGGCCAGGGAGGACAGAAAAAACAAAAAAAACTCCAGACGGCCAGAGAGAAAAAGTTCCAGACCATGAGACCACTCAGTCCCCTCTGGGCATTCTACCTAGCATAAATGAAACAGTTCTCTTTGTATTTAGGGTTCTCATGGAAGGACTTGATGATGGTCATGTAGACTTCTGGCTTTTAATCCATCAATGTAGGAACATCATGGTGCTTTGATCAGGTGGTGGTGGCGCAGGTCGCCACCACAGAAAACCGGGAAAGAAACAGAAGAGAGAGTAGGGGGTAGTACGGATTTTAGAGCCACCATGAATAGTTATAATGATTAATTGAAAATACAGAGTATCAGTATTAAGTTAAAATTAAGTTATGAGAAGGCCATGTTAAAGTAATGAGTTTTAAGCAGTTTTTTAAAGTGCTCCACTGTATTAGCCTGGCGAATTCCTATTGGCAGGCTATTCCAGATTTTAGGTGCACAACAACAGAAGGCTGCCTCACTACTTCTTTTAAATTTAGCTCTTGGAATTCTAAGCAAACACTCATTTGAGGATCTAAGGTTACGATTTGGAATAGGATCGGGGAAATAGGACTATTGACCTACTGTATGCAAACGTTAAAGACGCATACAGCGCCACTACGCTGCCTGCGCTTGGGAAAGCAGATCATAACCTGGTTCTGCTTCAGCCTCATTACAAACCAAGAGTGAAGGAACTACCTACAACCACACGCCCATTCAGGAAGTGTCACCAGAGGCAGAGCAGGCTCTGAGAGACTGCTTTGGAACTATGGACTGGGATATCCCGCAGGGATCTTATTGTGAGAACATTGAGGAGGTTGTTGACTGCACTACTGACTACATAAACTTCTGTATGGACATTGTAGTTCCAGTAACAACAGTACGCTGCTATGCTAACAACAAGCCATGGATGACAAGTGACATCAAGGGCCTTTTGAACCAGAAGAAAAGGGCTTTTAAAGGTGGTCATCAGCATGAGCTCAAGCATGTGCAGAAGGAACTCCGAGTCCAGCTCAAGGCGGCGAAGGAGCAGTACAGGAGAAAGCTGAAGCAGAAGTTGCAGAATAACAGCATCAAGGAAGTATGGGATGAGATAAAGATTATCACTGGCTGCAGCTCGAAGCAGGGTGCCACCGTCGAGAGAGACGTGGAGAGAGCAAACCAGATGAACAACTTTTTTTAAGAGGTTTGGCCACCCTAACCCACTCTCACCTCGGAGTACTGCACCCTTCACCCATCCTTCTGCTGATACCAGCATAGGAGAGAGTTTACCCCAACCCACAATTACAGCAGCCCAGGTAAGCAGAGAGCAGAGGAGACTTTGTGCCAGCAAAGCAGCGGGTCCAGATGGAGTTTTGCCACAACTGCTGAAGGCCTGTGTGTTGGAGCTGGGGAGTCCTCTA
Source organism: Polypterus senegalus (assembly GCF_016835505.1). Taxonomy (NCBI): domain Eukaryota; kingdom Metazoa; phylum Chordata; class Cladistia; order Polypteriformes; family Polypteridae; genus Polypterus; species Polypterus senegalus. Next base: position 75,804,650 of record NC_053167.1, read on the forward strand.
CAGCACATCTTCAATCAGGGGAGAGTCCCGAGGCTTTGGAAAATATCTTGCATCACCCTAGTCCCAAAGATATCACATCCTAGTGAGCTGAATGACTTCCAGCCTGTCTCTCAGACATTGCATGTGATGAAAACCATGGAGCGGCTGCTGCTTCACCGCCTGAGGCCACAGGTCCGTCACACCCTCTACCCTCTTCATTTTGCATACTAGGAGAAGGTAGGAGCGGAGGATGCCATCATCTATATGCTACATCGATCCCTCTCCCACTTGGACAGAGGCAGTGCTGCTGTAAGAATTATGTTTCTGGACTTCTCTAGCACCTTCAACACCATACAACTTCTGCTCCTTAGGGACAAGCTGACAGAGATGGGAGTAGATTCATACCTGGTAGCATGGATCGTGGACTATCTTAAAGACAGTCCTCAGTATGTGCGTCTTGGGAACTGCAGGTCTGACATTGTGGTCCGCAACACAGGAGCGCCGCAGGGGACTGTATTTTCTCCGGTCCTGTTCAGCCTATATACATCGGACTTCCAATATGATTCGAAGTCCTGCTACATGCAAAAGTTTGCTGATGACACTGCTATTGTGGGCTGCATCAGGAGTGGGCAGGAGGAGGAGTATAGGAACCTAATCAAGGACTTTGTTAGATGGTGGGACTCAAACCACCTACAACTGAACACCAGCAAAACCAAGATGCTGGTGGTGGATTTTAGGAGGCCCAGGCCCATCATGGACCCCGTAATCATCAGAGGAGACTGTGTGCAGAGGGTGCAGACCTACAAATACCTGGGAGTGCAGCTGGATGACAAATTGGACTGGACTGCCAATACTGATGCTCTGTGTAAGAAAGGGCAGAGCCAACTATACTTTCTTAGAAGGCTGGTGTCCTTCAACATCTGCAATAAGATGGTGCAGATGTTCTATCAGTCGGTTATGGTGAGCGCCCTTTTCTACGCGGTGGTGTGCTGGGGAGGCAGCATAAAGAAGAGAGACGCCTCACACCTGGACAAACTGGTGAGGAAGGCAGGCTGTATTGTAGGCATGGAGCTGGACAATTTGACATCTGTGGCAGAGCGACGGGCAATGAGCAGGCTCCTGTCAATCATGGAGAATCAACTGTATCCACTGAACAGTATCATCTCCAGACAGAGGAGCAGATTCAACGACGGACTGCTATCACTTTCCTGCTCCACTGACAGACTGAGGAGATCGTTCCTCCCCCACACTATGCGACTCTTCAATTCCACCCAGGTTGGTAAACATTAACATTATACAAAGATATTGTGTGTCTGTATACCTGCATTGTTATCACTCTTTAACTTAATGTTTTCTTTATCAGTATGCTGCTGCTGAAGTATGTGAATTTCCCCTTGGGATTAATAAAGTATCTATCTATCTATCTATCTATCTATCTATCTATCTATCTATCTATCTATCTATCTATCTATCTATCTATCTATCTATCTATCTATCTATCTATCTATCTATCTATCTATCTATCTATCTATCAGGTATCAGACATTCTGCTATATAAGATGGAGCAAGATTATTTAAGGCTTTTTAAACCATAAGCAGTATTTTAAAGTCAATTCTGAATGACACAGGTAACTAGTGTAGTGACATCAAAACTGGAGAAATGTGCTTGGATTTTCTTTCCCTAGTTAGGATTCTAGCAGCTGCATTCCGCACTAGTTGGAAACGATTTATGTCTTTTTTGGGTAGTCCTGAGAGGAGTGCGTTACAGTAGTCTGGTCGACTGAAAACAAAAATGTGAACTAATTTCTCAGCATCTTTCAATGATATAAGAGGTCTAACTGTGATCTGATTAAAATGCGATTTGAAATTCAGGTTACAGTCAATAGTTATCCCTAAGTTCTTTACCTCCGCCTTGACTTTTAATCCTAATGCATCAAGTTTATTTTTAATAACCTCATTATATCCATTATTGACAATCACTAAAATTTCTGTTTTCTCTTTATTTAGCTTGAGAAAATTACTATTCATCCATTTAGAAACACAAGTAAGACATTGTGTTAGTGAAACAACAGAGTTGGGGTCATCAGGTGCTATTGATAAATACAGCTGTGTGTTATCAGCATAGCTGTGGTAACTCACGTTATGCCCCGAGATAATTTGACCTAACGGAAGCATGTAGATTGAAGAGAGCAGTGGACCCAAGATAGAGCCTTGTGGAACACCATATCGGATATCATGTGTCTTTGAGTTGTAATTACCACAACTAACAAAGAATCTTCTACCTGCCAGGTACGATTCAAACCAATTTAAGACACTACCAGAAAGGCCCATCCATTGACTAAGGTGATTTCTAGGAATATTGTGATCAATGGTGTCAAATGCAGCACTCAGATCTAAGAGGATGAGAACAGATAAATGGGCTCTGTCTGCATTCACTCGCAAATCATTTACTACTTTAACGAATGCAGTTTCTGTACTGTGATTTGTTCTAAAACCTGACTGAAACCAATCCCAGACACAGTTTATGTGGAGATGGCATGTTCTGTCCAAGTCTGATTGCAGTTTTCCCCACATAGTCAAGTTTTCTTCCAACATCTCAAGGAAATGCAATTTAAATTAATTGGTGACTCAAATTGTCAGCCCTGTGACAGACTGGTGCCATTTCTAAGATTTCCTAAATTTACCCAGTGCAGCAAGGATAGGATCCTGCTCCCCACTGGTCTAAAGTGGTGTGACCTGATTTAATAATGGATGGGGAAAAAATAAATGTACTTTTCTTTAACAACCTATCCTCTGTTTTGCTTCACTATCAAACATGACTTAGTAGCAAAAAGATAGTCAGGTACAGCAGCCTTCACTAGTTACCCCAGCCACCTCAACTCCCGCCATTAGTTTCATAAAAGCAGAAACTCAAGAAAGGAAAATCTGCAGTCAAAGAGCCAAATACCTGCCCTTTAAGCCTGTAATTTTGTATCATTTAACTCTGTTTCAAGCAACATCTTATTCTTCTGTTTTTTATTCATGTACTTTGTTTATTGTTTTCCCTTTATTAGTGTTATAAGAAACATTACAATGGTATAAAACAATTGAATGCACAATAAGTAGTATTATATTTCATATCAAATTCATCTTCTGCAACATCCCTAACTCATCTGGAGAGCTGTGAAATCAGATAATCCATTATGTAGCTGTCATTGTAAGGTATTGAATCATCTAAAGAGTTAACAGAGACCCAGTATGTTTGCTTAAGACAACATTAATAAGTGCTACCAAAATTCTAAAAAGACTTTATTATTATTATTATTATGAATCCTTCTTCAGATAGCAGATTGGATTTTTCTAATTTTAATAATATCCTTTGCCACCAGAGTTTATAGTAGGTGGAATAGGATGTTTCCAGTTGAATAAGATAAGATGACGAGTGAACAAAGATATCACAGATTTTTTTTATAACCTATTATTATAATGCCCATAAATACTGCTGTAAATGGATAAGAGGTAATGTGAGCTCTAGTAATTTGGCAGGTTGACAGTATTGTTTGAGTGTGGGACTGTCTGAACACATATGAATGAGGCGGTGTGGAGGGGGGGGTCGTATTTGGAGACTTTCTTCACAATTAGGGGTCTTGGCCTGGGTATAATTTAGAGAACTGAAGGTAAGGCTAGTAAATGTAGTGTACAATTTGAGGTTGAATTCTACCATGCTTTGCACAGATTGATAAGGATAGTGTCCTATCAACACCTGATTTCCACTCTGTACCTGACATTTTGATAGAAATGTCCCTATCAAATCAGAATTTCAGTCAGTACACTTTATGAGGAAGATCTACGAGACGTATGGACTCATCATTATCTACATCCAGACAGTGTACAAAAGCAATCATGAAGGCTAATAGGATGTTGGGTCATATTGTATGATGTATAAAGTACAAATCAGAGGAGGATAAACTATATTCAATTTATATAGTGCGCTACCGTGGCTGAACCTGGAATTCTTGGTATAGTTTTGGTCATCAGATTACTATAAAGACATAACAGGGCTAGAGAAAGTCCAGAGGAGACTGAATAAACTGGGACTGGGACTGAGAGGGATGAGCTAGGAGGAAAGAGTGAAGGAGTTAAACCTTTTTTTTTTTTTTTTAGTTTAACCAAACAGAGATTAAGAGGTGACATGATTAAAGTGTTCAAAAATTATGAAGAGAATTAGTATAGTGGATCCCTGCTGTTACTTTAAAATAAATTCTTAATCAAGAACATGGGCACACAGCTGGAAACTTGTTAAGGGCAAATTTCACACAAATGTTAGAAAATTTTCTTCACACAAAGAACCACAGACACATGGGAATAAATTACCAAGTAATGTATTAGAATATAAGTCTTTGAGAACCTTCAAATCTCAATATCATTTTGGAGAATCTGGGAGAGTAGGATTGGTGACTCTGTTGGGCTTAATGGCCTGTTCTAGTCAAAAGTCTGCTAATGTTTCAATGTTTCCCAATGTGGCATCTAAACAGCTAAGGGAAAACACTTTGCTAGGGTGCCAGAGTGTAGAAATGCTGCATATACTGTACCTTTATTACTTTAAGATGGCAGTAGTAGAAGCAAAAGTAGTAGTATTATTGCCACCTGAACAGTGGAGTTCCTATTTGCACATCATTTTATACCAGTATTATTAAAGGAAGATTAGGGAAGCCAGGCAAGTATCTTTTAACAAAGTTTCTGCCATCCATATAACAGTGGTGTTTTTATCACTCCATGTTAAACTCATCAAACAATATTTTCATTCCACAAATGGGGGATTCTTCATCTTTTTATGAGTCACCATGAGAGGCAAACCCTTGTGCTGCATTTGCATTTCACAATTCAGTTGCTTCTAAAAACTCAGACTTGGCACTCCACTTACCACATTGCTGCAGTGAGTTAATGACATGCTCTTTCTGCGATGGTCTTACATCATATAATTTAACACTTGAAAAATATGACTCTGCACTTCTCTCACCAATCAGGCACTAGAAACAAGTGTGCAAACACCACGTTGTGTGTTTTCATTTGCCAGGATCACAGAATTCTCAGTTTACTCCAAGCACACCATCCTCTAAACCACAGGCGGGCAAATTCAATCCTGGAGAGCCGCAGTGGTTGCAGGTTTTTGTTCCAACCCAGTTGCTTAATTAAAAACCAATCCTTGTCAGTTATTTAATTTCATGGCTTGTTAGTGTTTTAACTCTGCCACGTCAGGTCATTCACATATCCTACATTTTTTTTCCTTTCTATTGATATCATCCAATTGATTTGAAGTCTAAAACAGAACAAACTAAAAGTTGTTCTCAGTGCTTCACTTTTTTCTCTTCACTTTTCTCCCAAGTATTTAATTAAACCCAATAGTGCATGATAAATACACACAGGTATAAATGGAAACAAGCTAAATGGAGAACAGCTGGTTTCCTTTGTCATTTGCATTTTATTGCTAATAAGGAGCAATTAAAAAGCGAGAATACAGCTGTTTAAGACTAAAATAAGCAATAAGGGTTCAAAATCTTAACAAGCGAGACAACTAAAGTGAAGCAGAAGTGTTACTTGAGCAATAAGTGCTTCTTATTAGGCAATTGGGTTGGAGCAAAAACCTGCAGTCACTGCGGCCCTCCAGGACTGAATCTGCCCACCCCTGCTACAGACAAAGAGAAAGGCACAGACAGCACTGGGACACCAGTTAGAAAGATTTATTTCTGCACACCGAAACACATGTATTAACCATCATTTGAAAATTGTCTGTGATCATGTAATTATCTTAAACCATTGAACCATCAGTCAGTTGTTGATTCATTTGACATTCAATTATTTTTCATTTCAATTTGTTGTTATTTTTTGTCACCATGTTTCCATTTTGTATATTTGGTTTTCTATAGGCACCACCAATTTATGTGTTTATTTCTAAGGGCACAGCTGTTTTAGCTCTATTGACTGCTGCGTTCCTATATGGTTATTACACATGTGAAATCAGAAAGGCCGTTAAGGACAGTGGTGCTCAATTCACAGAGTCGGAACTTTACTTGCTAGGAGAAAGACTTGGTTGTAGACTAACACTTCTGCAATTAACAAAAATACATTTTTGAATGATTCTGTTTTCGACTTTGGCTTTATCCACAAAAGATTTTGACGAACAATTACATAAATTGCCGTGAAATGAACTTAGTTTATGACGACTACAATATTTTTGTTTTTACACTAAATAAAGACATATTTGTGTGTTCTTTTCCACTCACTTGAAACATCTGTCCAATACCACACTTTATGACCTAGTTTAACATCTCAAATCTTGTTCACCCTTCAGAACTGTTGGTTTACTTATCCTTAAAATTTTCCATGTTTGCACTTGGACTGCATCTTTCTCACTCTAGCCCACTTGTCCTGGCACACCTGACTCTTGTGAGGACATCCAGCAGATGCATAGGACTTTCCACTGTGTTCCAATACTAGCATGGGCAGTACCCGCCCTGCTGCCAGTGTATCTCTCTCTTTCTCTCTTTTTCTTCATTCCTGTGCCATCCTGGTAAAGCCCCTGCCCCAACATATCTTACCATTTGGGGATCTGAACCATACAATAAATTTAGTCAGAAATTTATTCCATTATTCCGTACCATCCCAGAGGTATATTAAACCAGTATTGTGCCGTGTATATAAATATCCACGCCCTTTTTACCTTTTCATCCACTGCTTCTGGAGCTGCTACCCAACACCGAACAGTTGCTTTCATGGACTGGGCAGGCTAATCTTTCAGTTACCTAATCAAAATTGTGTTTGTGCTGAGTTTCAAGAACAGGCCTCAAGCCTGCTTCTCTCGAACTGCTTTCAAATGAGAGTCGTAAAGTACTATCCAGAAGAAAAGGAAAATCTATAGGTAACAACCTTTTATCCTTGCCCCACATTTACTATTTTCATTTATTTTTGTAAAGCCACTGCCTTTGATGAACTTCCCCATTGTCTCCAATTTTGTTCCACATCCCAAAGACTTGCATATCACATTAACTGGCAAATCTAAACTGACCTGCTTTGATTGAGTTTGGGTATACGACTGACTGTTGTGTATAATTTTAAGTAGCCATGTCCTCAACTCCAGTCTGAATAGTCCAAATACAGTAATTTTCATGTTTTGCACTCACTCATGTGCAGTTCTTTTAGTAAACAGTTTCATCTCCCTGAATAATATTAAATATTATCTTCTCAATGGCAGTTCAGCTCTTGATTATGTTTGAGCACACAGAGGAACAATTAATGATAGTCAGATGAGTATGTTAATAATGAGGGGAGCAAAGCTTAAAAGAAAACTAGAAGACAAGGCAGCCCTACAGGATACTGGATACAGTATGCCTTCCTCTAAATAAAACTTAAGTAACCGTAACCTGAGCAGTTGAAGTAACAATGACTTGTGATCTTCCAGTTACTAAACAAAGGCTGGAAAGAGCTCAGGGTGCAGAGTGTTGATGGGTATGGGATTGAGTCAGACACGGAATGGTGCAAAGAGTTTTTTTTAAGTTATGTCATGTTAAAATTGGGTTCTCACGGGGTCAATGCTTGGGCTGCTGCCCTTTGATTTAGAATAAAAAATGTGACAAACTAATTAGTTTACAGTTTGAAAGTACACTGTGTAGGAAAAGAAGAAAAAAAACTTAGGAATCCTTTCAAACTGTAACCAGACATTGTACAGAAGCAATTAAAAAAGGCAAATGAAGCAGTAGTTTACAATAATTGGTTTGAAAAGTACAAGTCCAGAAAGATTATTTTTAAATGCCATGATGTGTCTTGTGAGGTACCATCTGAAAAAAGATGTCACTCTTTCTATCAGTTTACAAAAGAGGCAGAAAATCACTAGAAAACGAGCAAAGAGGAGCTGCCAGGCTGGCACCAAGGGCCTGTATGAGAAATAAGGAAAACAACTGAGGGGGGCACGCGTTTCCAATTAAACAAACAGGGACACAGTTACAAAGAGTAAGCAATATGGACTTTTAAAATCTAAAATAATTTACTCATACAAAATATTTGCAAGGTGAATAAGTCAAAACAATTTGTGCAAGAAGCTGTAATATACATCCTCTAAAGAACTGCACTAAACTAAGCCTTTGAATTTACTAGAATGCCAATTAAGTTCCAAAGTATGTCTGTTATTGAGTTTAATTCAGTTTTTGCTTATTTAGTGCTCTTCGCTGAGTACAGTCACAGATTTATAGCTATAGTACAATAACAGCAAAGTGCCTAACCTTAAAATATTTGCATGCATAAACACATGTCAAGGTCAGTTAATAATAATACCTGTGTAAGGCCTTTGATGGATGAGTGCCCCATGTTATGTTACACTGAGAGATTTTTCTTTTTTTCATATATCTAAAGATTTCAATCTGAATTCCAGTGAACAGAATATGCAGTCTGTTTACAATGAAGGAGAAGAAAACAAGAATTCCAGTTAAAAGCTTTTCTGGTGAAAAAAAAATTTTTGGGGTCCAGGATCGTTTTTGTGAGAGGCTAAGTTCCAGATCTGATTACATACCCACTACATCACATGCTATAAATGTTTAAAAGCTATTAAAATAGTTTTACTTTTATCATAAATAAAATGCAGTCTTCTAGTGCTGTGTCAGCACTCATTGTTCCCAGTCATTCTTAGATTAATAAATAGATTAAATTAGAAACCAGTAGTCATTGTTACAGTTGTTCCTTGATTAATAAATAAATTAAACTAAAAACCAGAAGGTATGGGATCCTTGAGCAGCAAGGCTGATGATTCCTAGATTAGGCTAACAGGGTGTTTGTAAGGAAAACCTTTAACAGAGTTGTTTTGCTGGATTGGAGGTTATCCATGTGGACAACTTTATCATCATACAATACTTTCAATTTCAATTTTTCAATTTGCAATTCTTTATTGTCATGTGTACAAGTACAAGTAACCATGTACAATTAAATGCTTGTTTGCATGTGCCCCTGCAGACAGTGAACAGAGACACAAAAAAAACACACACAATAAATAAATGAATATAAATAATTAAATAAATAAAACCAGAAGGCTAGGGATAAATAGAGACAGTGGCAGAAGTACATGTGCATGTAGCAGTGGAGGTGACACAAGGTTACTGATTGTTCATGAGTCTGTTCCTGAACCTGTAGGTGCACGTCTGAATGGACTTTAGTCGCTTTCCAGATGGGAGGAAGGTGAAAAGTGACAGTGCAGGGTGGCTGGGGTCCCGCCTGATACGGTGCACTTTCCTGAGACAGCGTGTAATGTGGATGTCATGGATCACAGGGAGCTGTGTGCCCGTGATCTGCTGTGCTGTGTTCACCACACGCTGCAGAGCTCTGCAGTCCTGAACTGAGCAGTTGCTGTACCAGGATGTGATGCATCCTGTCAGCATGGATTCCACAGTACACCTGTAGAATCTGCACAGGGTTGTGGGGGACATCTGGGCTTTACTCAGTCTTCCAACATGGAGGCTTTTATCAAAGCTCCTTTTCTTACCGTGTAGGGTTCTAACATTATGACCTCCCTAGAAATGTTGATTTTTGAAAGGCTGATTAACTGATTTTACCCTCTCATGTACACCCAGGGTTTCAGATTAATTTATTTTATTTGTCTTCTCACTACATGCTTGCACAGCTCCAAGAACTAAGAGTGGCTATGTGCAATGTCTAATTATTGTTTAGCACAGTTGGTCATCACATCTGTAAATGTCTGTTAATTCTTTGGTGTTGGTGGAAGTCTCCTTCTTTTACCTTTGCAGTATAGTACGTAATTGTTTAAATCTCCCTTATGACATAGGTACTGACCAGTAAAGTTATAAAAAAAGTCCATTCAAGTAAAGAATTAGTCAATAAGGATGATACGACAACATGAAGTTCAGCTTGATAAGAAAGTCGATCCTCTAAGATCTCAATAAGCAGATGTAACTGGGCTCCTGTGAGTGACTATTTTCCAGAAAGGATCACTGATGTTGCCCCTCATAATCTAAATCCTGAATTATCATATCCCTTAGTTCACTTGGGTATGATGGTTAGATTTTTAGATTGCTGTGGGGTGTGTTAAGCAGCCACTTGGCTTACGTTTTGTGTTGTTTTGGCTTAGGGTGATGTGCCATGGCCGGGTAGTCATCAGCAAGCCTGAAGTTTAACAGGTGGAAATTGTAACACTGTATAAATAAGTGTGTATGTTACAAAGTGAGCAACTGTATGGGTAAGCAGGTCGAAACTCCAACTGGTCCCTGAGATTATTATTTGCCATACAGATTTTCAGTGTCATCACACTTTTTCAAGGGAGTTCCTTGCTAGAATGTCTGTCTCATTTCCAGCAGTACCCAGAATTCTTCTTTTGATTTATTCATATAACCTACTGTGGTACATAGTGCCAGTTGCTGCTTTTTATAAGAAATAACAGTTTGAGTGGATGCGAGTTCCATGCATTTAGTAAATGCATTCTGAAGCCTAGTTAGGGACATGGAGTTTCTGCAGGACATCACACGCAAGGCAGGAACCAATTTAAGGACTGGATGCTGTTCCATCACAAATGTTGACTTGCAGTACATTACAATACACATACCTAGAATTTCCAATCATCTATCTATTATTAATCCAGCTTAAGCTAGTTCAGAGTTTGGGGGAATTATTCTTATTTCAGAATGTTATTTAAATGGGATTTCTTCATACCAAGTACATTTTATCAAAGTAATGTGTTTGGAACATATACGATAGTAACTTGTACTGGAAATACTTAAAAGTGAAACTTCATGCATTTAACATTAACCCTGATTAGTGCCATGGTCTCAATGCACTTTGATCTAAGATAACAGAGTAACTTCATTACATTCATTTTCTCCAAATTGTCTGAGCGTTTTGAAGAGCTGGAACTTATCCCAGCACCCTAACAGACAGGCCACCTTTATTCTAATAGAGCAACCATCTCAACGAAATTTATAAGTACAGATGTACGGTACACTTGTACTTTTCTTCCTGTTAATTGGATTAAAGTTAGATAAAATGATTAGTTCAGGTTCACACAGAGAGTTAGAGAAGAGGATTGTCCGAGCAAACTTTGGAGGTCTCTTAGGCTATACCACATTTCCTAAAAAAATAAAGAGGATGCCAGTCCTGCACAAGACACTTCCATCTACACACACACACTCATTCACATTATACCAAATGTGAGTCACCTATCAGCCTAACCTCTCTCTGGACACAGGGAGAACTTGCAAAGCTAACACAGAACAGGGATTCTAACTGGACCGCACAAAAAAAAGACAGCTGCCATGTCACTGTGGCACTTGAAATAGTACAATTTAACAGAATGTTCTCTAATAAGTAAAACATGACATTGTTTAACCATGATACACTGCCTGTAACTAACAGGAAAGCAAGTAAAACAGCCTGGTCAGTTATTATCTACATGTAATATTCAATGAATGATTTGAGAAAGGAAGAAAAAGCCTGTTAAACTGCAATCAAAGCCAAATCAAACAATCTGAAACAGAATTAAAACACACACACACACACACACACATAAAAAAGCAGCAACCTCCGCCATGGCAGTGTGTGTAAATGTAATGTAGATATGCCCCGTGGTGCAGTGGCAGTCCCCGGTGAACCAGCCTCCTGCTGTCCACTGTCACTGCTGGTTTCCATCAGCTCAGGGCCTGAGGTGGCACTGGGGCAGACAAACCCACTCCTGCGTGGTAACTCTGAGACTACATGACATCTTAACCTTTTAAAAACTGCTCCGAGACAGCATTTATAAAACACCCAAATCTTTCTTGACCTTTTGTTGTGTTCTTTTCTTTTTTTCCTTTGAAAAATATATTTCTTAAAACTGAGAACTAGGGAGCTACATTGATTAGCCCTTGTTTTTGCAGCATGAAAAGAGTTTTGTGTTTACCCATATGATAATGAATCGTTAAAACAAATTAAAAAAGGACCAATCCCTCTTTCTCATTTAGTGAGTATCAATTTTTGCAAATTCCGTTCACTGCATTTTTTATTACCTTTGCTGGTAATGCAGCCAGCATAAAAACTGTATCTCCCACTTTCTGTCATTCAGTTAATGGTCAGAAGACAATAGGCATCTCAGAATTGCATGTCTGCTTAAGCAAGTCCTACGCAGACGTCTGAAAGACCCAGTTATTTGCGTGAATGGTTAAATTTCGCTCAGTTCAATTATTGATTACAAAATACAATACAAAAAGACAATACTCTTCTTCCATGACCTGAATTATTACTCTTTTCAGATTTTGACAAAGACTGATGCTCTAAAGACTTTCCTGAATGCTAATGCACATCATCTTTAGTTTAGCTAATGTGAAATTGCATTCCTCTACCATTTGACAGTCTGATTGTGTAATGTTGGAGAAAATTGAACTTCGACATGTTTTAAAACGGCTTTTGCTATTTTTTATCCAGTTCTTTTTCTGTTAGATCTTAAACCTTGGGCATTTTGTGTCATAAGAATGTTTTATTTTTTTGTTTTCCACCATAGAAAGGTTTCACATTTTAGATGAGTAAAACGGCACGAATCTTACAATGTTTACCCACATCTACTGAAATGTACAAAAAATCAACTTATTTACCAGTCTTTTTCACCTATTCTTAAACATGTTCTCTTATTATTTGAGTGTGATATATCTGCAGGCGGGTTTGACAGGATTACTTTATGTTAAGTTCTATCTGTGGGCTATGTGGCCTAACAGCTTGGAAGTTCAATCTTACTACCCTGAGCTAGTGAGTTAAATTGTCTGTACTCTAATGGCAAGAACACGTGCACTTATAAATTTTGCTCTGCTTTACACATAAAACACATTGGAATAGAGTTCACAATGCAGAGTGCTAAATAAAAAATAAAGAGTGATCGATTAATTGACCTGAAGCCACAATTTGTCCGCCTCAAATCCTCTAGAAGGCACCTGGTGTAATTAACCACATGAATATGCATACCAGCAAGTTGTGATGGCGTTTCAAATGCAGGCAGATTGATTGATTGATTGATTGATTGATTGATTGATCATGAATGGATTTTGAATTGAGAGACTTTTGTGTGTGTGCCCTGTGATAGACTGCCACCCTGTCCAGAACTGCTTCCTGCCTTGAGCTCAGTGATGTCAAGATGGGCTCAGCCTCTGTGACCCTGCAAAGTATCAGCAAGTATGGATGAATTGAGGAATTTATTTTTATGGAAACCATTGTGTATACTATCTTATATAATAAATTGTAATAAAATATATTCTTTCATTTATTCGTAGTGTATACTATCTTATAAAATAAATTGTAATAAAATATATTCTATCATTTATTCATAGTGTATACTATCTTAAAAAATAAATTGTAATAACATGTATTCTATCATTTGTTACATAAAACCAAATTGGGTGATCCCATGTATTTGAAGTTTGTATTACTAGGGGATGAAAGCCTTCCATGCAGAATGTTAGTCAATATTTTTTAATGGCTCTATAATAATGAACCCCTTCTCTATAGATATTAATAAGCTATCAGCTGTGTTAACATTCTCAGACCTGCTCAATTAGAGGCTGAAGCCTGTTCTGTCAACACTGCCAACAGGATGGTAGCCGGTCCAGGGCAGGTTGTAGGGTCATTGCAGGGCACACGTTTGAATGCACCCACTCTCACTTACACTGCGGCCAATTTAGAGTCACCAACTAACAAATGCCTTTGTGATGTAAAAGGCAGACGTAATTAACTTAGGAAATGCTCAGATAGATATAGGGAGAATGTGCACACTTCAGATAGACAGTCTCCAACATGGGATTTTAATCCAGGGATCCACAAAGCTTTAGGTCTAAAAACAATGGCATCCTCCATTAACATATGTCTTAATATTATAACTTTTACTATTAATTCATTTTCAGCCTGTTTTGTTCATTTCCAGATCTCAACAGGAAGTCTAGGGTAAATTATCTAAATACGTTTCTCCTCATGTTAGTAGTAGCCTTTCTCCCTTTGCCTACAACTGGGTGGCTGCTGAGCAACTCTATGATATTTTCGGATGTTCTTTTGATTGTATTGGGTTCCCTGACCAATACTGGTTAAGTGTTTGTAATTCATTCTGTTTTACACATCATCACCTGTATCAGATTGTAGAGAATTTTTCTTGGACAACATTGTAATTGCACAATAAGTCAGAATAAAACAGTCTGTTTTAATATTATTACTCTATATATCCATACCATTTAGTTTTTATTCAATCTGTGCATAGACGTGCAAGGACCTGTGCCTGGATTTATCAAACATCTTAGAGTAGGACAACGGTCCTAACTGGTTCAAAAATCTCAGAGTGACACAAATTTGTTTCTATTGTTTGGAGTTTGACTAAAAGCATTTTATCTGACCTACTAATTTAGTAAACTACTCCTAACTTTCCTAGGATTTTGGAGAGTTTTGGAGCTATCCTAACTTGCTAGCAGCTGCCAGAAGATGGCATTCAAGCAGAGCTGGGCATTTACATTCTGGGAAAGGCAGAATGTTTTGGAAATTCTGGACAACAATAAACTTGTAAAAAAAATATTGATTTGACAGAGATGGACTAATATTTGTAACAATTCTTGTCCGTCATGTGATCGGTCCATCTACGCAGAGAAGGCAAAATTAAAGTGTTAATAATGTGATATTGTCTGGCCTCAGGACAGTTTAGCTTTTCAACAGCGATGATTTGGGTATGTCACAGTCTTCTGTTTTCTGAATTTTCCACCAAACTTTGAATTCCTTTACAAAACTTGAAGTAATATGGAGTTTTAAATATATACCCACCACATGACATACTACTGTATATTAACCTGAAGATGGGTGGGACTAGGTGGGTGATTGACAGCAAAATTTCACAAACGTACCCTGAGTTTTGCTTTACAGGAATTTCTGGAATATCTGTGTTACGCTTTACAAGAAGTTTCAAGAAGTCAAATGGACAATCTTGGAGCACTAGATGTTGTTAATACAGTAATCCCCCACTATATCACGCTTCGACTTTCGTGGCTTCACTCTATCGCGGATTTTAAATGTAAGCACATCTAAATATATATCACAGATTTTTCGCTGGTTCGCGGATTTCTGCGGACAATGGGTCTTTAATTTATGGTACATGCTTCCTCAGTTTGTTTGCCCTGTTGATTTCATACAAGGGACGCTATTGGCGGATGGCTTAGAAGCTACCCAATCAGAGCACGTATTACATATTAACTAAAACTCCTCAATGCTATAAGATATGCTTCCTGCGCAGTGCTCGATTGTTTGCTTGTCTCTGCCTCTATCTCACCCTCTCTGACATTCTCTGCGCTTGACGGAGGGGCTGTGAGCAGAGGTGCTGTTTGCACAGAAGCTGTTTGCCTAGCCCAGGGGTCCTCAATCACGGTCCTGGAGAGTCGCAGTGGCTGCAGGTTTTTGCTCCAACCCAGTTGCTTAATAAAAAGCACTTATTGCTAAAGTAACACTTCTGCTTCACTTTAGTGATTTTGAGCCCTTATTGCTTAATTTTGTCTTAAACAGCTATTTTAATTGCTCCTTATTATCAATAACATGCAAATGACAAGAGAGAGCAGCATTTCTCCATTTAGCTTATTTACATTTACACCTCTGTGTATTTATCTGCACTATTGGGTTTAATTAAATACTTGGAAGAAAAATGAAGAGAAAAAAGTGAAGGACTGAGAATTACTTGTCCATTTTAGCCTTCAAATCATTTGCATGATAGAAAGGGAAAGAAAATCTAGGGTATAAGAATGACCTGACATAGCAGAGTTAATTTAATTTCATAGTTTGTTAGTGCTTTATTGGCAAGAATTGCTTTCTAATTAAGCAACCAGGTCAGAACAAAAACCTGCAGCCACTGCGGCTCTCCAGGACTGGGACTGAGGACCCCTGGCCTAGTGGATACGGACGCACCTCTAAGAAATGCCGCTTTATCGTGGTGCTTCCAAAAGCACACTTATTGATTTTTTGATGGTTTGCTTTAATCTCTATCTCACCCTCTCTGACATTCTCTGCTCCTGACGAGGGGGTGTGAGCAGAGGGGCTGTTTGCACAGAAGCTGTTTGCTTAGAAGATACTGACGCTCCTCTAAAAAATGCCACGGCAAACTTAAAAGCACACGTATTGATTTTTTGATTGTTTGCTTTTGTTTGCGAAGGAGCGCTCTCTCTCTCTGAAATTCTCTGCTCCTGAAGAGAAGATCTATTTGCATTCTTTTAATTGTGAGAAAGAACTGTCATCTCTGTCTTGTCATGGAGCACAGTTTAAACTTTTGACTAAAGGGTCTTATTTCATGTCTAGAGGGCTCCAATGTTAACAGTGTGGGAGAGTTTATAAGGGCTTAAAATATATAAAAATAACTACACAAACATATGGTTTCTACTTCGCGGATTATCATCTATCGCAGGGGGTTCTGGAACGCAACCCTCACGATCGAGGAGGGATTACTGTAGAGCCTTGAAGAAGAGAATTGGGCATCACAGACAAAGACCTGGCATTTGGCTCTAGAAGACAATCAGGAACACGGCTGGAGTGAACTTGATTTCGTAAGAATAGCCGTGGCTACTTTCAGTAATTATTACTTTATCAGGAGTTTCCCATGGTCATAACAGTGGGAAGCTGATTCTTCTGAAAGTATGGCTGTGGATCACCCCTTGTTAAATAAACAAGCCCTTATCAGGCTTAACTTTAATTTGGTTTGAGTCTCAGTCTTTCCATCTCAGTTCTCCTTATAGTATTGCTATTGTTGTTGTTGAAAGTAGAGATCAATGCATGTCTCAAGAGTGCATGAGAGTGATATAAATCTTTTATTTGCATTTAACCATGTTCCTTTGAATATTATTATTATTTGTGTATTATCATGTTTGTGGTGAAGCCTTAGTGTTAGTGTTAGAAAAATACAAAGGGATTTCTTGATTTCTAAAGACACCACAAAACCTTAAGTACCAATTTGTAGCTCGGGATGCTTTAAATTACGGTCATTCATTCTTAAATGTTAACTCCTACTAATTCCTGGAAGTAAGTGTAGAACACACTTCACAACTCCTTCTGTCCTACTTTGAGGTAAGACAAATTCTTATCTTAGTCAGATTTTAGTGCAATTCTGACACGTAATTCTGAGATGCTTGCTAAATTCAAGCACTGGACTCCACCCTGGCAGCACTGGGTACAAATACGGAGCCAGTCCTGAGTGGCCAGTCCCATTCAAATAATGGGAGTAGGTACACATGAACCTGCTATACTCATTCGTCCATGCATTTTCAACCCTGTTTAATCCAAATACTGGACTCTGTATCTCCAACATCAGATGCAAGGCAGGAATGAATTCTCAACAGAACACCAGTTCATAATAAGACAGACACACACTTACACCCACTCTCATTCATACTGGACCAGTTTAGAATTGTGAATTCGCCAAACCCAAACACACACACACCTGTGGAGAGGATTTGATAGGAAAATAATGATACCTGGAGAAAAAGCCACATAGACATGAAGAGATTGTGCAAAATCTGTACAGATAGAGCAACTAGTCAAAGGTTCAAAATCAGAACTCTGACGTTTTGAGGCAGCAGGACTAACCATTCACACCAAGATAATTTGAATCCAAACACAGGGTCACAGGAGCCAATCCCAGGGCACAAGGCAGGAACCAATCCCGGGCAGGGTGCCAACCCACCGCAGGACACACACACGCACCAAGCACACACTAGGGCCAATTCAGAATCGCCAATGCACCTAACCTGCATGTCTTTGGACTGTGGGAGGAAACCGGAATGCCCGGAGAAAACCCACACAGACACGGGGAGAACACGCAAACTCCACGCAGAGAGGACCCGGGAAGTGAACCCAGGTCTCCTAACTACGAGGCAGCAGCGCTATCACTGTGCCACCGTGCCGCCCCACTTTGGGGCATGCATATTATTATTATTATTATTATTATTATTATTATTATTATTATTATTATTATTATTATTATTATTATTATTATTATTATTGTTATTATTGGTGAGTGTTCCTGGAATGGCTTTGTATTACTAGGTGTAGTACTGTCAAATGTTCAAAGTACAGGGGAATTCTTATAGCCAAGAAACACATTGTCACTCTCCAGCATTATGATAAGCAATAATGGTATAAAACAAAGAACGTTTAATACTTTGGAGTTGCTGTATGTAAAAATAGAGGCTGTTTACTTATTGAGAATATCCCCATGCTTCCAAGACAAATTTTTGTCAGCTTAATGGTGGATAGAAGGAAGGAATATTTCTGTATGCTCCAGTCCTTATACTCAAAAAATGGCATGCATCCCGTGATAAAAGTAAAAGAAAGACAGTTTTGCAAAACAAAAAGCCATAAATTAGTGTATTCATAGATTCTGTTCTAATGCTCACACACATAATCAGTCACAAATAGCCTAGAAACCCAAGAAAGCCTGATTAAATCCTTTGCAGTATATAAGATTGCCACAGGCCTGACCTGGTCATCTACCAAACATAGATATTCAAGACATCAGTGGCTTTGCAGGCTGCATAATTGCATGGTAAAAGGCTTCTTATTAGGCATTGCTTTTTCATGGTGTAGGGCCTTGTCACTTGGAGGTGCTTGTCCCTGCCAGGACCTTTTATTTCTAAGCATGGTTATATGCTGAAGGAACTCATGCTGAAATAGCCAAAGGCCTTCTTTGGTCCATTTCAAGTAACCTTAATGAGAATGTGAAATTCTGCTAGTCTGATTCACTGATCCCAATGAGCATAACAAATACATACCCAATATTTAATGCTCTGATAGAATGCAGATAAATAATATAGACACAAGAAATGTAATATAGTGTGTAGCAATGCTGCTACCTGGCCACCTTCATACAATGGGAGAAAATGACTAAGGTCACAAGCATTGTGCTGTATAAAATCTGTTTTTAAATCCTACAGCCTCAAGGTTAGCCATTCTCATTAAACTGTGTAAGAAATGGAAACTTGGTCATTAATTACATTATTTAAGTGGCACTGACAGCTAATTCTGTGTGTCTAAGTTGAAGATTCAGGCTTTGCACGTGCAGTATATGGAATTAAGCTGTGATTCTGCTGCCGTGCACCACACTTGTGGCAAACACTAGGCTTTTTTTTTTTTCTTTTGAACAGCATTACAATGCTTTAGACGTTATAAAAACATATTAAAACAGATATTTTATTTCTTGTACAAAGCTTCTGTTGTCACTGATTAATGATGAAGCACAAAAGTGAGTATCTCCATTTCCTACCTGGCAGAACATTCTGTTCACTTGGTGATGAAGGTGCACCTTTGTTGCTTCAAAACTTTTATTCCTGAAGTGTTTGGAAGCAACATTTGGAGTGACATTTGGGTTATAGCCTCAAACCATATTTCCAAGTTTACAACTTAAAAGGGCAGTGTAGAAATAGAATATTGAGGATATGTGTGGCTCATCATGTTTAATGCTCCATTTTGGGCGTTTGGCAAACTGGGAGTTGGGAGTTGAAGTGATCAAAAGTGACTGTTCTCAAATTTTGGATTAGGCAACAGATAATCTAATTATTTTATAGTAAAGGTTTTCTAGCCTCTAGTAGCAATTTATAATGATTTAAAGTGTAATACAATAGCTGGCAAATTAGATATGAATATGCACTTCTTTGCAAGGCAATTGTGTTTTCTTCCTTGTTTAATATCTAATTAAAAGTGCGTTTTATTAAGCTGATCTTTAAAAGCCAAACTTGATATGTAGAGACGGCCGTCTTTGAATTTTCTCATAACTGAGCAGCATTAAACAGTTAATTTTATTTAATGGCATAACTGCCACTCTTTTTTGTTACTTTTCACATCATTTTAATGCCTCTGATATATTTTAATTAGTTCTAATAAAATATTCCACAGCAAGGCTGCATTGCCAACTAAAAGCTATTTTCACTGGACTAGCATTTTGCCTCTGTTCACAATAAATAATGGAAGAGCGAGTTACACTTACGGGCACAAAACTGTTGGACAAGATGAGTTCATCTGCAAAAATGATGCTTGGGGTAACCTTATCCTCCATAATTTGGAATGGAGCACTTCAGGAAGAGTGAAAACCCAGGAAGCACTTTACTGCACATTAAAGCACGTTTGTGGGGAGGTCCCAGAAGCACAACATGGCATTCTATGAAACATGTTTATTAAATTGCCCCTCTCTGTGACTTATTTTAATATTTAATTTCAGAAAAGGGTGAGAGCAAAGAAAGCGTTTTACTTAACTGGGTCATTGGGTGGGGGGCATAAAAATGCCTGGCTGTTTGTTTTCTTATACAAGTTCAAGTCTTATTAAAATATCCATTAAGAATGTCATCTTTCACTAGAAACAAGAATGCTATTTTTATGCAGTGCTGTCAAGTATTGCATTTAGTTGGTTTCATTTTTCATATGTCATATAGACTTTTGGAATTCTCCCTCAAATTTGCAATCAGTAAAATTGTGCTACATTAAATAAAAATGAAATGAAAAAAGAACCTCACTAGTTGAACTTGCATTAGAGAACGGCAGTTCAACAGAGTATGTGGCTGCTTGCAGCGGTTATCAAACAGTGCATTATTCAGCAGTCCTTTGGCGTATTCTTCATATTGTGAGTACAGGTGCTTAGAGATCAGTAGCTCAAGTAACTGAAAGTATCCAATCATCTCTCCCTTCAAGTTGTGACCGGACAAAAATGGATCCAGAGCTAGCACACAACGAGTGTATGCCATTTGAGTCAGTCCCCGGGAAGAGTCCCTGCCATGTGAATTCTGTCAGGCGTACAGAGGATCTCAGAATGGCCTTCCAGCAATGAGAAAAAGAAACCTAAAAAAAGAAGTGAATTGCACATCCAAGATTAGTCATCGCAGGGAGAATGTTACACACTTGATAAGTAAATGGTAGGAAAAACTTCAAATTGAGAAACAAAGTCCAACTGCTCAAACAAACTTTCTGGCTACAACTAATGTCATATTACAGGACTTCTAGTCGCGGAGTATGTTGGACTTGCCAACTGCAGTTGCTGATCTTGGTGCCAGACCAAGGCATTTTAAATGACTGTAAAATGCTTGCTATGTCACAATTGTGGACCTACCAGCACAGTTGCACTCGCCTCTTTTTCTATCAGCTTTTAGCATGCTGCCTGAGAGAGCTGGCACTTTACAAAGGGTTTTTCTGTTCTGTCATGGTGCATAAAACATTAGACATCAGACAGATGAACATCTATTTATTCTAATGTTGCCCTACACCAACATTTTTTATTCCTCATTGCTGCATTGTATGAATTGTACATCCGATTGAGCATTCATTGGTTGTCAGCTCTCACGAACAGAGCTCACCCATATGACTAAAGACAAAAAGAGTCACAAACTAGTTGGAGTGAATCACAGGGCATGTCACATTACACCAGCATTTCTCAACCTTTAAGTATTTGTGACCTGAGTTTTCATAACAGTTTTAATCATGCCCCCCTAACGTTTTATGAAAGGAGGCCACTAATACCAATTTGTTATTTTTTAATTAATGATATATCATACATGCATATTTTATTATACCTACTGTGATAGATTGGGGCGCTGTCATCCCCTTGAACCCTCAGACAATACGTCAGACTCCAGGTAAAAGTTCAAAGTTTGGATTTATTATAATAACTAGAAAAATACCCGCGCTTCGCAGCGGAGAAGTAGTGTATTAACGAAGTAATGAAAAAGAAAAGGAAACATCTTGAAAATAACGTAACATGATCGTCAATTTAATTGTTTTGTTACTGTTATTAGTGTTGCTGTCATATTTATATATATATATGGGCACTATATAGCGCCTGACTCGACACAGATTGGACACAGGAGGCACGTGTAAAATAAAAGGATTTTTATTCCTGTTCAGCTGGAGGGCACGTCTTCCCCATACTCCCCCCAGCCACAACACAGTCCCAAACACCAGTACAGCACAAGTAAAACACAAACACTCTTCTCTGGCACCACCACTCCTCCTCCTCCTGACTCTGGCCGATGAGTGGTGGTCGTTGGCTCCCTTTTATAGGTCACCTGGAAGTGCTCAAGGTGTTTGATCACCAAGATCCGGTGGCACTTCCAGGTGTGATGAAGCTGTTGCCCACACAGGCTCAGGAGTCACAGACACAGCACCCCCTGGCGGTACCTGCAGGACCCAACGGGGCTGCCCCCAACTCCAATTCCCAGGGAGCCCTGTGGGAAACTGAGGCACTGCACCAGCCCAGGGGGGAGGTATTGCACTGTCCAGGGCTGCTCCCCCTCAATACAGTGTGCAGGGGCGTCCCGACTGGGCATGGACGCCAGGCACCTTTCACAATATACAGTATATATATACTCAGCAAAAAAAGAAACGTCCTCTGACTTTCAACTGTTTTTACTTTCAGTAAACTTAATGTGTAAATATTTGTATGAACACTAAAAGAGTCAACACCATAAGACATAAACTAAAAATGTTTCACAATGTGTCCCTGAATGAAGGGAGGCTCAAAATCAAAAGTACCAGTCAGTATCTGGTGTGGCCACCAGCTGCTTGAAGTACTGCAGTGCATCTCCTCCTCATGGACTGGACCAGATTTGTCAGTTCTTGCTGTGAGATGTTACCCCACTCTTCCACCAAGGCACCTGCAAGTTCCTGGACATTTCTGGGGGGAATGGCCCTAGCCCTCACCCTGCGATCCAACAGGTCCCAGACGTGCTCAATGGGATTGAGATCCGGGCTCTTCCACTGCGAGGATGATCAGCTGTCCTTCCTGTCTCCCTGTAGCGCTGTCTTAGGCGTCTCACAGTGCGGACATGGCAATTTATTGCCCTAGCCACATCAGCAGTCCTCATGCCTCCCTGCAGCATGCCTAATGCACGTTCACACAGATGAGCAGGGACCCTGGGCATCATTCTTTGGGTGTTTTTCACAGTCGGTAGACAAGTCTCTTTAGTGTCCTGCGTTTTTAGAACTGTGACCTTAAATGCCTACTTTCTGTAAGCTGTTAAGGTCTTAACGACCATTCCACAGGTGCATGTTAATTAATTGATTATGGTTAATTGAACATGCATGGAAAACATTGTTTAAACCCTTTACAATGAAGATCTGTAAAGTTATTTGGATTTTTAAAACATTATTGTTGAAATACACAGTCCTGAAAAAGGGACGTTTCTTTTTTTGCTGAGTATATATATATATATATAATATATACACATACATACATACATGTGTACATATATACACTGTCGCAGTAGGGGGCAGTAGTGCTCCCTTGAACCCTCAGGTACCACGCCAAACACCTGGTAAAATTGCCACAATAATTATATTTATTATAATAATGTGCACCAAGCACCCTCCACTCCACTATATTCATAAACAATACAATAAACCAATAAATCACAATCCTACACTCCCAGACGCGTTGCCCTCCTACCACCCAGCTCAGCTCATTGTCTGGGAGTTCCCAGAGTCCTTTTATTCCTCCTGACCCGGAAGTCTTTCTGCCCAACAGTTCCACAAGTCCTTATTCCTTCCGGGTCAGGGTAAACAGTACTTTTCTTCACCCCGGAAGCCCGTCGCTCTTCCTGTGACAAACTTCCGGGTCATGGTGCCCAAATGAGTTCATTGGCCTCCCGACAGCGACTCCCAGTGGCCCCCAAGGTATCCAGCAGGGCTGTGTATAAAAACTACATAGGCCATGAGGCCCTGCTAGAATTCGGGGCCCGTATATGCTCTCGGGAGAGCTCCTCCTAGCGGCCAGGGGGTATATACAGGTATATTTATATATATATACACACATACACACACACATTATATCTATATCTATATCAAATACCCGCGCTTCGCAGCGGCAAAGTACTGCCTTAAAAGTTTTCTTTTTTATTTTTTAAACTGAGGGAAAATATACCAATAATTATTTGTTAAGGATCTCTTTGTATACCACATTGTGAGTTTGGCCCTCTGGTTGTAACATGACCAAGCTGTGCGCTGAGCTTACTCTTGAGCATGCAATGTACAGTTGGCCATGTGAACAGTAATCTTGTTTTAAATCTCACAGCTTGGATTGCTGCTGTCATAATCGGTTTGAGTTTCATGGTTTGTTTTAATTACGACAGTATTTGTAGGACTTGTGTTGAAGTGACATTCGGCATCTGTCCAGTGTTGTAAGTATACAACCGGTTTTATCGATAACTTCACATCCAGCTTTTGAGAGTTTAAACATTCATAAACATCAAAGTGTCCACTACTGAAATCGTCACCTGTGAGTCTAAGATGTTTAAGAGGCAGTGGCGGTTGTCAAAAGGTGTAAAATATTTGGCCATTTCGGTACACTTGAAAGTGACAACCGAACAATTCAGCAGCAGCCATCAACTCACATGCAGATGCATAGGTGACGGGCTTAAGCATTTCACTCTTATAGTGCTCCTGTGTAGTATAATTGTCTCCTGTACCGTCATTACTCCACTTCTTGAATCTGTCCAAGTCATTCAATACATAAGACACAATGTTTCTCCAGATATCAAGAGTGAGCCTGATATGGCCGTGCAATATGTAACAAAGAGAATGGAAAAGATAGGTGCCATCTCCGGGCATGGAAACCACTCAGTAAGTGACAGTTCTTTGATTGATGGTGATCACCTCGATAGACATGTTAATGCAGGTACGGTTGGAATGATAAAGGAAATGGGTACCTGAACAATGTAAAGTAAGTCTAAAATACCTACACAATAACTATAATCGTAATAAATGAACAATAAAACAGCGGAGAAGCCGTGGATTAAATAAAAAGGCTGTAGTTATCAGCTGGGAGACGTGAATCCCGTGGCGAAGCAAGGAAGGGAATGTAGAGACTGGAGCGACAGACGGCAGCCAACAATGTGGGAGGCGTTGGGATGGGGGACCCAACGGCGCCTCACACGGTGACTGAGCTGCCGGCTATGGACGTATATATTTACGTAAGTAGGATTCAGTTAGCGTTGGGAACCTGCGTACCAAATTTCTTGAAGATGGGCCCATAAGTAACAAACACCGTTGAAAAGTTCAATATGGCAGCCGACAGTGGCATCATACCACCGAAATAAGTACGTACATTGGTTTCGGTTAGAGCAGGGAAGCCGCCTACCAAATTTCATGAAGATGGGGCCATAAATAAGAAAGTTCAACATGGCGGACGTTGTTGACCGTTATGACCGTTACTCGTAGAATTTCGAAATGAAACCTGCTTAACTTTTGTAAGTAAGCTGTAAGGAATGAGCCTGCCAAATTTCAGCCTTCTACCTACACGGGAAGTTGGAGAATTAGTGACGTTGGAAAGTTCAATATGGCAGCCGACAGTGGCGTCATACCACCGAAATAAGTATGTACATTGGTTTTGGTTAGCACAGGGAAGCTGCCTACCGAATTTCGTGAAGATGGGGCCATGAATAAGAAAGTTCAACATGGCGGACGTTGTTGACCGTTATGACCGTTATGCGTAGAATTTCGAAATGAAACCTGCTTAACTTTTGTAAGTAAGCTGTAAGGAATGAGCCTGCCAAATTTCAGCCTTCTACCTACACGGGAAGTTGGAGAATTAGTGACGTTGGAAAGTTCAATATGGCAGCCGACAGTGGCGTCATACCACCGAAATAAGTATGTACATTGGTTTTGGTTAGCACAGGGAAGCTGCCTACCGAATTTCGTGAAGATGGGGCCATGAATAAGAAAGTTCAACATGGCGGACGTTGTTGACCGTTATGACCGTTATGCGTAGAATTTCGAAATGAAACCTGCTTAACTTTTGTAAGTAAGCTGTAAGGAATGAGCCTGCCAAATTTCAGCCTTCTACCTACACGGGAAGTTGGAGAATTAGTGACGTTTGGAAAGTTCAATATGGCAGCTGACAGTGGCGTCATATCATCGAAATAAGTACGTACATCGGTTTCGGTTAGCGCAGGGAAGCCGCCTACCAAATTTCGTGAAGATGGGGCCAAAAATAAAATAGTTCAACACGGCGGACGTTGTCGACCGTTATCGACCGTTATGACCGTTACGTGTAGAATTTCGAAATGAAACCTGCTTAACTTTTGTAAGTAAGCTGTAAGGAATAAGCCTGTATATATATTCAAGTTTTGACTTTATATATTCCAGCGCTGACTTTATATATTCAAGTTTTGACTTTATATATTCCGACAGTGACTTTATATAATCAAGGTTTGACTTTATCTATTCGGGAATGACTTTATATATAAAACTTTTGACTTTATATAGTTAAATTTAGTCATCATTGCATAACTTAACTTTTGTAAGTAAGCTGTAAGGAATAAGCCTACCAAAATTCAGCCTTCTACTTACACTGGAAGTTGGAGAATTAGTGATGAGTGAGTGAGTGAGTGAGTCAGTGAGGGCTTTGCCTTTTATTAGTATAGATAATGTGCACAAAGCACGCTCCTCTCCACAATACTCATACAAATAAGCACAATTCCCAATAATCAATAATCCTCCACTCTCCCAGACGCGTTGCCACCCAGCTCAGCTCATTTGTCTGGGATTTCCCAGAGTCCTTTATAGTCCTTGACCCGGAAGTGTTTCGCTCCTCTCAGTTCATGTGATTGGTAATACTTCCGGGTCAGATAAAAACTCTTCTTTTTCATCCCAGAAGTGGTATCCAGCAGGGCTATGAAAGAAAACTCAAATATCCATGATGCCCTGCTGGAATTCAGGGTACCACCATGCTGTCGGAAGGGCTCCATCTAGTGGTTGGGGGTCTTGGCTGGGATGAACGGCCGGCCATCGTTCACACTACTTAACTTTTATCGACATTTATCTAACTCTATATTTATTTTTCTAGTATCAGAATGTAGTTTAAGTTAATTTGTTTTGGTTTCAATAGATGTATTTTTCATATTTTTGATTCTTGTTTTCTTTTTTTCACATCTTCGCACCCCCCTTTTTATTACTTCGTGCCCCCCTAGGGGGGCCCATTCCACAGTTTGAGATCCACTGCATTACACCACTGCATTCATGGAAGTATGCTGCCGACTGCCTATGAATCACAAAGGTTATGTAAATGAAGGCTACGACTGAAAAGCACTGGAAAGGTCACTTAATGTTTCCTAGCCTTAATCTGTTTCTCTCCATTTCCACTGCCTCTTCCATCATGTGACTGCTGCATCTACCATGTTGCATAGCAAAAGACACAAATGGGAAGGCAGTGGCAAGCAGGCATCTTCATTTACAAAGTTTTATATAATATACTAGCAATGTAAGTCCACTCTGTAAAAAGCCCAGGGTCCTACAAACTATTGAAATCATCAGAAAAAAAAATCTGAAATAAAGAGATGTTAGGTAATTGAAAGGAACTACTCTAGGCATTTCTCTCCTAGGAGGATTTGTTTTGCCGACGTGCTCGCATCGCTTGTGCATTAGCAGCGGGAGGAAAAGTAAAAGGAATACCATGACATCATGATCTCCCGACTCGAATCCTGGGCTGGTGTATCTGGCTTAGCCCTCGACTGGTTCAGGTCATATTTCTGCAACAGGACTCTCAGAGTCATGCTAGACGATTTTTCATCTGAATCAGTCCCACTCCCATGTGGGGTCCCCCAGGGTTCCATTTTAGGGCCACTACTT
The DNA here is from genome assembly GCF_016835505.1 of Polypterus senegalus. Lineage (NCBI taxonomy): Eukaryota > Metazoa > Chordata > Cladistia > Polypteriformes > Polypteridae > Polypterus > Polypterus senegalus. The sequence continues at coordinate 75,832,232 of NC_053167.1, forward strand.
TTTTCAATCTACATCCTGCCTTTAGGTGCAATTTTTAGAAAACATGCAATTTCATATCACCTATATGCTGACGACTGCCAAATTTATTTCTCCCTCAAGCCAACTGACTCCACCAAACCTCTCCTCGACTGCCTATCTGACATTAAGGACTGGCTGGCTGTAAACTTCCTTCACCTGAACGATTCAAAAACCGAGGTCATTGTTTTTAGTCCCGACTGCAAACAGGCTCCACCCCTTGGCCTCGTTTCTCTTCCCATTCCAGTAACTTCGTCTGTCTCCAATCTTGGAATCAAAATGGATACGTTCCTGAAAATGGATGCTCAAGTCAACAGCACAGTAAAATTCTGCTTTTTCCATCTAAGGCGAATCGCCAAACTCAAGCCTATTCTTTCTAACCACCTCCTGGAATCAGTAATTCATGCATTCATTACGTCCCGGCTTGACTACTCTAATTCCTGCCTTTTTGGTATCAGTAAAGCCACGCTTTCTAGACTCCAACTGGCTCAAAATGCGGCTGCAAGGCTTCTAACTGGAAGTAGCAGAATCCAACACATTTCACCGATTTTGAAAACCCTACACTGGCTGCCGGTTAGATTCAGAATCAATTTTAAGATTCTCCTCCTAACCTATAAGGCATTAAACGGTCTAGCCCCGCCTATTTGAGTGTCTTGCTCCATTGTCACAATCCCCCTCGTGTTCTTAGATCCACAGATCAGCTGCTCCTAACCGTTCCCAAGGCACGCTTTTAAAGCTCGTGGTGAAAGGGCTTTCTCCGTCTGTGCACCCAGGCTCTGGAACTCCCTGCCCTTAGTGGTTAGGCAAGCCGCTTCAGTCGCCACATTCAAATCTCGCCTAAAACGCACTTCTTCACATTGGCTTTTAATTCTTAACCGTTTCATTTTCCACTTGCCTTTTGCTATTTTCTCTATTTTATTTGGTCCCTTGACCTGTTTTAGTATCTCTGTTTTAATTCTCTCTTAATGTTTGTTTTAATATTTTGCTTTTAGTCCTGCTTGTTGTAACTGTACAGCTTTGGTCAGTTGTAATGCTGTGTTTTAAGCGCTCAACAAATAAATATGGTATGGTATGGTATTTTGCCGATGTTAGCAGCTAAGCAACTTTTCTTTCTTCTGAGGTTTCATTTTGCCGACGTGTTGGCCTCACTTGTGTTATTAGTGGCTAAAGTTTTCTGTTTCCTCGAAGTGGAGCCCTATGAGTCCACCTCTCACTTCCGGGCGGACAGACGCACAGACTTCTATGAGTAGACGTTTATATATAAGATAAACCTGCTATCAGTTATGTACTCAGTGAAAGAACTGTCGCTCAAAAAATAAATTCAGTTATTGGTGGGTGGAAATTTTAATTTTGAAATAACGATAAGAGACAAAAGTGTTTGAGAGGGGAAATATGTCCCTCAGCTTTCTGCAAAGCTGCACACTTCCAGTTAAAATCTAAAAGATATTTTTTGCATAACTCCTGCAACTTCTATTGCCATCTTTACAACTAACACTTGAAATTAAGTGAGGAGCCAGTAGCTTTGGCCACCCTCCTAGGCTAAGATGCTTTTCTTATGTTAAAGAAGCAATCGTTCTTTCCTATATTCAGTTAACCTTCATTGAAATGTATGCATCAAATGATTTAATTAGCCAAAATTATGGATAGTATTTTACTATGTGTACTAGAACATTGGTCAAGTATTTAAAAACATGTAAATAAAATCATTGTTCTTGGATCACCTCAGTCCTGTAAGTATATAGCTTATGGTCATTTTAACATGAAGTTAAAAAGAAAGATCATTGATTGCTTTTTCCAGTTTTATGAAAATTTTAGGTTGGCATATTAGTAGGTGTCACTATTTCAAAGGCCTGGGGCCTCATTTTAGTTTTGTAAAAGGACACAAGACAACGTGAAAGGGTTGGGGCACCACCCTGGTGACCCGGTATATTTCAAAGTTTGTAGAAAACAAAAAGCACACAGCAAGTTATAAAACTTTTTTTCAGACATGAGTTCAAAACAGAACTAGCTCAAAGACAGCTGAAATGCTGGTCATATGGCTTCCAGGCAGGAAGGGGCCTGTTCAGCAGGGTGGGCATTGAAAGTGACATCAGAGATGGAACAGATGTCAGTCTTACGTTCTGCAGAGGGAGAAAGAAAAAAGGCATCAGCAAACAGCGCCAACCCCTAGAGATGGCCATCACCAGAGCCTTTAAGCTGTCTCTCAAGTGCAAGCACATGACATTTTCATATGGAGTTTTCATGTTATCCCTTTGTCTGTAAAAGTTTATTCCAATAGTTTGGGTTCCTCTCACATCTTACAAATGTCTAAATTAAGTTAACTTTCATACACACAATAAACTGTCAAGGCTGATTTCACTCTGGTACAAACTTCACTAGGATTATCTTCTGTTCAGAAAATAAGCAATTTGTTAAAATTGTTTTCTGTAGCTCCTACCTCATCTACATCCTTCCCCTGGCTGATTATACAATAGAAATAAGTCTGCAGACTTTCCTCTATATTCTTGATTTCTAGGACTTTTTATCAGACACGTACTCTCTAGAATGGACTCTACCATGATTTAATGTGTGACAGCTTCTCCTGTTTTAATTGATTTCTCTGGTTCCTCTGAACATTTTTCTCTGTTCTTGATGGCAGGTCATTTCCAAACTCCTCCCATTGTCTATCAATACTGCAACCTTGTTTCTACTTAAAGCTCAGTTTTAATTTTATACGGTTGATGAGTTTCATATTATGCTGCAGGGGCTTTTCAATTAGAAGTTTACAAAGGCCTACAAATGATACACTGCCAGGAATAGAACTTGTACCCCTAAAACACATGAATAGCATTTAAAACAAAACCTTTCAGATAAACACTGCGGCCAGCTACTAAAATTAAAACACCAACAGCATCTTGCAAATACAATCAATCAAAGGCTACTGTTACAAAGTAAAAATAACCCCTTGAACAATTCCCATTTTGGATATAAAATCTGAAGGACCACCACACACCCCCAGCCAAAAACAAACATTAGTCCAGTCAGCTAATAGATTGCTGGATTTGGATTTAATGTCATCACAGTAAATGTTTCTGAACCAGAAATGTTTAGTAAGACTGTGCGTTTGCAAGTGCATTACTGCACATTAATTGCATCATTTTCATCTTCAGAAGTGCTTCAATATCAAGATTGATAAGGCCAAAAAAAGTAACCTTATTCCAAATATTAACTAACTTGGGTGGCACAGACGTGACCTTGTGATGCGAAACACAAAATCATTGAGAGCTCAGTGACAACAGATGGAGAATTCATTTTGAAAAAAAGGACTTTGATGAATTTGGCATCCAGCTGATGCATGCGTGTAACTTATGTAAGTGAGTTCATTTTGCGCTTAAGTCTCCCTTAAGTTTACCCCTTCAGGAATCTCTGAACTTATCTGCTATGTTCATCCGGAAGTGCAAACAAACGATAACCTGTAATTCAGAAGAGCACACTTATTCTTAGGCCCAGTCTCTATTCAGGTGTAATATCTGCTGCCCTCAAACATCTACCATCTTGAGTTTAAATCCCAGGGTGTGAGATGTATAGATTTTTCTCCAAGGTCCCATTTAACAGCATTCCGGCTAATGACTGCTTGCCTTAACAACTGAACTCCTATAGACCCCGACATAGACCGGATTGATTGGCATTCAAAAGTGGACATAAGGACGACTGCGTAGCGACCTGAATACCACATGGCTAATTAACAGTATGTAAACCCAATAAGGAGCTTGGCTCTGTTGGTGAGCCAATCAAATTCCATACTTCCATTGACATTTAGCGGCCTCAGCGTTACATGTCAGTCACGCAATGTGACACGCCCAGCAATTTGCATCTTTCTCAACACCTCCATTTCAAGGCATATCTTGTGCATTGTTCTCTTAAAACAAGCTTACATGGTAAAGAGTACAATTATGGGAGGTGTAATGGATGTGTTGTGTAGTAGGAGAGCCGACTCTTCTCATCGTTCCTGCTGTGTAAATTATGTCACATAAGAATATAACCAGATTAGCGAAGCATTGAGAGAGACCCATATCAGATATGGAAGACTTGTTTTTGAAGATGATTGAGCACCAGAATCAGGTAAATATCCCCCTCAGCACTATGACAATTGTGGCAAAGGCTCTGAACCCATTTAAAATGTTAAAAGAAGAAGTTAGGCTGAATATGACATGCAATTTACTGCTAGCTTAGGATGGTTCAAGCACTTTAAGAAGCATCTTGAATTGCACAATGTGAATGTGAGTGGTGATGCTATAAATGCTTTATGTGAAGGCAGCTGAAGAATTTGTGGAAAAATTAGACACATTTATGACTGAAGAAGGATATTTGACTGAAGTATGCAGCCCACCTAATGACCAAATCACTTTATGACCACCTGGTTGGAACCATATGTGTTCATTAAATGATGCATACCTATACTCCAGTTTTCCTCTCTGTGATGCAAAGTGTCAAAGGTCCATTGAGGGGCAAGGTTTTTAAAAACATGGGAGTATCTCAGACCCCATGAGTGTAGATGTGTGGGAGCAAAGCTGTGCAGCCACGTAGAACTTAATTATGGAATTGGCTAATTGTGCATTGCATGCACAAGTGCAGTTAGTGTAGCGGTTTCTCATTAAGGCTCCACAGATTGTTTGGTGCAGTTGTATATATAAATGTGTTTGAGTAGTAAGAATGGGGAGAGAAAATATGTTATGAAAAGAAACAGAATGGAGGAAAATAAAATGTTAAAAAATTATCAGAGAGAGAGAGAAAGATAGATGAGGAAAGGAAGCGAGTGATCAGGGTACCTTGGGTGGGGTCGCTCCTGTTGAGCAATAGAGGAGCAGGAGCGACCGACTCCTCCTGGTATAATCACATGTATGCCGAGGATGATGGTGGGATGAGGCAGCCAGGCTTGGTGGGTTCCAATATACACAAAAGGATTGTGGTATGACGGGAGCCGATGATGGTTGATTGTACTCTGTGACATCTCAGGCTTGCTGAGAAGACCAGGGCAATGAGCAGGGGAGACAGGTTAGAGGGAAAGCTGGGGGAGATGCCCTGGGGGTCAAGAAGCAACATAAAGAAGGAATCAGGCTTTTATTGTTGAGTTTAACATGTTTATTGGATCTATTTATTTATTGAATTTTAACCTCTACATGCACTTTTTTATGGATTTATCTATTTATGGAAGATCTTTGAACTGCAGTGTACTTTTTGAATGTTTGACTTTTAATTGTTTTTAATAAGTACATACTTTGCACCAGATATTGTTGTGTTGTCACTGTGTTAATCCATCTTGGTGTTGACTATCAATGTCCTGGGAAGTGGAAGAGCCCAATGCTGTGGGCTCCCGGGGTATCACACTCCCACATCCTAAATATATTTATTACTTGACTTGGTTCCAAAATGACTCTGTGTGTGTGTGAGAGAGAAAGAGTGAGCCATGTGATGGAGAGGTGTCTGGTCCTGGGTTGGTCCCTGTTTTCTACACAAATGTGCTGGCATGGACATTCACCTCCAAATACCCTAAAAAATTTTATTCAGGTTTAAGAATGTCCTGCATGTCTATTCGTTTTTTTTTTTTCATTTTGCTTTGCTTACTTATAACACGTACATAAGAAATGTGTGCTGAAAAAATAAGTAGGCTAAATGTGGGAATAATCTGCTGAGACAGATATAGATGTAAGCAAATAATTCATATACAAAATGTCAAGGTCACATCAATCTGTTCTCAATTAATGATGCTACTTCACAAACTCATTAGCTCATTTTAGAATTGCAATATTCTATGAGAAACCCTGGCACTCAATGAATAGCACATACATATAAAGTTGCAATGAATGCTGGGATTTCATTAAGACAGTTTAAACGTAAACCTCTAACATGTCTGATCTTAGTCTATTCTAGTTCATTAGAATGGAAGTCTTAATCAAACTGAAAATGTACTCTATGATATTAACAGTAGTACAGAACAAGTGAGCGTCATTTATTGATTTGATGCTCATTCTAAAAGAGTATCACGTGTTAACAATCTGTCCCAATCTATCTGTATACTCACATTGGCATTGACCATCAGCTGTCTAGGACCACACTGGCATTCTAAGACACATATGCAGAACAATTTGCCAAACTCAAACAGGTTTAGTCATGTTCCTTAGTGCATGTGCTGTGAAATTAAAACATGTGATGAAATGTGCCATTGGGAGATAAGGGTTGAGGAGCACTGAAATAGAATTTCAACTGATTTAGAATAGAAAATAGCATGTAAGGGGATAGCTTTGTTTGGAGTCACTGCAACTTATCAGATAGTTGTATTGACGAAAATATAGCAGGCCTACCCCTAATTAGCTCCAGGTGCACCCAGTGAGCCCCGGTCACCCTGTGATCACACGCTATGCTGTCATCTTGCACAAACAACAGAGAGGAGAGCGTTGGTTTTAATCAATCACCTCTCATTGTGTGTAAACAAAGTATCTGTCAAAAGTAAGCATTGCTGTATACAAATTGGACAACATTAATTACTTTTCTGGCAGTCTGTTAAATGTAGTAATTCAAGGTGTTTTCTAAATGTTTATTTGTTTTAAAATACTCCAATTCATTTCCATGTGTTTATTTTATTAAAAATATACAACATTTATCAACTCACTCATTCTAAAATTTGATTAAAAATACAGGTAAAATTATGTTACAATGAATATCTTTACAATGAAATTTTCTTTACAACGAAGTATTTTTATGCTCCCGACAGTTTTCCCATATGACGCAAGTCTATAGAAATCTCGTTACTACGAAGTACATTCTGCAGATACTTTATTATATCGAAGTGCACAAAAGACCTTGAAATGCCTGAATGAATCATCCACAGAGCAGTTAGTTCTGTGGCCACAGCTCATTTGTGCACAAAGATCCCCAAACAGAAACACTGTAATTTTTTTTTCTTTCTTCGAACTTTCCTTGTACTGTTTTTTTCTTTTTGCCTCTTTTGTTTCCTGCGGTTTTCAGTGATACCTTTTGCTTATTGCTCGTCAACATTTGAAAAAACATCCATTGGAATTTTACTCATTGTCACCCTTCTATAGAAACAGCAGATATAAAAAAACGATAACAGTTCATATTAGAAAAAAAAAACTTTACATTTTTGCAGCTCTCGATTGCGGCAAAAAGAAAAAAGACGTTGGCAGTGAATTCAGAATTTCACCATCGACGATGTCAACTTTCTTGAAAGACCGAGCAAAAAAAGAAGAAAAATCTTGGGTTGCAAACGTATGTGAACTGCTGCATTTGAAGACGTTGAAAAAGCAGTTTTTATGTGGTTCAGTGATGCTCATTCAAGTAACATTCCTATTAATCCGGCACTCATTCAAGAAAACGTGAGGTTTCTAAACTCTCTTGGGACCTCCCCTAACTGGACGACACGCCGAAGAGCGTCCCAAAGTGTGATCACCGCATCAGTGGAAGACTGTTTATCTGTTGCCGGGACAACAGCAGGCTCAAAGCTATGCTGCGACTCTCCGCCAATGCAAACAGAAAAGATATCGGTGGGTGATGCAAGGCACATTGTAAATGCAGATAACAGGATTATTTGATCACTGATCTGGCCACAACCCTGCCTGACTGCTGTGTCTGTGTATAGCAGAGTGGCACATCACCCTACAATAAATAAGTGTGCCATTCCTGATTCAAGCTGAATAAAACAGTCTTCCAAGGATGCTGCAATTGCACTTCGGGACGCACCAGCGTGTCATTCCCATTGGGTAGGGAATGGGGGTTCTCAAAAGAGTTCAGAAACCTCACAATATGAAGAAGAAAAGGATGATTCTGCTCATGATTGATAACTGTGCTGCCCACAACATGCTTCCACATTTAAATAATGTTCACATTGAATTCCTCCCACCCAATTGCACAGCAGTGCTGCAGCCATTGGATTTGGGCATCATTCGCACCCTGAAAGTGTAATATAGCAAGGAAATGCTGAGAAAAATTCTCGTCAGCATAACTTGTAGGCAGGAGTAGATTAAAATTAACGTGAAAGAATCTATTGAAACGATTGCAAATGCCTGGGCGCAAGTTAAAGAAAGCACTATAGTAACAACTACAGAAACTCAATACAACAAAATTTTCATTACAACAAAATATTTTTAGGTCCTTGGGAGTTCGTTATAACAGAATTTTACCTGTATATTATCCTGATTTCTGGATAGCAGTTATTACTATTCAGAATTTTGTGTCAAATTAAATGTATTCCATTGGGAATCATTTCTCAAGCAATCATATCAATGAACACATTTTTGATCTTTCTGTGGGAACCCCACTAGGGCAGAGGGTGGTTCTGAGGCTAGGGATCTGCACTGGTATCTGGAAGGTTGCTGCTTCAAATCCCCATTACTGCCAAAAGAGATCCTACTCTGCTGGGCCCTTAACTGTGTGGTGCTGTACAATGGCTGACTCTATGTTCTGACCCCAAGGGGTATGCGGAAACTAACAAATTCCTAATACAAGAAATTATATAAGGAGAAAGAAAAACAAAACAATATAACTTATATTAGACCTTACCTCTGTGCTCATCTTGATGTTAAAATTAACCTTGGGTGGCCATACTAACAACATATGCAATCACACGATAGATAGATAGATAGATAGATAGATAGATAGATAGATAGATAGATAGATAGATAGATAGATAGATAGATAGATAGATAGATAGATAGATAGATAGATAGATAGATAGGCAGGCAGATAGAAACAGAAACAGAAAACTAAACGTCTACACGTGAAAGTGTGTGTCCGGCCCGGAAATGCGAGGCTACTACAGCATGAAGCTCAAATCGCAGGCAAGGTGGCCCCAAGTTAACAAGTCGGAAGAAGAAAGTGACTCTGTTGCCAAAGTAAGACCACCGAGAAAAGAGAGAAACTTTTATGCAAGCAAGACGAGCACATCGGCAAAACGGTATTCCTTTTACTTCCCTTCCCGCTGCTAATACACTGATATAAGAGAGAGAGTCAAAGTTAATGAATAGGACAGAGAAAGCATTCCTGTTTACCTTGTTCAACTGCTTGCCATCTCCTGTTCTCCTTCTACTGCTTTTAACATCCTGCTGTTTAAAAAAGCATACAAGTTACATAAGCCTGATAGAATATATGCTGAAATGGTTCACCTACATCAAACACTGTTGAGGTTTGCCTTTTTTGATTATTGCTTTTGTGTATGAAGTTCAAACCAGAGCTTTGTCTGCGTACACCCCCAACAACCACCCCTCCTACTTCTCCCAGGATGAAGAGCAGATGCATACAAACTTTGCATTTACTGAAGTCCTCTGCTACTCACCTTGGTTTTGCTAATGTTGGATAACTGATCCCCCAGCCTGCACTAGTGTCAGTATTCCTTCTCCTGTTTGTCACTTACATGAATTCCATGAAAGAGGTTGGGATTCAAAATAGTATATGATGTCTACCATCTACTGGTGGGTGAGAAAGGGAGCCAGGCTAGTCCTTTAGTAGGAACCACCTGCTTTGACACATACCGTAGCTCTGTAACCTCATAAATTGTGGACTGCCTGGTCAGGAGCTTTGATGTTAACATGTGCAGAAAATGTAATAGATGTAGTTTAAAAGCACATAAATTTCAGAAGTATATAGACTGAAATATTAATTTGTGCCTTGCAATGAAACACATACTAAACATTATATACAGTGTATGTTTGTAGACATAAGCAACATAATTATTTTAAAATTTTTTTAAATCCATTTTGAATAAATAAGGATTGAAATATGGCAAAGATACAGGATAAAAAATTCCAGTAATCTTTTTTTTTTGCGTACAGCATATGTGTGGCCACAAACAGGCACATATTATCTTCTTAGTTTATATGAAAATGATGAATGCCAGTTTCTATGTAAAGATGAAACATACAAACTTAAGTTCTAAGTTTTACCTCAGAAGGGTACTGCAGTCTAGTCGGTAAAATAATGCAGACAATAACACCGTCATCTCAGAGAATCTTAATCCCAAGTTTGTTTCAAGGCTGTGGTGCATTCTGTAAAGAGTTTGTGTATTTACCTTGTATTCTGCATTCTTATGTGATTTCCCTGAGGGCTGTAATTTTCTCTACCAAGTCAAATTGTCTAATTGGACAATTGTCTTCTTCAGATTTTCTCCAGTATGATTGTTTGGATAGTTGTGTTTATGAAGGACATCAAATCTAAGGTGTGGCCGTGGTTTCTGCCATTTTAGACAAACAGGTGAACCACATCTATATTTAATGCGAAGACACAGTAATGGTTGTTCTGTTCTTCTGCAATCAAATTTTTGGTTGCTGGATGTAAAAGATGTAAGGGATCAGATAGACCACGATAAAGAGTTGAGGCACAACCCTGGTGACCCTATATAATTGTTGAATAACAAAAAAAAAAAAATACAGTAATTGTGGAGACGTCTTTCCTGACGCAAGTTCTCAAATGAACACCCTTAAGGTGACGGATTTTCCAGTCTTAATTCCTTCTGGCAGGATTAAGCTGATCCAGGGTGACCGACACCCAAAGTCAATCTTCCTGTCTGCATCGGGAAGAAGTGAAGAGGCATAAAAGGCATTCTGACACAGTGCCAACCCCTGGAGTGGTGGGGCATTACAATCACCCAAGCCCTTAGGTTGCCCCCTATGTGATTTCTCAGTTTACAGTGGGGCTCACCCTTGTTTCCCCAAAAAGTATCAAAATAAAAAAATGTCAAAATTGGGCCTACAAAGTGAACTCTCCAGTTAAGGCTAGATCTAGCTGTGATACTTTGATACCCATTTATACCTGAATTTTAAAATGTTATGCAAGTGTTTCTCCTACTTACACAAAGAGGTGGATTTTTCAGTTGATTGGCGACCCTAAGATAGCCCAGTATGTGTGAGGAAGTATGTTTACATCAAAGTTCAGCCTACTCTGTGACGGACTGGGGACCTAACCAGGGATGATTTCTGTGTTGAGTGTGGAGATGTTGAGATAGCATCCACAACTGCAGACTTGAATTTAATTACAGGGTTCAGAAAATCACTCGCTAACTCACTGTGCATGGTGCATGCTGCTGAAGTTTTAAAATTTTTAATTTATTCAAACATAAAGCTTCAAGTTTAGGGATTAAACTTGTGAAATGTGCAGATGACACCAAAATAGGTGGGAAAGCAATTACTACTAGAGCAGAAAAATTGTTTAAGAAAAACATGAAATCTTCATTTTGCAAATGCAAAGTAGAACCAGACAAAAGGGGACATTAAATATGTGAGACAGTGAGCTACAAAAAAAAATTCTACTAGGAAATAAGTGTTCATGTTGACACCGGGTTCTCATCCTCGAGGCAGTGTGCACATTAGTGTAAGGCTAATCAGCGCAGTTCATGAAGGCTCACAGTGCCTGCAGCTTTTCTTTGTAACCAATCTCATAATCAAAGGCTAATACTTAGTCGTAATGGGGCTACATTATTAGTCTGATTTCTTGCTTTGCTGTTGCTGTGAATTTTAGTCTTTTGACCAAAAGTATGATGCAAAGCCTAATCATGTGCTAACATTTCAGCAAGCTTGCCCACACATATGCATTTACTGTCTACTTAGTTTACTAGTATATCACACTTTTTTTAGAATTTGCAGTGTCTCTGTTATATATTAGATATAAATGAACCTTTGACTTAAATGGTGTCACATTTTTGGAGTACTGTTTTCTGTCTGTGTGTCTCTGATGTGAGTCTGGAGACAACTCAAACACAAATTGTTGAATCTGAATGAATCTGGGCACAGGTATTAGCTTTGTAAAGTGACAGACTGTTATTCATTTTGAGTAAAATCTCTTCTGATGATTTTGCTCTACATAGGTAAGTACATATATACCATAGATTCAGCTTAGACAAATTAGGGTTAGGGTTAGGGTAAGTACATATATACCATAGATTCAGCTTAGACAGTGTATATATACAGTGAGAGATAAAGAATTACAATGGTGTCAAAATGCGTATTCCAACATTTGATCAAATTTACACATTTAAATCATTCGTGAACAAGTTGGACCACTGTCAAAGTGATGGCACGTATATCTGTCTATCAGTGAGCACAGTTATATTTTAAAACACTAGAAACATATTGATTTTGAGCAAAGAGTCTGCAGAGATAATTTTACATCTAATTTTGCTGTTCTGCAAAATATGACTGCTAAAATTGTAGCTTAAGGTACAGAAACTCAGATGATGAGCAGATTAGATTTTGAAAAATATCTTTACCAAGGAAGAATGGCAGACACACCAAAAGATGCCAGATGAGGTTCTATAAACTAACATTCTTGAACAGAACCCAGGTTTACGAAGCACACAAAATATTTAGCATTCACTGTTTAAAAAGGGATATACGCTTTTTTTAAAATTATGTTTTATTCAATTTAAAGAACAAAACTAATTAACAAAATCTAGTCCACTTTTTAAAATGCAAAAACAATAATATGCCCTACATAAAATGAAAGCCTCTACCTGCCAGAGCTGCGAGACAGCCCCATCTAAAATGATTCTTTGCACAAAATTAAACAGCAACTAAAATAAAAAGGTTCAACACCAGCCAGTGTGCTTATTTTGCAATTGTATTAATGAATTCTTGCCAATATTTGAGAATTAGTGAACTGTTCCTTGTAAGAATAATTTGACTTTTTTTTCTTTCTATTTCAGACAGCATAGATCTTTACTTTCCCAATGAGTTATAGAAGACTAGGCTGGGATTATTCTGGCAGAGCAGGGTCAGTCTTAGTATCTGTAGTGTGGTATAGGATATCACAACTGTATTTTCATAGCACATTGTTATCTTATCTGGTGTTATTGTAAATACTGCTGTTGAAACATTAGGAGTGATTTTAGATCCAAGGCTATCTGAGAGACATACAAATTATGTGCTCAGAATGGAGCGTAAAACTTTTCCAAAATGTGTGACCTAGATCTGCAGCTGCTTGCAGGTTTCAAAATAAGAGGAAGAGGATAGGTGGATTCTAGAAATGCTCACCCTGTTGTTGAAGCGGAGAACTGGTCATCATCTATCTATCTATCTATCTATCTATCTATCTATCTATCTATCTATCTATCTATCTATCTATCTATCTATCTATCTATCATATAGTGCTTTTCATATCTATCTATCTATCTATCTATCATATAGTGCTTTTCATATCTATCTATCTATCTATCTATCTATCTATCTATCTATCTATCTATCTATCTATCTATCTATCTATCTATCTATCTATCATATAGTGCTTTTCATATCTATCTATCTATCTATCTATCATATAGTGCTTTTCATATCTATCTATCTATCTATCTATCTATCTATTTACCATCATTACTAGTAGTGAATAGTGAAACACCATAACCATTAGCTAATGAGGTGAAACCATCCAAACTATGGTGACAGGGGACTGGAGATTATTCAGGTAATATCAGGTGCAAGTTTTGAATGAGTAGTGAGTGAATAAACAAAATACACTGTGTAATAATTTTTAATTTAATTTTCTAATCTGTTCAGCTATGATATACTCTAATATGCAAATATATTGAATGTTCTTAGTACCTGTAATTTTGTATTTGTGATGTTGTTCCAAACCTCCTCCTTTTTTTCTCCCCTCAGACTGGACCTATTGAGTGTAGCAGATTAATAATATAAAAAGCACTTTGCGGTTAAAATTAAAGCAAATTTCTTTTTCATTGATCCATCCATTCTGCTTTAAAGCTACATCTTTGTAGGGCGCCTACCCTGGATACATTCACTTTCAGTGGACCAATTTTGAGTAGCCAAGTAATCACCTTTGTGGAGTTTTGAGACGAAACCAGAATGATAGGGGAGGACCTGGCAGACATGTAGATAACATGCAAAGGCAGTATTAACAAATGGACTGCCATGTAACCCCATACAGTACTTGGAAGAATAGAAGTTAAAATAAATGCTTAGATTTGTTATTTTTGTCCCTGACAAAGTGATTTAGGTTTTATATTTTGACTTTAATCATGGTTAAAAAAAAAACCTGCAATAAGCAAAAAGAAGAAAAAAAAAGCAAGGACAATCTTAGTCATTTAAGACTTTGAAATACTGCTTATTGATTCATGCAGTGAAAAGGCTATGACAGTTTGAGATCTGAAGATTTATTCCAGAAGGGCGTTTCCCACTTTCACTGAACTATTTTTACAGTCTTTTATTAAATGCATCCTTGCAGGCAGATTTCCAATTAAAAGAAAAAAAAGTAGCTAATGCTTTTGAAGCACAACTCAAAGAACCTTTGCCAATTTACCAGGCTTGCCTTTCATTTTCAAAATGTTTTAAACTGAAAAGAACCTTGGCAAGCAGGAAATGATAAAATACATTGATATATACATTAATGCAGCCTAATTATGAATAATTTGTCTTTTGTGTTTAAGAATATCAGCTTTTCACATTTATGAGAACACTTCTGTTACATTCCCCACCAAAAACAAGTAGCTACTTACAGGATGCTGCACATCTTTCATGAAACAGATGTCAAATTCATTTGGTTATCAGAAGCTTTTCTTCCTTTCACTTACTTCCTGTTATTTAGAATAAATCAAGCAAAAGCAGCTAATCAGATTCTTTAAAAACCTTATCAGCACTGCAGTGCCTTTGAACCTGGAATATTCAGACCAATGATCTGACAAGCAATATGCTGCCATTAATGGACTTAAAAACTTTTAAGTTTAAAACGATTTTCCTTTAAAAATGCTCAGAAGCAACTCCACATGGGCCACCAATCAGGAGTTCAATATTAGACCTCAGCATTTGATAAGATGTCATATCTTCTCTATAGCAGCCTACTAATATAACTTTCAACTGTAACCCACGGTTTCATTAGCATAGCTAAAGTGTGCCTTGAAAAGCTTACTATTTGATGGGAGAATGTTTTTTAAAGTGCTGAAATGGAGAACTGAGTCAGCATGGAAATTTCTGTTACAGTAATAATCACCAGTGATTGCTGGGACTTCTAATATTAATTTTTTTTTGTATATGATTCGGCTTGGTCATTTGCAGTAATATGATTTTAGGATAAGGGCAGTCATATATTATGGAGTCATCTTTTAATCTGTTATGGATTGTGCTAGCAAACACAGCCAAAAAGAAACGGCATGTATATTCAGGCCTCCGTCGTTATCTATGCCTGCAAAACGATACCTGGAATGAAAAACAACATTCACGTATTTCTGCCTGTAATCATATTAATGGTACATTGTGGTAATAAACCTTTGCTGGCATAAACCTCAATCTTTATTTAAAAGAAAAAACCTTTCTCATGCAATTAACAGTTCCAAAGCTGTGCTGTCCAACATGGTCAAGAACGTCCTGATATATCTCTTATTTTGACAGGAAAGGTTACCCCCATACCTCAGACTTTCTTCCAAATGAAATCCAGAATCTAAATGGAAGTAATTAGCATGTGTGAAACTACCAGCACAGGCTGCGAGAAACAGTAAACAAAGAGGAATTCAACTAGTGTTTCACAAAATGACTCGGCTTTTATCAGTCACATTAATCAAAGGCCAGCCTTGAGTGATTTTCTAATTGCTACCACATTTGTCAGTACTGAAATATGAGGCATCATTATATTTAAATGTATTTTAAAAAGGGGGAACAGAGGTAAAGGTGTGCATATTATAAAAGATAATTATTAGGGGTTATATAAGCAATTTTCAGTCATTTGTACAAAAAATTGGTACTTTTATCATTAGCTGCTTCACACATAAATTTCATTTAAATGGAAGCTCTTTCAAGGGATTCACAGGGTTTGAAAGGCTGCACTTGTGCACAGCATCCTGGAACAGACACAGCTTAACCATTGAATTTCATATGCTACTGAGAGAAAGCTTCTATTTCTTTTTTATTTTGTATAATCAGTTAAGAAACAAGAAGGTTAAAAACAAAGAGCGAAGCATTGGGAAATTATATATTATATATACTCTTTATTTTTGTATTTTAGTAGTTTGACATTTCGGCTTAACAGATAGTGTATGTTTTTACTTACATAGCCTTCTGTGCCAAACAGATTTCCTTTAGAATGACTTCATCAATGATAATGCATACATTATCATACAAAATGTGTGACGAGTTTTTATTTAATAGGTTAAGAAGGTTATTATTGACACCTGTATTGAACACAGTGAAATCCTTACTTTCATAAGTAACCACTCTCTGGCTCCATGATTATTTGGATTAATTTAAAGTAAGATGGATCATAATTGCAATAACAAGCCAATGTTATAATCAGGAGGGAAGAATTTAAACAAACAAAAGTCAGGACGTGAAACAAAATCGTAGATTGAGAAATTTAGGGAAAGAATCAATAACCAGAATATTTCACGCAGAAAGAAATCAAACAACAGAACAGAATTCATACCCTGAGATATCATTAACAATAATAACAGTGTGGTTTCTTGATTTGATTAATCCGCAAACTTGGACAGTCAGAAAGTGTACAATATTGTCCTTTATACTGATGTAATGACGTCATGTTGCCTGTATCGCAAGCTGCAAGCAATTGCCCATAATAAAAGAAACTGGGTGCAGCAGAATCAGAAGATGCATCATGATTATAATAATAAGCCAAGGTCGTAGCTGGAAGGACAGGAATTAAATAAACAAAAGCTGGAACATGAGACAAAATCGGAGAATAAGAGTGAATTACATTTCACTTAACCAATGCGCAAGATGTAAATCAAAGCCAAAGAACAGAACAAAAATTGTTACCAGAGATATCTTAACAAGATATAATGCCAGGGTTTTTTGCTTGTTTTCGGAAGTATTTACTGTAACTCTTAACTTTTGCACCACTGTGGTAAAGACATTACACATCACTTATCCCCAATCATCATGTCTAGCAACAGCCCAGCAAAATCTGCATCATAAAGAGCAAACAAGGTGGGTGCCCAAAATAAAACAGAATAGCACCTAGTAAGACATATTTCATAAACAACCTCTTCAAAAGCATTCTAAACAAAAATAAATACTATTTTATTCCTTGACCTGTAAAACTACCAAAAATAATATTATTTTTAGAATCCAAGGAAAAGCCTGAAAAAATATGAAACAAAGTCCAGATCATGACAATAAAAAGCGGTAACTGATCCAATAAAAAACAGCAACAAAAGATTTGGGGAAGGTGTTGCCAGATGCAGGAAAACAAATGTGGATCAAATGAAAAGAGTAAGAAAGAGTAAATGCTAAAAAAGTCAACACAGAGGTTATTACCATGAGATAAAATATGAATCTACAAAAACAAGAAGCAAGGTGAAAAGCCAAATTCTAAATCAATGCAATGAGCCTGCTGGCTTATAGCAGTAATTTGAACAGAATGGGTCACAGGTGACCACAGGGTAATAGCTGTTGCCAGGCAATAGCAAGCAGGAGGCGTGGCTTTAGGAGCTGAATGGGCGTAAGGCATGACACACATTCTTTTAGTCTTCTTGGCCTGTGTATTTTTTGGGCATTTTAAATGATCTTTTTTCTCCACATTTTCCTAAATTAAATAAAAAAGATTTACTTCTGTATGCTCAACCAACTTCCCTGATTTTGTCTTATTGAGCAGAATATTACAATAGAATATATACACATATGAGAGAATATTTTCTGCCTGTAAAAGTTAATCTGCATTATGGCACTGTAATTTTGGCCTTATGCCTATGAATTTTTCATTATTTAATTCATGAGCAATTAATCTTTTAATTAAAGTTTAATTGCATGGTTCTAAGCAATCTACTGGTATTTATTTTCTGTTCTGAAGCTAATATACCATGACTGCGCCTCTTTATTGTATCTGAAAATTAATTTGACTAATGACCATCAAACAGATGTGAAAAAAGCATAAATGTATAAGACAGACATATTAAAATAGTTTTACTTTATCCACCCAGTTATAAATATTTGAAACGCCGCTTTGTAGTATGTCCATATTCTTGGGTAATATACATGGTTGTTAAACATAAATAAAAATACTTTACTAATATCGTAAGAAGCAATGCTGTTTTATTTAATTTCTCTTTTGCCTACTGCAGGCCAAGAGATTTTGGCTAAGCCACCAGTCTCTGGTGCCACTCTGAACAAACCAGTTAACCTGAATGTGCTCCAGTACTGGGAACACTGAAACAATTGTACAGTTCATTTATGATCTGGGAAAAGCATCAACTCCTTAAATAAATGTAAATATCACAAAATAGTGCACTTTGCATTACTTATGGGCATTTCAATGCAGCCTTAAAGAAAACTTGAAAAAGAAAAAGTCTTCAAAAGCCAAATTTTACTTAAAGACCAAACTCACATCTTGGATTACAGGAACTGCAACATACAAAGCAAGATCCTCAGTGCCATGATTCTCCCTAAGAGCATCATGAGTGCTTTATTATTGATTGGACGTTCTGTTCTAATTGCATTTCTTTATGTGAATAAATAGCTTCTATAATATAAAATTAACTTACAAAATGTGTCTTTTTGACAGCAAGTTATTGGTACTAACCCTTGAATAAATAGCTTATCATTCAAAGTAAGCATAACAGAATATAAACTATCATTATTATTAGCTTATTGTGTTTTAACAGTACATCACATTTAACTTAATCATGCTATATTGTAACAATTTTTACAAATATATTTTATGTTTGCATATTTGACAAGTGGTGCCATATAGTGGCAGAGTGGCTACTGATCCTTCTTTAGGAGCTCAGAATGCCAGGTTGGACTCCCTGTTCCCTGTTGATGTCAGTGTGGGGTTTGCACAATCGCCCTGTATCTATGTGAGATTTCCTCTAGGTCCTCTGGGTTTCCTCTGACATTGCACATTAAGTTAATCAGTAAATCTAACTTAACCTGTGTGTGTGTGTGTGTGAGCCGAGAGTTGGACTGGTGCACTGCCCAGTGCTTTTTCCCTGCCTTACACCAGTGCTGTTAAGACTGGCTCAAGACCCTTGTTAATATGAATTTGATTAAACAGGTTTATATTATGTTAGGTTATGTTAGGCAGTCACCCATTCTACAATTTATAAACAATTGAACTACACCTCTGTACTGGATGAGGTTCTTTATAGAAGGAGACAATATACACCGATCAGCCACAACATTAAAACCACCTGCCTTATACTATGCAGTTCCCCCTCACACCTCCAAAACAGCTATGATCCGTCAAGGCATGGACTCCACAAGACCTCAGAATGTGTCTTGTAGTATATGGCACAAAGATGTTAGCAGCAGTCGCATAAGTTGAGAGGTGGGGCCTCCGTGGATCAGTTTTGGTTTTTCAGCACATCCCACAAACGCTCAATCAGAATTGACATCTGTAGAATTTGGAGGCCAAGCCAACAAATTGAACTCTTTGTCACTTTGTCACATTCTTCATATCACATACCATTCCTGAACAATTTTTGCAGTGGTAGGACATGTCCAGCACTGCAATTTGTGCCACAGTAGCTCTTCTGTGGGACCAGACATTCTAGCCTTTCACTTCCCACACACATCAATGATCCTTGGGCGCTCATGACTCCGTCGCTGGTTCACTGGTTGTCCTTCCTTGGACCACTTTTGGTAGGTACTAATCACTGCATACAAGGAGCACCCAACAAGAACTTCTGTTTTGGATATGTTCTGGCCATCACAATGTATCCCTTGTTAAAGTCACTTCTTATGCTTGCCCATTTTTCCTTCTTCCAATACATCACATTCAAGAACTGACTGTTCTTTTGCTATTTAATATATCCCAACACTTGACATGTGCTATCGTGACAAGATAATCAATATTATTCACTTCACCACTATCAGTGGCATTAATGTCGTGGCTAAGAGGTGTATAATAAAATTTGTTTGCTTGCTGGTTAGCATTGTGGTACCGTGTTTAGCACTTCTGCATTATACTTGCAGAAGACACCAAGTACATTCCAGCCTGGTCACTGTTTGTGTGGTATATGCTCATTTCCTTTGTATCTACATGTTTTTTTCCTCTAATCTTCCTCCCAAATAGTACAATTGTGCATTGGCCAGTATGGTGTGTGCTTGTGAGAGGCTCCATTCAGAATTACTTTCTGCCTTCTGCCTGCTGCTGCTGAAATGAAGTCATCCTCTTCATCAACCTGAGATTAAATTATGAAGGTTCCAGATATGGATAGATGGTTTCTTGTTTTACATACTGTAATTGATTCTTTTGAGTCATGATGAGCTGAAATAGGGAATAACAATTTACCTGATGTTTACATGACTCTCTTCCTACTGTCAAAAGAAGGTGGTTTATGGAGGCTGGTCACTGAAAAATGATTATGTTGATTATTTAGAGACTGAGTTCCACATTTCATGCCTCTGGTTGTCAGAACTGGAGCTACCAAATGATACCATAAGTGAGTATGATACCCAAAATGTTGTTGTTGAGGTAAAACAAATTCCAAACAGGATGACTAAGACAGATATGTAATGGCAACTTAAATTTAAATTCAGATCTAAGGCTGTTGATGTTTATAAGCAGCACAAGATGACTCTATAAAGATACAGATTTAATTGCTAATTTAAAAAATAACATTTTGAAACATACTGAACTGCATTTAGAAACAAGTGAGGACTGGGACATATCCAGCATCATGAGATGCCAGACAATAATGTACCCTGGAAGGAGCACCAGTTCATCACAAGGTCCATGCCCTCATACATCCCAATCGGGACAATTTTTAGAACTGCCAATTAACTCCCAATTCCACCCAACAGGACGACACGAGGAAGAGCGTCCCAAAGCAATCGCAGTCTCCCAGTGCTGTAGCAGTTCGCCTTATAAGCGTATCCAAAAAGATCGCAGACATGCTATAAGCGCCTGCCGTCGATGGGTGATACAAGGAACATTATAAAATCCCGCTACAATAAATAACCACACTGTTGCTGTTTCAAGCTGAATAAAGCTGGTGTTGTTAAAGTACTGAAATTCAGCTTCGTGTTTTGGAGCGCAAGACGGGGACTCGCACTTCACACACACACACACTCACAGTCACAATGCTGTTGTAAACAGTATGCACTCGTACGGATGTTGACTATATGAGTGAGGCACACAGACTCAGACGGAGAATAGGAGACGATTGCCCTCAAGAGGAGAGAGAGAGAGACAGAGAGATGCGCGCGGGAGTGAGCGAGATAAGGAGAGAGAGAGAGAGAGAGAGAGAGAGCGAGCGAGAGAGATAAGGAGATAGAGACACGCGTGAGAGAGAGAAGAACCATCAGCTCAGTTGTGATCACATAACGCTCAGCAGACAAAGTGTATCCATACTACTTGTATTGCAAGACATTGCTCGTTTATCAAGTCAAAAATTATTAAAAAATTTAGCTCGTCTTGCAAAACACTCGTAAACCAAGTTACTCGTAAACCGAGGTTCCACTGTACTTAAAAAAATCTGACTGATTTTAAACTACCAGATTTAAGCTGGGTGTTTTTGTTGTTCCTTCGTTGTTTATTGGGGCTGAAATTGACAGTTAAGTTTCAGATGGGAAGATGCGCAGGCCTAGTCTTTTTCAACCAAAGAGTCACTGCCATCCGAACATGCACACATTTTCTCTGCCATCATCCATAAATACTTTGAAACATTTTGTAGCATTTCTAAAATCAAGTTGAAGTTTATTTATTAACTTAAGCCAAGTAGACCAAAAAGATGACTTTGTTTTACCAGACTGAAGCCCTGAAAATGCCCCCTTAACTTGACGGTGTTTAGATAATCCTGATTATTGCTGGAACGACATAATCTTAAAATGGGTATCAAACATTTCTATTTTTATGTTCTTGCTAGAAGCCATCATTAATAATTTGTAAAAAGTTAAAAGCCATTTGGGCATAACAAGGAGCAGCAAATTCTTAACATTAAGGTTTGTAAAATGTATTTTCAGGGGAATTTTTTTAGTTATTCAAATATTACTGGGCATACAATCATGTTTACTCTTTTATCAGTTGTGCTCTGGGTGAAAACTGAAGGATCAAACAGAATGCCAACATTAGTTAGTGAGAAGACGTACCTGTTTGCTCATGCTTGTCTACATTACAGTGTTCAGCTGAGGGTTCGGCAAACCACTCTGAAGCTAAACTCCCATACTTGATTACATGATCACGCCAAGGCTTTTTTCATTTTTTTTCATGTTTCTCCTTCTGGGTATTCCTCTTTATTGTCTAAATGTTTCATGAGAAAAATTATGCTGAAAAATAGAATAATTGATCTTATCTTTATAAATTCCTGAAACGTACGGAATTCTTTTTTAGCAATGTGTTCTGTATCATCATTTGCTTTAACTAAAAAAGCATTCTTGCATTGAAACGACCATTTAATAATATTAGTGTTAGATTATGAACAGCATATTAAGGGCAGTGTACTACTGTATACGGTTAATCAATGATATACTTGGAGTTTGGTTGGTGCTTTGTATTGTTACTATCCAAAAGCAGTCTGATGCCTTCAATTCAATTCAACCTATTCTACTTTGCAGGTCCAGTTCTTTGCAAATTTTTTAAATCTAATGCAGATACAATACTACTACTACAAAATCCAATTCAGGGTCACAAGGAGCTGGCGCCTATCTGAACAGCACAGGGCACCAGGCAAGGAAAACAACCGTGAACGGGGCACTGGACCATCACAGGGCTCACTCACAAACCACAGACTCAGGCCAGTTTACAGCTGCCAGTTAACTTAACCTACATGTCTTTGGCAATTTGGCAGGAAAACCAGAGAAATACACGCATGGACAAGGAGAAAACATGCAAACCCCGCACTGACAAAAACTGGGTACACAAGATAGAAGTATAATTAAAATTAAGTTAAATAAGGCATACTGGGCTTAGGAAAAGTAACAACACATCCAAATATTAGGTTTTCATGTAATCCATTGACTGGATTTTTTCTGCATTCTTCAATCTAAAAGGGATGTGCCTCAATGGACTTGGCATAGGTTTTATTATCAGTGATTTAATGTGTAATAGCGATATTCAAGCAAAGTAATATCAAAGTGGTTTGATTGTCAGGATTTGAACATTTTTAAGTTCTATTCATGGAATGTATAAACGCACATTCATGTTATTCTAGAAATGTTTACAAAAATGAAATAAATAAAATTCCAGACTTTCACTTTCTTCAGAAGCTGGCTTTCCTTAAATACGGTCTCTGTCTTCAATCTATCTCTTGCTCTCTCTGAGAGTTTACAAATTGTTAATAGCCCAGGTTAGCCGGTTGCCCCCAGAATGTTTGGGGTATTGGTGCAGAACTTTTAATAGCAGGATACTCTTCCTAACTCTAACCTCCTTTAATGACCTTTTATAGCTTTAGAGGTTTTACAACATGACTTTATTCTAAACCCAAGAGATAGGGGTGGATTTTTTAACTACAGTATATTTTCTAAAATGATTGAGGTTAAGATTGGATTAGGTTTAGGGCCTAATGTTAGGCCATATAATTAAATAAATAATTCTGTGTAGTATCCCCATTTATAGTTCCACATACTGTACATGTACTTGCTGCTAATGCATGCAAACATTTTCACGAATCATTGAAGCCTCAGTTGGCATATATGGACCCATTCCTTTGGTACTAATTATCATTCGGTTACTGATACAAAATACTGTAGATTATGCAACACAGGGTAATGCCAAATATTTTTCACTCATTTTATGTTTTAATTTGTAAAGGATAATAGCAGTTCTAGTCATGTCTGATAAGGGTGTTTAAGCTATTTATGGAGTATACAACAATTCTCTTTGTCTCCTAGTAGCATTTCTTTTCTGAATGAAGTCAAGTCAAGTGGCTTTATTGTCATTCAATCCTTACACAATATTGCAGCATAGAGTAGCACAAAATACAATAAAATACTCCAGGACTGTAGTGCAACATATACATAAACACAGGACAAGTGTAAGACAGGTAAAATAACTATATTATACTATAATGGAAAAATAAATAATATAAAATAAATAGTAGGTAAGTGAATAGATAGCAATGATTTGAAATAGCAATAAATGAATAAATAATAACAATAAAATAGTGACAAGTGTAACAAATGTACTATATATAAATTCAGCACTAGGGGCAAATCTGAGGGCGGGGGGCAGCACAGAGTTCAGAGTCCAGACAGCCAAGCAGTAAAAGCTGTTGTAGTACCTGACAGAACTGTTTGGGATGCTACAGCATCTTCTGCTGAATGGAAGTGGCACAAAGAGACAGTCGGAGGGGTGGGAATCGGCGCTTCACAATACTTTAGGTTTTGGGGATACAACGCTTTACAATGATGTCTTCAATGGAGGGCAGAGAGGACCCAACAATCTTTTCTGCAGTGTGCACTCTCCATTTTTAGGGCCTTATGGTCAGAGACTCTGCAGTTCCCAAACCGGACAATGATGCAGCTGGTCAGAACGCTCTCGATAGTGCCCCTGTACTCATTTCACTCACTGGGTCAAACTTTACACCTTTAGGTGCAAGAAAGGAACCAGCATTAAATGAATTGCGAGTTCATCGAAGGGTGCACTCACGCATATACTCTTACACACTCACATCAGGATGATTTAGAGATACCTATTAACCTTACATACACACAAATCTTTGGGATGTCAGAGGAAAACTGACATTCTTGGGGGTCCTACAAACCCAGCTAAGATTAGTACAGTTGTTGCTTATGGTGTTCAATTGAATTAAACTGCTTTGAATCTGGTATGAGATTTGCAATAAAATGTGTTTTCTAAAGATGTGTTCGAAATACTTTTAGCCATTTTTGTGTTATTTTTCAAAGTGTATATGTGTATGATGCAATTTGGAATTCATTTATTTTGTGACAAACTAAAAGGACAATGTGTATCAGTAATATAAGTATCTGTAACATACTAAGTTAGACTAGAACTTAAACGTGTTTCCGTTTTACCTAAATGATATTTCCTTACCACCTTATAAAACTGGGTACTAGCCTACCAGAAGAGCCGTATAGACTGAATGAGCTCTACTTGTTTCTTATTTTCTGTGCAATAAATAAATCCAATTTACTCAAATCCTCTGTCCAACTGTCAGCATTTAGATTAAAAATCCACAGTGTATATTAAGTGAACATTGCAAGAAACATAGTGTATACATCTACAAACAGAATTAACTTGAGCAAAATTAAACTCTGCTCCCAAAGCAAAAATGATACACTCCGTTTTTAAAAAGTTAATATATTTTGCAGAAGAACAGAGTTTAGGGATCAGCCAATCACTCTATCATGAGGAATCCCCATATTGCCTGAATTAATAACTGCATATTTTAATATGTGCCTATTTATGCTTATTCCCCCAGATACCTTGTGAACTATTGCCGCGCCATGTACAGCACTGCCAAGATGTCTTCATTTTCGGTGCGGGCAAGAAGCGTGGAGAAATGTGACACAGGCACTGGCCTTCTGTGGCCAGCAGCAGCCGCTCAGAACTCATCAACAGCTGCGGTGAGCAGAGAAGGGGAGAGCAAGCAGGAGGCTGTCAAAGCAAGCGAGGGCCCCAGCCTCAAGCTGCGTGTGTGTGTCTGAGCACAAACCAACGCAGGGAGGCCTGAGCCCAAGGAATGCCCAACAGCAATGAAAAAGCAGATTGACTCTCAGTGACTCATTTAGCTTCTGGATTGGTCATATTTCTCCCCTGCTGGCAACATTAGCAGCATTTCACTGGGACATACACACACATTTTTTTCTTGTCTTTATATCTTGATATTGGTGGTTGTAGGACTGGGGTAAAGAACTTGAGAGACACAGAATAAATGAATGTTAACAGTGGTCTTGGCTTCAGTGACATCCAACTGTCTGTTTTAGAAAGTGATTTTGGCTAACCTAAAAGGAAAAGTAGGTGAGTCAAAATTCCTGCCATACATGTTTCAGTTATGATTCACTGCAATGACTTGCTTTCCGTGAATGTTATTACATGGAAAAGGAAAACCAAAGTTCTTTACAACATTTTGGGTAATGTGCTTTCATAATGATGCCATAGGACAGGAGCCTGCAACCCCTGCAGCAGATGATTACACCAGACACACATAGGGAGCAAACATGTTTCTGTGTGGTGCCAGTCACTTGTTAATGCCTTCAGCCTTCCTGCATTGATGTGGTCTTCACCGTTTCTGTATGCTATGATAAACCACCTTCTCCTACAGGTCTTTTTCCCTAATCATGGCAGTACTTGACCTGTCTACACCAGAAGGTCACCTGCCACAAGCTGCAAACATTCTGGAGTAGGACAAGAGTAGCCTCCTCCTTCTCTCTACTGTCCTGCAGTAGTGCTTCAGCTCATCTCTGCCAGCCTATTAAGAGAATGCTAATCAAATTTCATGAAGCATCCTTGCACTTCTGTCTCTCAGAGCACCATTTCAACTATAGCCTGACTTAAGCAAAGTCAAGTTGTTCTGTTCGTTGTTGCACCACAAAGGCAAAAAAAAAAAAAAATTCTAAATTGTCAAATTGTATAGATTATAGCCTTCAGTTGTATTTTTTCCTTAAAAAGTGTAAATCTTTTATTTTTCTCTCAACCATGCAGTACAAGAGATTTCCAGTAGTCTAATGCCAGGCATATACTGCGATTTTTTTGATATCATGGTCAAGTGACTACTCACATTGCACAATAATATTGCCAGTCGTATACGTGCTCATACTGTACAAACACGTTCAGTACGATTGACATACAATGATGTACATGTCCATGGCCCTGACAGACAGTTTTACCCATTGACAATTTACAATAAAGCTTTGCCCACTCAAAAAAAAACCCAACAATATAGCCACATGCTTCTCAAAATATCAACAAACAGCCGACTGAAATTTGTGACATGACAGAAATTCTCTTGATTGTGTGACAGCCCGATAGTAAGATACTCTCGGGCCACGCAACCTCTCTCATGCTGCACATGAAACAACAAACAATGAAGGTGAAATTCAGGATGACTCAGAAAAGCAGCTGGCAACTGCAAATCAGCTTAAAATTGTGCCAGAATAGCACAGTGTATGCCTGGCATGGCAAATCATTCTCTCAGGTATAGTAAATGTCCACACTTTATTCCACAAGGGAAGTGATGTCAAGTGCTTAGATGCTTCAGCCAAGCTGTCACTTTATGTGAAAAGGAAATCAAAGTACAATAATTCAATTATTCTGACAATATCCAACATAGACATTACTGGGATAGTTGTTATTGATGCAGGGTAGCCAACCAACAAGTCATATGAACACCCGGCCCTGCCTCTGTGACAGTCTTCAAGAATGCCATAGTTTAGGAAATACATGCCTTTGTTTGCTTAGTGAATGTATAATATTATTAGAGGAGATGAGATGAAAAGATGTGTGAAAAGTAAAATGTCATCAACTAATCAAGTGCTTTTGAAAAGGACAGTGAATAACTCTCATCTGCTGCCATCACAAATATTAAAAAAACATTTAAATTCAAAGCATAAAATACAGGGAGTATGGCAACCTCTAATTAATCCCTTTAACCCAGTAACCCTCACTGGGTTTGTGGGATAGTAGGCTCAAATATGAATTATCATGAAATTCTGTCTTCTGCTGTCTGTGCTCTTAACAAGCTAGAGTTGCGCAGTTGGTTTGTGGTAGGCTGCTGTTAATGATGTTGCATTTAGCTTAATTCTGCCCCTAAATAAAAACAAAGTTCTTGCTTGTAAACCTTGGGTTTACTTTTTAGAAAATCAGAAAGAACTATAAAAATGTTTCACTGCTGTTGAAGCCAAGCAAGCATCAGCAATGCTACATCAAGTGATCTGGTAACCTCTGCTGTCCCACATCCAGATGTGTATGTATATGGGTTAGGGAAAAAGTGTCTGGTCTGCTTGATGCTGTTCAGAAGTACAAGGTGGCTTGGCTTACATTTGCGTGTCTGTGCATGAGATCAGTCTATTTCAGATATCCATGTTCTAAGTGACAGCATTCTATATAGTTAATTATATGTACTGTACCACAGTAGGAGAGTATGATGTCAGTGTTCACCAACAATGCAGCACTAACAGCAATCCCGATTATCACAGGATCTTTCGCACAGTGTTAAAAACTACTAATTCTTGCCTTCCACTAACTTTTCTTACATGTAATATAACATTCTCAAAGTATTTTAATACAATTCAAAATAGCAGGAAGACATAGCCTGGCACTGGGCACATGGAAAGAAACAATTTTGGACAGTGGGATACGCCGAGTTTAAAAAAAAAAAAAAGGTTAATTCTGTAATTAGCTTAAGGATATTTAATAAAGTACCATTTTTGTATTATGTAACACAAAGTTTAGAAAATAGACACATTAATACATTTTCATTATCTAGTTCAGATTGTTCCAGCAATAACCAATGCATTGCAGGACACCAGCAATCACACAACCACACAAATCTGCATCAACAATTCGAGCAAATAGTGTTTGGGATGTGGAAAGAAAATCAGAAAAGCCTAAGCAGACTGTAAAGCAGAGTGTAAACTCCAAAATAAATAATGATCTTGGCCAAAATTCAATCCTAGTCATCTACTTTAATAAAATCTAACTACACCATGGTCTAGCATCCTTCTTGTGTTTATAACACTCATATAACTCTGAAACTCTTCTGAGTAGCTGACATCACTTTTCCTCAAAATGGTTGCCATGTTTCTTCCTCAGATATTATGTCTTTTCTTTGAGCAACAGCTTATTTCATCTACATTCTTGCCCAAAACCTGTCGAACAAGGTGGTTTGGCTGAGCTTTTTTAACACTGACATCTAGCTGACTAGTCCCTTTTAAAGAACCGAAAATGTAATAATGAATAGTAAAATTTCAAAGGTTAAGGAAACACTATTATAGCTCTCACTAGAAAATGCTAGCAAATATGCGCAAGGATCTCCTCCTAAAATACATTGAACATCTGAGTCTGCAGCCTAGGCAAAATGTTTCAGATAAATCTCACTTACTCTTTTAATTTCTTTATTATTCATATGTATTTTATTGCATATATTATCTTTATTATTTAATATGCACTCCTGTTGATTTATCTCAAATTGTTAAATGTTTAATTGATTTAATTTGATATATTTATTTTGTTTTCCATTACACATATGAAACAAATGAAAACCATCCAACAAAGAAACATGATTTTTGATAAAGATGGAATGAACTGAAAAGGCATGTCGCACTTTTTGCTGATTACTCTAGCTAGCAGGAGTCACAGATGCAGCCCTTTTAGAAAGACTTAAAATCGTTACAGCACTGCTGTGCACTGCAGCACAACCTTTTTCAGGTTTAAGATTTAAAAATAAAAAAATAAACTGGGCATTAAATTCATAAAAGCTTAAAATCACAGAAGACAAAAGAACAGCAAGTAGCAATGCATCAAAATGTAAGCATGCTTTCTCTAGAATAGATAGTTAATGTGTCTATATAATGCATTTAAAAACGTAAACCCAAAATAACCCCTTTCACCGACACATTAGCACTGCAGTCACACAAACATTTCTCGTTTCAGAATTAGTCATCATATACAAAGTAATAAAAGTTAAAATTACATTCCAAAGTTGCACCTTTTGTACTTGCATAATAAATCAACATTTGACTATTTATGTTTAACCTGAGATTGCAAGTTTGTTTTTTTTTTTAAACATCTAATTGTTACAAGTTCAGACTACTTCAATCTTTTTATTTCCCCTAACAATAGCCGCAGTGACTGCATAAACAAAACAATGAAGTTACCAAATGAAATTAATTACAAACCAAACAGCTAATTATAAGTATGGATTGCAGAAGGCCGGAAGCTGATCTGTATCTACATTCTACAAAAACCTTCCTTCTAATGAAATCAACCAATAATAGTAGTAACATTTATATCAAACTCTGAAAATGATCTTTTATTATTATTATTATTTTTATTATATAAAATATTAATTCAAATTCATTCTTAAAGGCATTTTTGATGTGACAGTCTCCAAGATAATCAAATGCAAAGTCTGTAATTGCAGTGTTGTGTTACCTTTGAGCAGTCTATTAACTTTATTTAATATTGAATGCTTAATATTTTCTACTATATGTAATACAAAGAGTAATGAAAAGATACCTATAATGTGACTGTGGATTGCACAAGGATGTACACACCTTTAGAAAATACTGGATATAATTCAACATTGACAGAGAGCTGCTGATTTGACTAGACACACTGATCTAGTATGACATGTCCAGGGTGGAGACGAGCAAATGTTGGCATTCATGTGAACCCCTCCACCCTAAACAGATGCCTCACAAATTGTAGGCTCACTCTTCAATTGTTGTAGATGCAAATGTTGTGGCTGTCATGGTGGTGCAGAGTCTGCATGTTCCTCCCATTTCTTTTTTTTTTTTTTAAGGGTACTACAGTTTTCCCCTGCATCCTAGATTTTTCCATGTAAAAATCACACGAGAAAGTCCTGCCTTGTAGTGCTGCATGGACAGGCTCTGTGTCTGTGAATATTATTAAGCACGTCTCAGTACGTTGTGTTGATAATCTTATTATATGTGATTAAAATAATGTACTAGAGCAGGGGTGCCCACACTTTTACAGCTTGCAAGCTACTTTTAAAATGGCCAGGTTGAAATGACCTACCTACATTAAAAATGCGGGTTGGATAATGGATGGATGGATATATATATATATATATATATATATATATATATATATATATATATATATATATATATATATATATATATATATAGGCTATCATTCGAAGTCTTAATCACAATCTGATCTGATTGTATGAGTGGTTACCTACCAGGTAACACGTATGGTTGGTCCGCAATTCGGCAGACATCCGCCACGGGTGCCCTCTCAGTGGCGAGAAGCAGATCACAGAATGTTACGTAGTTAACTGTCAAATAATGCAAAGAGTAAGCGACACGTGTTTCGCCCTATTTTGGGCTCATCAGCCGTACACACTCCACTGCACCCCTCATCGGGGATCGAATCTCGGACGTCAGACAAATGCACTTCGATTGTGACATTGTGAGAAAAAAAACTCTCTTCCAGTTCCACATCCAGCCCATACCTTTCCCAAATCCCTTCTTTTGTCGATATAAATTGGAAGGCTAACTAGATCACAGGCGGAGTTTTGCAGTATGCGGGATGACCAGTGTGTTAGAAGAAAGGGGATCTCAGACTGGCCTGTATGTCAATCAAGTGGCAAATGCCATAGGGAGGATATATGATAGACTAAAGTTTAAAAAAAAATTTCTTTTGAATGCAACGCGATCTACCTGCACTACCTTTTGCGATCTACCGGTCGATCGTGATCGACACATTAGGCACCCCTGTACTAGAGGATAAGAAATGATATTGGCCCAAGATATGTTATGAAGCCGTGTAGTAACAAACTAAAAAAATGCCCATTATAAGCTATTGTTGACCTTTCTCTCGGAGTAAATGCTGATAGAAAACGTTTTCATTTTTAATGTCCCTAACATAAGAAAGTGCACTACACTGGAACCCCAGCTGTTTCATTTCCACAAACATCCTCTTGTCCGCTTAGTGATTACATACTTAAAATATAAGTACAGTGTATGCTTTTAAAAGTAGCAGGATAAACTGATTCTCTTCTGTGTCTCTATGCACAGTTACAAATATAGTTGGGCTTGAGTGACTTAGCCCGATTAAACTGAAACAACAAATGTTCCTGTTGCTATCATTTTGTGCCTTTCATGTGTTTGTCTTGTAGTGAGCAAGGTGGAAGAATGATCTTTCAGCATGGTTGTCTGTTCAAGGATTTGAGTTAAAGAAAAAAAAGTGATGTCAAACTGATAAGAAGAGATACAACAAATAAATCAGCAAACTGGCCGAGATGTGAAAACGAACCATATCATATCACAAAATAAACCTGCTCCCACATGTTCTCTAGAAGAGGAGTTAGTAATTTTGAAGCTCCTTGAAAGTCTGGCCTACACACTTCTCTACTGATGGGTGTACTGTATGTGTGGAGCGCAAGCTACCACCAGATTGCTTTCCTGCTTCCTTTCACATTATAACATTACTAGTAATACATTAGCATTTTTGCCTATGTTGAATTTTGGAAAATCGCCAATTAAAGCAATGCTACACTTTTAATTTTACCCTAAAATCCATTTAAGCCATACTCAAGTGTTTTTTTTTTCCTTTAATCAGGCACAGCTCAAAAGGGGACAATGTATAGCAAGAAGTTCAGCTAATTCAAGTAGCAGACCATATCATCAGCCAGGCAGAAGACGTATAACACAAGAATTACCTTCTTGTTAGCGGCTCTCAGTGAGCTCACAATACAAAGTGCTCAGGGCAACTCTACAGCCAAAACTACAATTTACTTGAACAAACATTATTGCCTATTTTGTGTTACACACCATCATAACATTTTATTTAGGATTATTTGTCACAACACTCCAGCTAGTCTCTTATACTTAGCTGCCAGTGATTTAATTTGTGAGAAAGAGCCAAACGTGCATGAATACTATTATGAAGCAAGCACCATTTACTTGTGGTTCAATAAAATTCTATCTTACAATGTGGCAACACACAGAATCACATACAATAAGACATGTCACGTTCATATATTCTACTAAATAAAAGTAGAAGATTCAGGAGCTACTATGTCTAGATGACCCGGCAAATAAAGTGCAATAAGTTGCATTTTGAAGATAAAGAATGAATCTGCAGGCATCTGAATGATCACAAGTGTTAGTGTGAAGAAACTTTAGCAGGAAAGACGGAGCTGTGCAAGCGCTCAAAATTACAACTCAGGCAGACATGCTGAAAGTATCACATAATCGTGTATATTAATGAAAGAGCAAATTTCTTTTTCCTTAAATGAAGTCACAGAGTCAATCAATGTATGTTCTTGTTACACAATTAGGCTTTGATTATCCCTGTGATGCTACCAATTGTTGCAGAATAGAGTGAAAAAACAAAATAGTACACAGCAAAATATGTTATTTTATGGTGCTTTATAATGCTTTAGCAAATATTGCAAGTTTCTCTCACTTATACAAAGATCATTAAATTCTGCAAATGTAAATAGCAGGGAAAGAACATACAAACATCCAACTACAAATTAAAACAAAAAGTCTCCTGCTCAGGATTAAAGAAATACTGATAGGGAGACCAGAAATGAAACTTAAAAATGAAAAACAAAACATTGCTATTATCGCCTTACTTTACTATTACATCTACAGTATGCTTAATAGAGACATTCATCTCATTATTATTATTATTATTACTTTAATCTGAGAAGCGATAGCAGGTTGACTGTCACATCTGTGGCTTCTGATTTATTCCGTAAAGTCAGATTACAAATTCTGCTGGGAGTTGAAGCAAAAAAGCTGATTTGATTTTGATTTAAAATTGAGAGTTGGTTTCTGTCTATGTAGGTGAAAGCAAAAAAAGAACAAGAGGCATCAGAAAAGTCAAACAATTGTTAAAATGTGAGCTTGTATGAAATTGTCCTACAATTCACCAATATCAGTAATGTTGAAATAGCAAAATGTGTTCGGATTCCTTTTTAGCACTTAATTAAGAAAGAAGCACTTTACTGACAAGATGGACAAGACTAATTTTGTTATTTGCTCGAAATTAGCACCCATTTTGTAATATGATATTTCATTTACTACCATTAATCTTGACATTATTAAAGCGACTGCATTTCCTCCAACCAGTTGTACGTTTCAGGCCGTTATTATCTCCAGAATGGATCATAAGGCTAACACGCTGTATATCTGTTGTGAAATGCCAGAACAAAAGTGAACCCACGCCTGTGTGATTTCAAGGCTTAATATTCTGATGTGCCAGATGGGCACTTTCATGACTGTATGAGCATGGATTATTTCATTTCCTACATCTGGGACTCCAAATGGCTACACAAAATGCTGCAGGAGAAAGGCACAGACAGGCACTAGGGAAGGATGCCTTCATGGAGGAACTGACACAATCTGGGAACGAGGTTGCAAAGACTCTGGCACCAAAATGGCATCCTAAAGGTTATGTGTCTGGGTGCCGACACAAGGCAAATGCTCAGGGAAAAAAATCTTCTGTCCAAAATTCCATCGACAGTCAGTGTTAAACTCCAGCATGTCGCAACTACTAAATGCACATTTTTTTCCAGTCAATGAAAACCTAATTCAGTATGAAATTATAATGTCTGTAGCATTACTCATATATTACTTTATTAACAACCTTGGAAGTTCATTTGAAAGTAAAGCTAATTTCTGAAGCATAAAATCTTTCCTATGTTAATATATGTTGATATTTTTGTTGTATTTAATATTCTGCATCTGTAAATTTATTTACATATCTGTTATGTATATACATATATATACTGTATATATACAGTGTATTGTTATATATGTATATACGGTTCACATGTATAAAATATCATTACATTCATATTTGTGAGAAAGCCTTTACTTCATGTAATCTCTAATAAAATAAATTCAATACACATATTGTTAAGAGAATATATTATCCTTTGCTTTATTTGTAGCAAGCATTTTTCTGGTTGTACTTTATAAGACACTGGTGTTTATTGTAAATATTCATTTTCAAATTTTGTTCACTTGTTTTCTGTTAACATCCTATTACTGTCTGCAGCACACTTAAGGAAGCCTTGAGGGTGCCCTCTGACTTAATTTACAGTAACATTGTGACATTTGTTTTGCAGTTTGCTTTTTATTGCCAGCTGGCCCTAACTGATTTAAAATGGCCTCCTTGGCTTTCAGAAAAATTGAGATCCGTTGTAAGTAAGAAGGTGATGATCTGGAAGGAAGAAAGGCAACAGCTCAGATGGACATGAAGTGGGTGAGAAAAAAATAAAAGCATCAGAGGGAAATTAGTTTGGTATTTTTGAATCCATCAGGAGAGCTTTTTTCTAGTCCTTTGACAAGATCTACAGTAATTTTAAGTAGTTTTTTTTGTTCTTGAATTCTATTTTTCTATAACTTAAAAAGAATCAAAATGTCTGAGGTAATGTACTACATGCAGTATATGTCACTCTTATGTCTATGGCAGTTTGGACTGGGAGCAAAGTTTTAGGTATTTTATGAAACGGGTCAATTTGAGTTTTCACTATTTTTCTAGCATTTCAAAGCTAATCTTGGGTGTGAATTCATATTTTTTTGGGAATCCCCAAAGGAAGATCCCACACACTCCTTTGAACCACATTTCCATCTTAAGCAAATCTCAAGGTTTTTTACCTCACGCCTTGATTATTGCAATACAATGTCGTGTGGTACTCTTGAGTTCCAATGGTTCCAATGCTTTATACTAATGTACGGTGTCCTTGAGTATTTTGAAAGGTGCCTTTAAATAAAATTTGATATTATTATCATACCATACTGTAGGAAGGTGTCTGTGTGTATAAGGGAGAATACATTTGAACACGCATTTAAAATGCCCTCACAAAAATACAGTCATGCATAAAGTTCAAGAAACCACATGAGAACAGCATTAGCAGTGTGCTTACAAATACAACTTTGCCTTCACGTATTTAAATAATTATTCCTGCTTGCCACAATATCATCAGTGGCTGAGTTATCATTATGTTATATTATATTTATTTCTTATGAACACAGTGAGCTGTAACCACAGTAACATAGTGGTTAAAGCAGCAGGACTCCAAGAAACTGTTTTTGATTTCTGGCCTGGTCAATCTCTGCACAGTGTTTGCTGGAGTTTTCTTTGGGGGTCTCAGATTCTGCCACTATGCCGAACATGTTCGCTTACTGTTCTGCTTAATCTAACCTGGCCTGAGTGACTGAGTGTGTGCTGTGTAATGGGTTAAGTATACTGTTTAGGGCTGATTATTTCTTTTTAATTGAACGTGCTATGCCCTCTGCATATCAGGACATTTAAACTGATCCAATTCAATTTACTCTTGTACATTTCTCTTTAGTGAAGTCAGACTACTTACATATATTTAAAAATAATATGATAACAGTCAAGTTTAAAACCCTACAATTAAAACTCTACATTTTTTTTTAAATCGTAAAATTATAAATTCCTTTCGATGTGAGAATTTAGATATGGCCACTGAACACATTGACACTGAAGTTTAGAAAATGAAATATATCAGTTAACAGCATTCCTGGAAAAAATACACTTTTGGAAATTCCATGGTCATTGATAGTAGGCTACTTTCTTCCTTCTGTGCATTAAATAAAAATCTACAACTCCACACATGGAAGTAAAATAAGAAGGCCTGCTGTTGAGTCAGTAAGCCCAGAATTACGAAGTTCCCAATCATTCTGATGATTAATTCCATGGACAGGAACGAGCGGCACCAGGAGCCACAGAAGGATACCAAAGACAGAAGCAGAACAGAAACAAGTCTTGCATATCATAATGATTTTCAGCCTTTTTTTTTTAAAGTAAATAACTAAGCAGCATAGTTACAATATGAACATCATAACTAGCAGCTCTAACCCAGAAATGCCAGACTAAAGCAGAGTTGGGTAGGTAGATTATTTGCTCCGTTTGTGAGCCCTGTAGCTAAAAGGCTTGATCACTTACAGTATTTTTTTTTTTTATCTTTGGAAATTTACAACAACAACAACAACATTTACTTATATAGCACATTTTCATACAAATAATGCAGCTCAAAGTGCTTTACATGATGAAGAAAGAGAAAAAAGACAAAATAAATAAGAATTAAAATAAGGGAACACTAATTAACATAGAATAAAAGTCAGTCCGATGGCCAGGGAGGACAGAAAAAACAAAAAAACTCCAGGCGGCTGGAAAGAAAAAATAAAATCTGCAGGGGTTCCAGGCCGCGAGACCACCCAGCCCCCTCTGGGTATTCTACCTAACATCAATGACCTCATGGTATTCAGGGTTCTCATGGAAGAACTTGATGATGATGGTCATGTGGACTTCTGACCTTTAATCCATCAATGTAAGAACATCACAGTGCTTTGATTAGATGGTGGTAGCACAGGTCGCCCATCCCAGAAAACCG
The DNA here is from genome assembly GCF_016835505.1 of Polypterus senegalus. Classification (NCBI taxonomy): domain Eukaryota; kingdom Metazoa; phylum Chordata; class Cladistia; order Polypteriformes; family Polypteridae; genus Polypterus; species Polypterus senegalus. Next base: position 75,869,214 of record NC_053167.1, read on the forward strand.
GAAAAAGAACAGAAGAGAGAGTAGGGGTTAGTATGGATTTTGGAGCCACCATGAATAATAATGATAATTAATTGAATATACAAAGCATCAGGATTAAACTAAGATGAAGCTATGAGAAAGCCATGTTAGCTCATCTTGTAATCATAATGTAAGTTTTAACAGATTCAGTTAGGTACTGTAAGTAGGACACAATGTAAAACATTATGTGTTAAAATGATAATTCATCAGTTAAATTCTCAATTCTAAATTCTTTTAATATTGATCATTGTGGCAGCATTTGGAATTAAATGAAAGCTTTAACAGCCTGCGAGTGATGCATTTCAGTAGTCAATTCTGTGTAAATAAATACATGAATTAATCCTCAGTATCTAGTATAGTAGGAAAATACCATCCTTACAATGCGTAATATAGAAAGGTAGGTTTTGGAGAGTTCAGCATAATGGAAAATGTGGGCTCAAGAAAATAAAATTATCACAACTTCTTAACCCACTAATGTGATCACAGAGGGCCATAGCCTACCCTGGTAGCAGTGGGTGCAAGGCAGGAAATGGTCCTGCACGGGGCACCAGTCTATTAAAGGGCCTATAAGCTACAATAAGTGTCATTAATGTAAATGAGAAAAAGTAATGGTCCATGGCCAGACCCCTGAGGGCTCCACTGATGACGTCTCTCGACGTGGAGAATTCTCCTCTTAACTGGACTTTTTGTCTCCAGCCAGTTAACCAACGTGATATCCACTTTTGTAGATTACTTCTAATGCCTACAGCTCATAGTTTTCAAATTCATCTTAGGTAAGGGACTGCATCAAAGGCTTTTTAAAAATCTAAATAAATTTTGTTGTATGCTTTGCTTTTGTCAACTATTGCAGTTGCATGTTGAAAAAAAAATATGTAACAATTTCCTCCAGTTTTGTAACATGCCACTTCCAAGACCTAACGTATTGTCTACTCCAGCCGTTGTTTAGGGTTCAGGGTTTGGTTTTAAAAAATGCTGATATATTTAATGAAGAATGTATCAATAAGTACAGCCACTGGAACTCTGTAGAATAATCTGGCATATTGATGTTATACATCTTTCTAAGACTTTTTTTTTTTCATGAAACATATATTTTGTATCTTTTATATCTTTTCACAAAGCAGTATCTTAAGAACTGCTTCGTTTGACTGACTAGGTTAGTACAAATGTATGCAATTAGACAGCAGGATCTTATTACTCAATTCAGTTTATTTCTGACGAGCAACGTTAATATTTCAAACCAGTTTCTTTGTTTGCTGTTAGTCTCTGCTCTTAATTAGGCTTCTCATTTAATCTTTATGTTTCTGTCTGGTATTATATTAATTACCAATAGTGGGTTTTACCCTAATGTTCAGAAAACACTTAAAGAATTGCATACGTTTTAATGGACAGATGTTTGTTCATTCCTCTCATATTTTTAACTCAGTCTCTTGTTAAGGTTATTCATTATTTCTTTTTTCATTAACCAGCAACCAAGTAACAAAATAAATGTAGTGAATGGCTAACATGGTGACATTTGCACTTGTGAAACACGTTAAATGAAATACTGAGTCATAAATGAGAGGAAAATAAGGAAGATTCCAAATGTATCTCATCCATAGACATTTTGTTGTTTCTCAAGAAAGTAAAATATACAGAAAACCTGATATTACAGAGGAAAAGCAGGATCTGGCCATCTAATTAAATATGTTCTGTTAACAGCAAAAATTGGCTTCCAATTAAGAAACTTGATGTGACGAAAACCTGCTGCCAGTGCGGCACTCCAGGCCTACTGTTGCCTACCCTGATCTAAATTATGTTGAATAATTAGTAAAGGTGTAGTATGCTAAAAACTCACACACACACCTTGACAAACTGAAGTCTTTAATTAAGGATATAGACTTGTTAAAAAGTGTTTTCCATCTTGGGCACACTCCTTATGGCATTGACCTTTCAGGCAGTGGTATCGTTGTTGATACAGTTATTTATAATTTGTCCTCACTGTATTACTTTTTTTATGCATGCATAATGATTACTGGACCATTTCTTAAAAAAAACCAAATCAGCTCCTAATTTTAATTGTAATTACTTTTATATTTCTTTTCATCTCTCCTGCTTCAAATACACAAGACAGTTGATCTGGTAGGTTGATTTGAGGTATATTTCAAAATAGTTATTCTACCTTTGAATGTCAAATATATCATATTTTACCAGGTTTTTAACCAAGGTTTAACTTTCAGAGAATAACATTGACCATTCTCTGTCTTTCGATTTATTACATCTGAATGTTTTCAAACAATGGATTAACTTATTTTCTCCTCCACCTGATGAAAGCAAAATGCATGGCATTATAAAGCAATGCTTGTCCTTTTTTTAGGCAGTGAATTGTGCGCATTCAGGGCCATAGCATTGCACTTTCTTCCCATTTTTTGAAACGTTATGGATATTAAGGGTGCATAATTGTTCAGAAAGTTTGAAAACAAGCAGTCTCTCTTGAATAAGCTTGACACGCATGAGGTTGCTGGCTTTTATCTTAGCTTGTCTTTATTTCTCTGATTGGCATTGTTAGGTTATTGTAATTGTTGAATAAGAAACAGAGACTCTCATTAAGGTGTTACAGATTACACTGTGGGCCCTTGTGTTTTCAAGCTAACAGTTGGACTTTAACCCATCATTCCCAATTAAAACGTTAGTATTAAAGGCTGTTTCTTGACATCTTTAAATTCAACGTGTTTTATTTTTGCAATACGTTTCAATGTAATACAGTTGCTGTACGGATGTCATGTACTGTATACTGTAATAAGTTTGAAACACTATGAAGACCATCATGACAGCTAGATTAGCATTCTACCAATGTATCATCCCAAAGCCCTTCACTAAAAAAGGAGTTTCAGGAGAAAAATGAAGAGGAGGCCATTATTATCAATGAATCCCTATGTTTAAATTCCTTTCGGCTCCAGTTTCTGAGCCTGAATGACATCTAATTCAAGGATAAAGAAATCATTCATTTTGCAAAATTCAGCAGTTACTGGAGTCAATTTAAAATAACTGACTGCAGCTTACAGGGAGAGGTGAGAAATGCCTCATGAAAAATACGCCTTTTTTAACATGTTAGTTTCTTTTTTTTTTTAAAGAAATTTGAATAATCCACATATCTTCCATGGCTCTAGACTTCATGCTAGTCCTTTACCCTGAATGTAGACATTAAATGAATCTAACATGTAGCCTACTGTAAGTCTACTTTAAACACATTTTAGAGAAGAGCATATAAGAGGCATTGCCATGGAGGATTTTTTTTATTACTATCTGAGGTACATTTCACAATCTACAGCTCAGCAGAACCACATAGTTAGCAGGTATGTTAATCGTAATGTAAGGCTTCAACAAGGAACAAGAGCTGAATGAATGAATGAAAGATGTATGGTATGTTAAAAACAAATGTACAACCAGGCTTGGGAAATTCAATTTGAAATTTACAAAGAAACAATAAATGCAACAGTTTCCTTGGTTCCGGTAAAAAAAAAGCTACAGCTTTTCAAAGTTAGTGAAAAAAATGTGGGAAAACATATTTATTTAAATTATATTGCAAAATGCCAATTTCAGTCACCAAAAAAAAAAACCATATATAATAAACCTGTGTGGGAGTCGTATTTGCTGCATGTTTCACATCATTTCCTAAACAGATAATCTACTTGCACACTACAATAAACCATAGCCATGAAAATGTAAAATATAAAACCAAAGCATGATGATATGCTTAAATATGTAGAATCATATCTACAAGTTAATACTCTGACTTGCAAATACAGCAGCAGGAATATTTTTCAGATGTTTATGCCTTAAAAGAATTTGTATACTTTTTGAATGTGAATGATTCACTGGCTTTTATGGTGGATTTGTGGGAGGGAAGAGGCTTAAATTAAAAACGTTATTTATCTCACATAACATTGGTCCATTTGAGGTGGCATAAAATTATCATTTTAACAAGGATGTGCTCAGTATATAATTTACACATTAGAGGAATTTAGCATTGCATGTAAGGTCTTTAAAAGACTATGACAGTTTTGAACAATGTGACATGTCTTCCAGACAAGAAAATGTGTGGGGAAGCATAATACTTTGTGAATCCTGTGTATCATCAGTGTTATACTAAAAAAATCATAAAGAAGTTAATTAAACAATGCAGTCTTACTTCAATGTAAATTACCTTTTCTACCAGTATAACATGCAACATATAACATTTGAAAAGTCACATTTAAAACACACACACACATATACTATATATTTATGTATCCATTGTGAGAGGTTCAGCCCGGACACAGCCAAACTGACACCAACTCTTCATAAACACACACGCTTTTATTTCTCCACAAATAAAGTCCCACACAGCACAGTGCTTCCCGCACCAAACACCCTTACTCGGGCCTTCACTTGTCCGTGGGCTGCCTTTCCTCTCCTCACGGGAGCTTCGTCCTGCTCCCACTCCCAACTCTAGCTCCCTGATTGCAGTGAGGCGGCCCCTTTTATTTCCACCCGGATGTGCTCCAGATGCCTGATGATGTCCTTCCAGCAGCACTTCCTGGTGTGGCGAAAGTTCTGCCCTTGCACCCGGAAGCACTTCGGGCGTCGCTGGAAGGATCTTTCTCCACCTTTCCAGGTGTGGTGGAAGTGCATGTTTCCCAGGCTCCACGACGCTTGGAGTGCCTCATGGCGGTGGCCATGGGTCCCAGTGGGCTTGAGCCTTCTTGCTCCTTTCCCGTGGTCCCCTCAACATCCATGGCGGTTACCCCCTCGTGGCCCGGGGGACGTTTAAGCCACCTTCTGGTCCTTCCAAGTGTCCTGGCTGGGTCTGATCCCCAGCCTCCTGTGACACCATATATAAATACAAAGAAAAAGAAAGAAACAAACAATTACTGCAAGTCTTTAACAGAGTATCCTACAGGCCCAAGGATAGCAATGTCTGTCAGGTATATACTTTATCTATTTTCCTAAAGCATTAGTGCTAAATCCATGTATTATTTTTCATGCCATAAGGTTTGTTTCCCTCTTCCTATGTGCAGACCCCCAGGGCAGGCCCACTTTCTGCTCTTTTTCCAGCTGTGTTGCCCAGATGGTGATGTCACCTGCTGCTTCTAGTTTACCAGAGAGATGAGTGAAATGAAAAGCACATCTTTAGACATAATGTGAAGTAAGTACATGTAAAAGATAATAACGATGTTGAAGTTATTTAGAGTTTTGTTGGAATGAAAACTTGCACCCTGCTTCTTGAACAGAAAAGATCTCTCCACATTAAGGTGCTTTTGTCAAAATACTACACAAGTACTGTGGCATAGTGGCTAAGGTTTTTAAATTTAGTCTTCTCTATTGTCTTACTGTGTGACCCTAGGCAAGTTACTTAACCTGTAAACTGAAAAGCAAATAACCAACATACACTCATGGAATCCTTGATATCTGTTCTTAGACTTTTTTTACTTAGAGAAAATGCAATAAGTGTGCAAAATTTTACTTTCGAGATATTCTATAGAGTTAATGACCGTTACACATTTTGAGAATTTGCTTCATAGTTCATAGTAGATATATGGAAACAGTTATATAATGAGGTTTTAATTTATAACATCACTTAACTTTCTACTGTGACGCAGTGGTAGTGCTGCTGTCTCACATTAAAGAGATCAGGGTTTGTGTCCCAGATCATTCCTGTGTAGAGTTTGTATATAATCCCCATATCTGCAGGGGTTTCCTCTGGGTGCTCCGGTTTTCTTTCCACTGTTCAAAGACATGCAGGTTAGGAGGATTGGCAATGCTAAACTGGCCCTAGTGTGTGGTTGGGGAGTGTGTGTGTGGGTGTGTGTGTTCACCCTGCGATGGACTGGCGCCCTGTCCAGGGTTTGTTCCTGCATTGCACCCTATGCTAGCTTGGAGAGGTTCCAGACCGCAACCCAAATCCAATCCCAACCACTACAACCATGTTCTGGATTAAGCAGGTTAGAAATTGACATAACATGGCTAAACTTTCTCAAAAACATTTCATCCAAGGGTATGGTAAAGATATCAGATGAGAACATGGCATTCACTGATATACCTACACCTACATAGGGCCAGTTTGGAATTGCTAGTTTATATGATTATGGATAAAGGTGGAGAGCTAAAGTACCTTAATAAGACTCAGATGGGTGTAGAAAACTCATGGAATCCATGAGCACTGGATCAGTGAGGTGGCAGTACTAGCAACTGCTGCACATTTCCCTAATAAATAAATATCAATGTGATGAATTGAGGAGTGACTAATATACTGTACACCAGGCTAAGATAAAAAAAAGAATAATTGTAAAGTATATTGTATGAATTTAAATCTTTTTTCCAAAGAGTTTACTCATACACTATAACACATACACCTGCAGGAGAACAAGTTAAAAAGGTGCATGAGTTGGAAACGGGAGTAACAGTGGGACAGGTAAGCAGATTTGTTTTTTTCATTATATAAAAGGAAGTTATATAATTTTACACATTCTTGTTTATCATCACTGTATTCTGTTCATGAAACAATACTGCTACCACTGAACTAGATACTTTTGTATTTATGTTGAATCTTAATGTTGTATTATGATTGCAAAGTATTACAAATACAGATTCTATGATGTGACAGTTATGAAACCATATAAACATTTTCACCAGCTCTCTGGAGAACCAAAAATCATGGAGATATTAGTTTCACCTTGTTTTGATTCTCCATGATGTCCATGTAATTATTATTAAATTTTACTGTAATCATTTCGTCACATCACAACCCCATTTTGTTTTCCCATAAATGCTGCTATTTTAAATAATGGTAGCTATGAATCTCACTTCTATTGCTCAGGTTGTGCTTCCTGGAAGTCTTGATTTGAGTTGTCATCCACACCATGCTGTTTAAGCTGTCACTGCGTGTTGCTTGTTATTCGAGTTCATGAATAACTTCTTAAAACAACTTTTGCTTGCCAGTTTTCAAAAAAATACCTGCTTAACAACTTTCTGGAACTTCCAGGTTTTGACCTCTCTGTTTGTGTTTAGACTTGTCTTCATCTTCCAGTCCTTGGCACTGCGAAACATCCAGCTCTGGCAGTAGAATTTGTCCAATAATGGCATACTTCAAAATATGAGAGCCTTGGGTTTAATTTGAATTACTGTCAGTACAGTGGCGTAGTAAGTAGGATATTTAGTTTTGTTCACTGGCTGAGTAAGATCTTCACATGGTTAATATCCCTTCCCTCCGATTGTTCAATAGTTATTTCTGTTACTCCCTGACATGAAGTCATATAGAAACATAACCTTATAATAATCATATGCACTTGTGTGTGTACTCTGATGTGACATTCAAAGCTGCTGATATGGTCTCCCAGAGACACACAAATAACAATATATACCATATACTACATACTCACAGTACTATAATATACTACATATACAGCATATTATATGCTGTATGTGTATATATAAACATAGTTTATATAATAAATAAGCGTTAACACATTTTACTTATTCTTGGTCATTCTACACTACTTTTACTATGTAAACATGCACAGTATATACTTGCTAAGTATGAAAAACTTCATCTATTTCATATCACCAGATGGTATAAATCCACATTTATTTTGGAGAAGCCAATAACCTTTCATTTTTTTCTCACTCATAGTTCAGAAAATTTGTTGAAATCCATCCACTGAAGGCAATAGCCACCATGCTCACCTTTTGATCACTTGCAATAAATAAAAATGAAATACTTACGTTATCAAAAGACACATTTGTCAGGATAATAAGCAACCCCATTTCTAACCAATTTCTAATGATTATAATATGAATCATCCAGATGAACAAGACAAAAAAATAAATACATGAATAAAATAAAGCAAAACATTTGTTTCCCTTCAGCTTCTTTTGTATTTAACTTGGCACTTGCAGGATATTTTATGAAAAGCTTTGTGAAATTAATTTCAATAAGGCACCATTCAAAAAGCTGTGAAACACTGAATGCAAAATTAGCAGGCAACAATTTCTAATATCCTGGAGTTTGCAAAACCAGGGAATGAAACATATTAAATCTGCCTGCTATTCATACATCTATTCTCACGGCATACATGAGGTGAAATGTCAGAATACATTTATTAAGCTTTTTTTTTTTACTTGGACCATATTGTCAACTAGTAGATCCTGTTGTACTGGATATGCAATATAAAACTTTCGCTGATGGCTGGATGAGTTAACATTTTTAACAGCAGGCAACAATTTTTCCATTATAAACACATTTTCTTCTGGGGTTTGGGACGAACTTGAGAAATAAGAAACTCCTTTTTGTTAAATTATTTATTAAGCAAATTTTTTCAATCAACCATTGCTGACTGATCTAACTGAGACAATCGCTAGTCGATGCATGATCCGTAGTCTGGCCCTCTCCATTACCAAACAGGATATTGCACTGGGGAGGCAGGCTGCTGGGATTGATGAAAGCACCTGCAAATTAATCCAAACAAATTGGTCCTCCCTCAAAAAACACTCGCAGTCCATGTGCACAAATCTCACTCTTCTCGGTGGCATGGAAAATGTGAGGAAAGAAAAGCTTGAAGCTTTAATCTTGCAAGTTATAAATTATTGTTTTTATTTTCCTCTTTATGAAAAGGAGCCTTATCTTAATAAAAGTATTAGGTATAAATATTATGTATTTCATGTGGATTTTGTTTTTCTGAAATCATTTACAAGACATTTTGAATGCAATTGCAATTTTTTTACCTGTCCATAGCATTTTTTCCCTTTTTCCTTCAAGTAACCATTGCATCACTAAAGTATATCTGTAAAACAATTAACTCAATGCAAGTTGTATGCAAATGTATAAATCCACACTCACCCTAATGTATTTTCCTTTGTCAATTTGGCATTATGACATCAATGAACTGAAAAACTTTGTGAACATTTTCTTCTTTATCTTCTTCTTCTTTCGACTGCTCCTGTTAGGGGTCGCCACAGCGGATCATCTTCTTTCATATCTTCTTGTCCTCTGCATCTTGTTCTGTTACACCCATCACCTGCATGTCCTCTCTTACCACATCCATAAACCTTTTCTTAGGCCTTCCTCGTTTCCTCCTGCCTGGCAGCTCTATCCTTAGTATCCTTCTCCCAATATACCCAGCATCTCTCCTCTGCACATATCTGAACCAACGCAATCTCGCCTCTCTGATTTTGTCTCCTAACCGTCCAACTTCAGCTGACCTTCTAATGTACTCATTTCTAATCCTATCCATCCTCGTCACACCCAGTGCAAATCTCAGCATCTTTAATTCTGCCACCTCCAGCTCTGCCTCCTGCTTTCTGGTCAGCGCCACCGTCTCCATCCCATATAACATAGCTGGTCTCACTACCATCCTGTAGACCTTCCCTTTCACTCTTGCTGATAACTATGTGAACATTTTAAGTTTACGTTTCTTAAAAAAAATTAAAAAATCTTAACTATGTGAACATTTTAAGAAACATAAAACTACATGTAAAATACATTCTGGATTTTATTAAATGTGTATGCAAGCAATGAGAGCTGCTAGTGCTACCTGTTGTGCTGCAAAGCATGTTTAATTTGTGAAATTAAATTTTATATGATTTCCTATATGTTTTGTCATATGGCTTTGCTATGACTTTAAATATATATTAACTCTAACTTACAATAAATGAAATGAATATTCTCACATGATTTTTTTAATAAATAAACTATCCATGAATCTGAGGGTCAATGGTAAATTATGTAAATTTGTAATTATTTTAAGTTTTTTTTGTACTTTAGTTTACATTTTTCTACTCTATTGTATTAATTTAAATTTTTTTCATGATGTTATTATTGGAATTTTTTAATGTTTTGTTTATTGGCGATTTTGTTTTGTCACACACGTGCGAGTAGGAGGAAGCTGTATGGACCAAGTGAGGGTAAATCCATGCCAGGCCAGGGGGTGGTGGGGTGCACTAAACCTTCTTCTGTTTCCTCTACAGACCAAAAACAGGAAAATCTGTCTGAGGCACCCCTAAAGATGCCACTTCCGGTTCTGACGTCAGAAGAAGGTCACTTCCGGTTCCTTCACATCACTTCCAGTCCCCTCACATCACTTCCGGTCTTGGCATTTAAAGCTGCCATCTTAACCACAATTCATCAGTTCTTGTTTGGACTCCATCAAAGACACTACTTGTCTTATTCTCAAAACCCATTGCAGCCAGGGATAATATACAGGTGGCTGCCCCAAATCTTTTTAAGTGTGTCGAGTTTGATCTTCTCACAGCTGCTATATTGTTTAGGGCAGGTTCTGCTATTCTGGTAAGGTTTTCTGGTTAGAAAGCTCATCTGTTTTTAGCAACTTTGTTTTTGCATTTCATTTTCTAATCACAATCCTCCAATCTGCTGATTCCATTTAGGCAAAACAAGGTCTAAACTACAACTAAAATGCTTGCAATGCACTTTTCACTAAAGTCATTAATGAAGAAGAATACACAAAATGACAGAAAAAGGTAAGTGAAATTAAAAGTCTGGAGCCTCCCGGCACATACTGTACATATGCACATATGCATCCTTGTCTACCAAGTAGACTGGTTTTCCCTTTTGACACACAGCACTGCTCAAAAATCACTAACCAGTTTTCTATATGTTTCTCCTGTTATTACTGCCCTTATGCAATACACATATACAGACTGATAACCGAAAAAGATGTTACAGCTGCACCCAGAGCACTGACTCCAACAACACAAGTCTCACGCTGCCCCTTAGTGACAGAGCCAATGTGTGCTCCAAGGTTGAAACTTGGTGAGCACAATAATATTGTCACACATGCATGTTGGAGACTCGATCAAGATATGTGATAACCCGCTTGGACTGTTGTTAACATTCTCTTCTGCTTCTCAGCTCTCACCTTAAACTCCAAATCATGCCCTTAGATCTTCAAATGAATGTCTGCTTATAATTCCAAGAGCTAAACTTAAAAGAAGTGGTGAGGCAGCCTTCTGCTGTTATGCACCTAAAATCTAGAATAATTTACTGATAGGAATTCACCAGGCTAATACGATAGAGCACTTTAAAAAAACTGCTAAAAACCAATTATTTTAACAGGGCTTCCTTATGTCTTCATTTTAGTGTAACCCTGATATTCTGTATATGCATTTAATTATCGTTATTATCATGGCTCCGAAATTCTTACTAACCCCTACTTTCTCTGTTGTTCTTTTTGCACCTGATCAAAGCACCGTGCAGTCCTTACATTGATTGATTGAAGGCCAGATGTCCACATGACCGTCATCATCTAATCCATCCACATGAAGCCTGAAAACCATGAGCACTGATTTAGGTCATTTATGTTAGGTAAAATGCCCATTAGGGGCTGGCCTTGGAACCCCTGCAGATTTTGTTTTCTTTCTCCAGCCCTATGGAGTTTATTTATTTGTTTTGTTTTTTTCTGTCCTCCTGGCCATCGGACCTTATTTTACCCTATGTTAATTAGTATTGCCTAATCTTATTTTTATCATTTTTCTTTTTTTCTTTCTTCATTATGTAAAGCACTTTGAGCTACATCATTTGTATGAAAACGTGCTATATAAATAAATGCTGTTGTTGTTGTTCTCTCGCCACAGCACTGAGAAGCCACTTGGTGGGTGTACTTAGCCCCACCCCTTCCAGTTTGTGCACTATAAGTAGCCAGGCTGCCCAGAAGGAGGCGTCCAGTGAAGGACCCTTGTCTCAACAGTCAAGAGCTTGTTGTTATATAGCTATGCTATTTACTTTATCACCTGATGGTGTGACTAAAGTATTAAATGGGAAAACTCAGTGGATGATTTTCCTTTTCCTTTTTTCTTTTTTTTTCTTTCTATACCCAGCCAGCCACATATACATATATATATATATATATATATATATATATATATATAATCAGAACAGTAATCTTGTTTCAAATCTCAAAGCTTGGATTGCTGCTGGCATAATCAGTTTGAGTTTCATGGTTTGTTTCAATTACGACAGTATTTGTAGGACTTGTGTTGAAGAGACATTCGGCATCTGTCAAGCGTTGTAAGTATACAACCGGTTTAATCGATAACTTCACATCCAGCTTTTAAGTTTAAACATTCTTAAACATCAAAGTGTTCACTACTGAAATCGTCACCTGTCAATCTAAGAGGTTTAAGAGGCATTGCCGGTTGTCGAAAGGTGTAAAATATTTGGCCATTTTGGTACACTTTAAAGCAACAACCGAACAATTCACCTGCACCCATCAACTCACATGCAGATCCATAGGTGAAGGGCTTAAGCATTTCACTCTTCTAGTGCTCCTGTGTAGTATAATTATCTCCTGTACCGTCATCAGTCCACACCTTGAACCTGTCCCAGTCATTCAATACATAAGACACAATGTTCCTCCGGATATCAAGAGTGAGCCTAATATGGCTGTGCAATATGTAACAAAGAGAATGGAAAACGTAGGTGCCATCTCCGGGCATGGAAACCACTCGGTAAGTGGCAGTTCTTTGATCAATGGTGATCACCTCAATAGACATGTTAATGGGGGTACGGTTGGAATGATAAAGGAAATGGGTACCTGAACAATGCAAAGTAAGTCTAAAATACCTACACAATAACTATAATCGTAATAAATGAACAATAAAACAGCGGAGAAGCCGTGGATTAAATAAAAAGGCTGTAGTTATCAGCAGGGAGACGTGAATCCTGTGGCGAATCAAGGAAGGGAATGTAGAGACTGGAGCGACGGATGGCCTTATATAGGCAGGCAGCCAACAATGTGGGAGGCGTTGGGATGGGGACCCACGCCGCCTCACACGGTGACCGAGCTGCAGGCTATGGACGTATATATGTACATAAGTAGGATTTAGTTAGCGTTGGGAACCCACGTACCAAATTTCTTGAAGATGGGCGCATAAGTTAACAAAGACCGTTGAAAAGTTCAATATGGTGGCCAACAGAGGCATCATACCACCGAAATAAGTACCAAATATCAGCCTTTTACCTACACGTGAAGTTGGAGAATTAGTGACATTGGAAACTTCAATATGGCGGCCGACAGTAGCATCATACCACTGAAATAAGTACATATATCGGTTTTGGTTAGCGCAGGGAAGCCACCAACCAAATTTCGTGAAGATGGGGCCATAAATAAGAAAGTTCAACGTAGCAAACGTCAACCGTTATGACCGTTACGCGTAGAATTTTGAAATGAAACCTGCTTAACTTTTGTAAGTAAGCCGTAAGGAATGAGCCTGCCAAATTTCAGCCTTCTAACTACACGGGAATTTGGAGAATTAGTGACGTTGGAAAGTTCAATATGGCAGCCAACAGTGGCGTCATACCACCGAAATAAGTACGTACATCGGTTTTGGTTAGCGCAGGGAAGCCACCTACCAAATTTCGTGAAGATGGGGTCAGCCTTCTACCTACACGGGAAGTTGGAAAATTAGTGACGTTGGAAAGTTCAATATGGCGGCCAACAGTGGCGTCATACCATCGAAATAAGTACGTACATCGGTTTCGGTTAGAGCAGGGAAGCTGCCTACCAAATTTCGTGAAGATGGGGCTATAAATAAGAAAGTTCAACATGGCGGACATTGTCGACCGTTATCGACCGTTTTGACCGTTACGTGTAGAATTTCGAAATGAAACCTGCTTAACTTTTGTAAGTAAGCTGTAAGGAATAAGCCTGTATATATATTCAAGTTTTGACTTTATATATTCAGAAACAAGTTTTGACTTTGTATATACCGACAATGACTTTATATATTCAAGGTTTGACTTTATCTATTCGGGAATGACTTTATATATAAAACTTTTGACTTTATATAGTTAAATTTAGTCATCATTGCATAACTTTTTCTTTACCATAGAAATTTAAAGACTAAATTCAACTTCCATTCCTAACAAAGATATTTCTGGCGACTAAATAGAACCTACTTATATCCAAATTCGAGCTATTGAGCCATCGCTTGCCTGCCTGAATAAGTCACCCTTGCTTCGCTCTTACTTTTTTACCGTTCATTTAATCATGGCTAGTGGTGGAAAAATTATAAAATGGAAGGAGGATTACACTGAGTATGGCTTTACCAAAACAATTATTGATGGCAAATCGATTATTCATAAAGCTTCAATTGGAGATCTGTTTTTCTGTGTTAACCTCATATTTTGTCATACTTCTTCTCAAACCAAGGGGGTGCAAGGGTAAAATGAATCGGGAAGCGCTGATCAATGTAATCGGTGTACCAGGAAATCATGCATTGACAGAAGTTCCCCTTTGCTTGTATTGCAAAGTGTGATTAAATGCGTGATTTTTTAACGCGTTATGGAGCATATGCATTAAAGCTTCTCAGCTGTGCTTGTGCTAAGAAAAGAAAACATTTTAAAAATAACGTAACACGATTGTCAATGTAACCTTTTGTAAGTAGTGCCTGGAGGATTCAGTGTGGAAAAACTGTAGAGACAGCGTGTGTATTAACTTGTGGATTTGGTGGCAGCGTCACAAAGTCGCTTCCGTAACACTGCGTGCGTTAGCTGCGGAGCTCAGCTCAGAGCAAAATGAGGTGAACGGGAGGGGAGATGATGACGTGACTCCCCACCCTTTAACTGTCAATCCCCCACAAACACAGTCTCTCGGAATTTGCATAAGCACAGCCCTTCACATGCAATTTGAACTTAGTTAGAAAGTGATCAAAACTCTCGTTTATATCCTGTGTCATCTCATTAAACTTGTATCCCGCATTACCCGTGGGCATGACAAACGCCAGCGGCAGCCTGTCTATGAACTTAATTTAAACTTTAGGTTTACACCTTGCTTTTTTTCCACGTTGTCAGTTCAGCACTCCGGTTGTAATATGACCAAGCTGTGCACTGAGATTACTTTTGAGAATGCAACATATAGTTTTGTCCCTGAGACTTATTAATTGTCATCGCGAAGCAGAGACTTACTGGAAATTTGAGGCATTTCAATTGAAATGGGAGATCAGAGGGTATAATGGTGATGCCAGGAATACATTCAGAGTGTGGCACTCTGCTGTTTTTTTGTGTAGCTGCCTTCACACAGCTTCTCCGCTGCTTTATAAACGAACGCCATATAAGGCCATCGTTTCTCCTTGCTTCGCGGTTCTGTACTGTTTTATTGTTCGTTTATTACGATTCTTATAGTTACTTTACTGTTCAGGTACCCATTTCCTTTATTTAATCCGCGGCTTGTATGTTATTTTTTGTTCGTTTATTATGATTATAGATATTTATTGATTCCCTTCTTTAGCTGACTGCCTGCTCATATAAGACGCTCCGCTGTTTTTTTGTGAAACAGCCTTTACACAGCTTCTTTATAAACGAACGACATATAAAGCCATCACCTTGTGAATTGTGTAATGCGTTTTTTAAACAGGTTTGATGCATGGAAGTGATCACTCGTACTGCGTTCAGTCAGTTCACGTGAGCTGCTCTCTTGTGTGACATTGCGATGTCCACGGCTTTATTTAATGTTAGCTAAGACCCAGCACTTAAAAGTTTCTGGCTGCTCTCTGGTTGTAATATGATGAAGCTGCGCGAGCTCACTCTTGAGAATGCAAGTATAGTTGTCCAGGAGAAAAGCAATCTTGGCAATGGCCTCGTTTTGTAGGGTCTGTCCCTTAGACTTATTACTTGTCATCGCGCAGCAGAGCTTTACTGGAAATTGGAGGCATCTGAACTGAAATGGGAAATCAGAGGGTATAAAGGGGATGTGACGAATACATTGAGTGTGGAGAAACTCTTTAGATAGTGCGTGTATTAACATGTGTATTTTTCTGTGAGTATTTGGTGGCAGCGTGATGAAGTTGCTTCCGCAAGACCGCGTTAGCTGTGGAGCTCAGCTCGAAGCATATTCTTTTCCTACCTTGTCAATTGTGTAATGCATTTGTTGAACAGGTTTGATGCATGGAAGTGATTACTCGTACTGCATTTAGTCAGTTCACTTGAGCTGCTCTCTTATGTGATGTTGCGATGTCCATGGCTTTATTTAATGTTAGCTAAGACCCGGCACTTAAAAGTTTCTCACTACAGCAATTTTAACTCTGTTACAAAGTGATCCAAAGTCTCGTTTATACCTCGTGTCTTCTCATTAAA
This sequence comes from Polypterus senegalus, assembly GCF_016835505.1. Classification (NCBI taxonomy): domain Eukaryota; kingdom Metazoa; phylum Chordata; class Cladistia; order Polypteriformes; family Polypteridae; genus Polypterus; species Polypterus senegalus. The sequence continues at coordinate 75,885,334 of NC_053167.1, forward strand.
TTTGTATCTCGCGAATAAAGTATTCGACGAAGGCATGACAAACGGCAGCGGGAGCGTATCCATAAACTTAATTTAAACTTACGGTTTACACCGTGCTTTGTTTCCGCAGTAGCTGCACTTATGAATAAGCTTGTATGTGTTTTTCTTCAGCGCTCTTTGGGAGCTCTTCCTTCTTTTCTACGTACTGCGGTCACAGTCAGTTCACGTGATTACGTGGGAGGCGTGATGATTTGCCTTTTATTAGTATATATATAGACCAGAATCTCCTCGAAGCCGTCCGAAAGTCGTTCTCCATGGCCTCTCCAAACTCCTCCCATGCCCGAGTTTTTGCCTCAGCAACAACCGAAGCAGCGTTCCGCTTGGCCTGACGGTACCTATCAGCTGCCTCCAGAGACCCACAGGACAAAAAAGTCCTATAGGACTCCTTCTTCAGCTTGACGGCATCCCTCACCGCCGGTGTCCACCAACGGGTTCGGGGATTGCCGCCACGACAGGCACCGACCACCTTGCGGCCACAGCTCCGGTCAGCCGCCTCAACAATAGAGGCACGGAACATGGCCCATTCGGACTCAATGTCCCCACCTCCCTCGGGGCGTGGTTGAAGTTCTGCCGGAGGTGGGAGTTGAAGCTACTTCTGACAGGGGACTCTGCCAGCCGTTCCCAGCAGACCCTCACAACACGTTTGGGCCTACCAGGTCTGACCGGCATCTTCCCCCACCATCGAAGCCAACTCACCACCAGGTGGTGATCAGTTGACAGCTCCGCCCCTCTCTTCACCCGAGTGTCCAAGACATATGGCGCAAGTCCGGCGACACGACCACAAAGTCGATCATCGACCTGAGGCCTAGGGTGTCCTGGTGCCAAGTGCACATATGAACACCCTTATGCTTGAACATGGTGTTCGTTATGGACAATCCATGACGAGCACAGAAGTCCAATAACAAAACACCGCTCGGGTTCAGATCGGGGGGGCCATTCCTCCCAATCACGCCCTTCCAGGTCTCACTGTCATTGCCCACGTGAGCATTGAAGTCTCCCAGCAAAACGAGGGAATCCCCAGAAGGTATGCCCTCTAGCAACCCCTCCAGAGACTCCAAAAAGGGTGGATACTCCAAACTGCTGTTCGGCGCATATGCACAAACAACAGTCAGGACCCTTCCCCCCACCCGAAGGCGGAGGGAGGCCACCCTCTCGTCCACCGGGGTAAACCCCAATGCACAGGCTCCGAGTCGGGGGGCAATAAGTATGCCCACACCTGCTTGGCGCCTCACCGGGGCAACTCCAGAGTGGTAGAGAGTCCAGCCCCTCTCAAGGAGATTGGTTCCAGAGTCCAAGCTGTGCGTCGAGGTGAGTCCGACTATATCTAGCCGGAACCTCTCGACCTCGCGCACTAGCTCAGGCTCCTTCCCCTTCAGAGAGGTGACATTCCACGTCCCAAGAGCCAGTTTCTGTAGCCGAGGATCAGACCGCCAAGGTCCCGCCCGCCACCACCCAACTCACACTACACCCAACCTCCTTGGCCCCTCCCATAGGTGGTGAGCCCATGGGGAGGAGGACCCACGTTACCTCTTCGGGCTGTGCCCGGCCGAGCCCCATGGGTGCAGGCCCGGCCACCAGGCGCTCGCCATCGAGCCCCACCTCCAGGCCTGGCTCCAGAGGGGGGCCCCGGTGACCCGCGTCCGGGCAAGGGAAAACGTTGTCCAAAGTTTTTGCTCTTCATCGGAGGTTTGTTGAACCGCTCTTTGTCTCATCCCTCACCTATATATATATAACATATATATATATATATTATTATTATTTTTTTACTTATTGCCAGTTTGTGGCCATTTGTTATGCTTTGTTTGTAGTTATCTTTTCATCTGTATCTTTCATTGTTTGAGGCAAGGTGACGCAGTGATTAGCAGCTCAGATTACATTTATACCCACAAAAATTAGTCCAACATATTTGCCAAACGCTTCCCATACTCTCTGTTACCACTTAAAAACACACTGCACTATTATAATCCACTTAAAACTAGTTCAGTTCTTCCTTCCCCATTGATTTCAATGTATTTCGCAGATTTATTTAAAGTTCCCAACCAAACTTGGTTATCTTTCACTCTTCACTAATCCAAACATAATGCTTAATGGTTGCTGCTCAATTTTTTGCCTCATCTTCAGTCTTTTGTCTGCCCAGTTCTTAGTTTTTTTTGGGAGCCAATGTGAGACAGCCTGTGAAGAGAAGCGTTTATTTTCCTTTACTCACTATAGTGCACAAGAGACTCTTGTTATGCAAAAACCTTTGTAGAGCTGTTTGATCCTGTTAAGCTAAACTAACATTTTTAGTTATGTACAATATCTTTCTCTAATGCTGAACGTCATTTTATTGCCATTTTGGCTGTTTGAGTAAAAGAACCATTTTTAGGGACCCCTTGCAAAATGTAATTTCTTAACCAAAAAAGTAATGCTTTAGATAATTAAAAAAACTCTTGTATTTATCAAATTAAAGGAATTATTTTATTGTTGACTATGTTATTAAAGTGTCCTAGTGGTTTTCATATGGTGTATTTTTCTTTTTATGTGTAACATTAAAACATACATTTTTAGAGTCACCATAACATTGTAAAATAGCAAAAGGAAGAGTAAGCACTTTGAATATTCACATTACACTTGCTAATGTTGGTCTATTCATTTTGGCAACAATTTTAAAGATATAAAATTTAACTAGGAAGTTTTTACTTTCTCATCTATGGAGTATATGGAAAGTATTGTAACCGTCCAAAGATCTGATGTCGAGATTTTGATGAATCTCAACGTTTTTTGCCTCCATGACTTTCTTGTATACGAAGTTTAGGAAAAGTATTGGAATCCTCCAATAATTCAATTTCAAGATTTTGATGAATCTCAATGTTTTAGACCTCCCTGAGTCCAGTCCATTATTGGAATTATGTCTGTCTGTGTGTGTGTATGTAAACACGATAACTTGAGTACGCTTCACTTAAGTCAACCAAATTCTGCATACAAGTATTAGGTTCAAAACATAGATTTCTATCAACTTTTGGGCTATTTCCATTAACCAGAAGTGATAATTTACCTTTTATTCATGCAGCTGCAGAGTCCAATTTTTTCAACTTTACTTTTCTAATAATTGTTTAAGTATATTATTAATTTGATTTGATTTGTTGTGGATGGTTCTTTAATGTACATAAAAATATAATCATTGTCTTGTGATTTACTCCTCAAATATCCATCCCCATATCTGAGTATATGAGAAAGTCTATGGGAGACCACTCTCGGTTTTATTTTAATGTGGTCTGGGAGGTGTCATTTAACTCTGGCAGTATGTCAGCATAGCTAAACAAAAAGTGAAGTGAGGAAATTTGAAATGGAAGTATTAACTTCTCTTTGGCTGGCAAGTATTTTATTTTGAACAACTTGAGAGGGCACAAAGCAGCCTCAATGTCTGGTTACTATTCAAGGAGTGGATGTAGAAGTGGTGGTGAACTACAACGAATACTTGGGGGTCCACATCAAAGGCAGGATGAACTGGTCTTGGAAGACAGAGAAACTATATAAGAAAGGGCAGAGCAGGCACTTCTTCCTTAGGACACTGTGTTGCTTTATTGTGGTAAGTGACATCCTTCACATCTTGTGCAAATCTGTGATGGTCAGTGCGATTTTCTATGTTGTTGTGTGCTGAGTTGGCAACATCACTCTAAGAGATGCCCACCGAATTAACAAGCTATTTAAAAGGACAAGCTCAGTTATTTTACACAAACACTAGATGAGTAAGGGTACATTTACAATGCAAAGGTGAAAGAATAACTGTTCTTTCTGTTTCCTTTAGTAGATTTGGTAACAACAGGTTATAAGGAAGACAGCAAGTTTTTATTTTACTACATCCATCCATCATCCAACCCGCTATATCCTAACTACAGGGTCATTGGGGGTCTGCTGGAGCCAATCCCAGCCAACATAGGGTGCAAGGCAGGAAACAAACCCTGGACAGGGCATCAGCCCACCGCAGGGTGTGCACACCCACACAGCAAGCACAATTTAGAATCGCCAATGCACCTAACATGCATGTCTTTGGACTGTGGGAGGAAACCAGAGTACCCAGAAGAAACTCACGCAGGCACTGGGAGAACATGCAAACTCCACGCAGGGAGGACCTGGGAAGCGAACCCAGGTCTCCTAACTAACTAGCAACAGTGCTACCCACTGCGCCACCGTGCCGCCTCATTTTATTACATTTTTTCTTTATTTGCAGTTTTGATTTTTTGTCACCTAAAATGACGAGCACATTAATAAAATATTAGATATGGTAGAATATCTTTATGAAGTATTCAATGCTCTTTCAGGCATTTGGCATAAAGTGTAAACCATAAAGGGTTTTCTGACATCTAACTTTTGAATAGTTTTGTAATATGGAAAATGTATTTTGATAATTTTATATAAAAACTTATAAATGCAATTCACACTGCTTTAAAGAGAGGTGAATATCAGCAGGATCCACTATAAGTGGTTTAAGATATTCAGCTGGCAGACAGAATGATGGAAATGACTCTAAAACTGAGCTATGACAGGTTTAAAGTGTGGTCTGATGATTTCTAACTGTAACAGCAAGCCAAAAATGTGGTTAAGTATTGGAGCCACTTCTGCATCTCAAGACTCTGAAGTGAAAGTCAACAGACATTTCTCTACAGTATACTGGTGATTTGTTATTTTAGTGCCCTGCCTCTGAGTCTGTCCTTAGAGGATATACGGTACATTATTAGCAGGATCTGATACAACTTTACCACAACCTGAGAACTAGAATTGTGTATTATTAAAAAAGGAGATGCTGTGTAACTTTTTAAACTTAAAACAGTACAAGTAGAGATGATGTCAGGCACAGGCTACACTAGCAAATGCTACTGCGTTATAGCTCCATGCGTCTAGTATCATTAGGTCAAATGCCAAATTATCCCTATCTTTCACTCCCATTGTGATGAAATGCTTTAGTGATTGCTGCTAGGGACTGTGGCAATGTGCGTTAGGGGTCCATGGCAGGAGGCTGGGAGCTGGGCGACTTCAGGGTGTTTGGTTTGGAGGCAAGCTGATTGCTCGATTAGCTCAACTGTTCCACGTTGGCACTCCATGGCTTGTAATTAGGATGCCACACATGCAGTAGTATAAAAGGGAACCTGAGCAAAAAGATTGGGTGAATCAGATTGAGGAGAAGTAAAAAATCTGAGGGAAGAGTTTGCCAGAAAGGCATAGAGTGAGAGAAGAGAATCAGGTGAACAAGTGGTGCAGAGTAGTTTGCTGTGCTCCCAGCTGTGTGGCTAGAACTAGAACATTACATTTGCTGACTCCAACCTTGGAGAACTGATCAACAGCATTGATGGGATGGTTTACAAAGAAGACATGTGCTTGAAGTAGTGGTACCAGAACAACACTCACTCCGATGATATCAGGAGTTAGTCGTAGATGTTAGGAATAGGAAGTAAACCACACTCTCATCTACAGCAAGGAAAATTCTACTGATAGGGTCAATAACTTTAAATCTCTTAACTGACCATCACTATTGACCTTCAGTGTGAATAGCACATCTCAGCTATCATGAAGAAGGACATCCTCTTCAGACATCTGAGAAAGCCACAATATCTCGGTCTATGTTTAGCAACTTCTTCAGATGCAGAGTGAAGTCCATTCTCATTGGCAGCAGAACATTTTGGTATAACATCTGGTTAGCTCAAGACCACAAAGCACTGCTGAAGATAGAGAAGTCATCACAGAATATTATCAACTCACTGCTGCATTTTTTTCAGGACATATATAACACACACTGCCTAAAGGAAACTTGTAGTATTCTGCATATTTTCTTTCTTCCTCCTTGGTCTGGCAAATGGCACAGAACTCAGAGCATTCCCACCACCACATTTTAGGACAGTTTATATCCTCAGACCATAAGGATACTCAACAGCTGCTCACACTCACAACCATATGAGTGTTTCTCATATGCATTATCTGATGCTGTTTTTAAAATATGGTGTTACTTTTACTGGCTGTGTTTGTGTTCATTGTCTTTAGTTGGTATGACACTACTATGTAAATATGTCAGCAAAATTGAACTTAAGCTGAATTTGTCCTGGTGTGTGGAAGGAGGCGTATCCTCTGATAGACTTGGTCCCCGTTCAAGTTAATTTATTTATTGGCTTGGGCCCAATGCTCTCAGCAAAGGCCATGGCTCCTCAGGATCTTGAATTAGATTAACCAGGTAAAGGAAAGGAACAGAGGGATAAGAATACATTCTACTATTTTATAAATCCATCTACATTTGAAATGAGCTGTCCTTTTTTTAACTTCAAGAACAAAAAGCTGCAACAGAACACAATCAGGAAAGAAAAAAAAAATCCATGAAACACAACACACGAAAGCACCATCTGAAGTTGTTCTTCATATTGAAGAGAACAACAAATATAAGGCTTCTAAAGTATATCAACAAATTTCAAGGAATTTACTCCTTGATGATCTTGGGTAACGAGGGGAATGGGATCTTCCAAATAAGATATCAGAGAAGGAATGGAGTTCAGCCATTCATTAAATTTATATGCACCAAACAACCCATAATTCAACTTAAAACTGTTTATCATTAACATACAGTATATCTCATCTTTAATTGTCCAAAATGTAACTAAGTAAGATTCAGCCTGTGACTGATCAGCAAGGCCACATTTTTGGGAATGGGATAACATTGTGCTATGAAAAATCTTTTGTAACACCCTGCGCCACACTATATGCACAGCCTTATTTTGCTCCAATGGAAGAGTCATGATCTACCATCTATAACTCGGTGTCAAAGTGATGCTCTACAGTATATTGTCTCAAATTGAAAGAAATAAAATTCTCTTTAAGAGGATCTATTCAGAGCCGGACAAAAAAAAATCATTCATTTTACTGCATGCCATCCATCCATTCATCTACAAAACCATCTTATCCATAGCAGGGTCTCAGGGAGGATGGCGTCTATCCCAGCAAGAATCAAGCTCAAGGCAGGAACAGGAACACACTCAAACACAAACAAGCACACACTAGGATCCATTTTAATACCACTGATCCACCTGACGTGCATAACTTTGGACTGTGAGAGGAAGCAAGTTGTTTTATTTTATATAAAGAACCTTCAATGCCTTTTTTGTAACTTGCTGTTTCCCTTTTGGTTTTCCCAACATCTCTAAGATCTGTTCAAGCCTCTGCCCTGGGTGGGTGGGTGATATACATGCTTAGTGGGGATACTTGCTGCATTAATTGTTCAGTGAGTATTAAAATCGAATCTGAAGTAACTTAATTGTGATTTTTTTGCTTGTAAAAACCATTTGTTTCATTTTGACATCTGTGAGCAAAAAAGTGAACAGAAACCATATGTTAAGATAAAATTATACACAAACCTGAAAATATTCATCCATCCATCCATTTTCTAACCCGCTGAATCTGAATACAGGGTCACGGGGGTCTGCTGGAGCCAATCCCAGCCAATACAGGGCACAAGGCAGGAACCAATCCTGGGCAGGGTGCCAACCCACCACAGGACACACACAAACACCAAGCACACACTAGGGCCAATTTAGAATTGCCAATCCGCCTAACCTGCATGTCTTTGGATTGTGGGAGGAAACCGGAGCACCCGGAGGAAACCCACGCAGACACGGGGAGAACATGCAAACTCCACGCAGGGAGGACCCGGGAAGCAAACCCGGCTCTCCTAACTGCAAGGCAGCAGCGCTACCACTGCGCCACCGTGCCGCCCTAACCTGAAATTATATTAATATTATTAATATCAATAAAATGTTAACAAAGTTTACTTTTAATATTCCACATGAAAATGTTTTTATGCAAGGCCGTCATTTGTGTCAATACATGGAGTATCTATGGATTGACACTTATTTAGGAGGCAAAAATCCATTGCTTTATCTAACATGATTGGGTGTAGAATTAATAATGTTATGCCACATTGTGGCTATCCGGAAAATTAATTTTCCTTCCATTTATACTGTGAAGGACTATCAAAGACAACCACAATGTGATTGCCTATATAAAAAGCAGAGCATAGCGCTGTAATCTAAAAGGGAGCTCAGGAATCCATTAGCTGCATAAAATCACTTGTAATAACAGGATGGACCGATGGGTTGGTCACAGGCATTAGTGCTCTTTGAGTCAAAGGCGTCCAGTTTTAGAATGTATTAAGGACTCCTCAGTAGTTCTTGTGAGCACTCATAGGCCAAACGGATCACAATGTAATAAATAGGTAGGTGTGTGGCAAGAGGTGATGTTGAACCATTTCCCAGCAAGCGGCCAATTTAAATAACCAAGTAGGCCTCTTCATTCTCTTACTGGCATTTTGCTAAAGTACACCAGGATGATATTCAGACACAACTGAATTTATTTGGAGTTACATGGCGTGCATTCAAATCCTTGAAGATAGAAGAATTACATAAACACAAAGAGCTAGGGCAAAGTCTAAATGATGCTACATCTGGTCGGAGTGTTTGCATCTGAGAGGGAAGGATTTAAAGACAAAACAGTCTGTGCAGACTTTTGGTGTACTCACACTTGGAATTTATTCCAGGCCCGAGCACGTTTGTCTTCATGTAACCCTCCCAAAGTGTAGTTCATTTGACTAATGTGATTGCTCCACGCCATGCCAACCATACCGTGCCCTGGCCCGCTTGGAAGAGGTGGGCACAGACATGTTTCAATAGGATTCGGGAACAGTGTGATTGCCAAATGTGCCCAACCACGGAACACAGACATGAAGTCAATGATGCGACAAATCAGTTAACAAACATGACGGCAAATGATGGGATCTCTCTGGTCTACTGCAGAAGTGCAGTGTTTACTTGAAATTTGAGCTGATGAGTGTATCCAGCAGCAAGAAGTGTCATGACAAACTGAAAAAAATGTAAGTTCAATACCTAAAGATAAGGGATGCACTACATAAGTCTGGCAGCTCACCGGGCGAAAAAGAAGAATTTCAGTGTTATGATGCAATTGACAAAATAATTGGCCTTAAATCAAGTAGCAAAACTAACATTATGGCTTGCAGGAACACCGTTGGCAGCATCTGATAGCATAATGGAGGACACTGAATTGGTAAGCCCATTAAGCAATACATCTGTAAGGGGATAGAGTGTAATCCTGCCCTATCCTTAGCATCCTTCTCCCAATATACCCAACATCTCTACTCTGCACATGTCCAAATACAACGTAATCTAACCTCTCTGATTTTGTCTCCCAACCGTCCAACTTCAGCTGACCCTCTAATGTACTCATTTCTAATCCTGTCCATCCTTGTCACACCCAATGCAAATCCTAGCATCTTTTACTCTGCTACCTCCTGCTCTGTCTTCTTTTTTTTAGTCAGTGCCACCGTCTCCAACCCATAAAACATAGCTGGTCTCACTACTGTATTTTCTATCTTAGACACCAATTAGAAATAAATAAAAAGTTACAGAAATGTTGTCCTTTACAATGACCCCAATCAGTGACATATACATTCATTTTTTTTTTATTTTATTGATTTTATTTCATTTTTTTTGATTACCGATAGCCTTAGATAAATAATGCTTTATAAAAATGATAATTTCTGTCATAAAAGTTGTAAATTATTTGTAATTATTTTATTTTAAAATATTTTAGATTGAAACATCATTTTTTCATTTATGGCTAGCCTACATGCTTTAATAACCTCTATTATTTTAACCACTAGGGGGCTCCGCCCCCTGCTCGCTTCACTAGTCCACCCCCATGTTTGGTTTACCGGATATAAAATAAAATACAATTTATTTTTTGTATAGCCCAAATCACACAAGAAGTGCTGCAATGGGCTTTAACAGGCCCTGCCTCCTGACAGCCCCCCAGCCTTGACCCTCTAAGAAGACCAGAAAAAACTCCCAAAAAAAACCCTTATAGGGAAAAAAATGGAAGAAACCTTGGGAAAGGCAGTTCAAAGAGAGACCCCTTTCCATGCAGGTTGGGCGTGCAGTGGGTGTCAAAAAGAAGGGAGTCAATACAATACAGTACAATACACAGAACAGAATAAATACAGTATAAAAATAAAAATTCTAGAAGTACGGAGTAGAATTTCATATTAGATGATATCACATTATATGATTTGGATTTGTTTTAAGTCCTGGAGACCTCATTCATCAAGTTGCGTCCCCCATTTTGCCATTCCACATCTGAAAAGGTGCTAATTCGATGAAAGGACCCCTCTTTCCCACGATTCCTGCGATCCTCCATCAGGGATGACTTTACCTTAGGCAGGCAATATACAATTTAAAGAGATTGACATTATCTTGGGAATTGTTACATATGCATTACTTTCATGTTTACTTTAAAAACTTTTGTAAAAACAATACCTTTATTTTCGGCCCTGTGTGTGGTTGCATTTCTTTCTTGCCAGATGTATAATGCTGCTCGTGTTGTGAAGGATCGGGCGGCTTAACACACGCTAAGGATATGTCCTTGGATCATTTGCTGTCTTATTGCTGCTTGCGAGCTGCCTCTTCTGCTTGTAGCATGTCATTGTTTTAAGAGTTGGGAGCACATGATGCTTGTCTGCCACAAGCAATCCAACAACTGCTAGGGTTAGATGTCTGTGGATTTGTTTTAAATGATGGCTCACTGCGTGGTCTCACATGACATTGTAAAAACAATATTTGTCCTTTATTTCCGGCCCCGGGCGTGATTAAACTCCTTCTTGTAGGACGTATAACGCTGTGTGTGCTGTTGCGCTGCCCTTCGATCTTTTTAAAGCCTTTACAGCCGCTGTCCTTTATTCCTACTTTGTGTCTCTGCTGCTCACATTGTGATTGCTTCTCCGTCATCATAAATATACACCTGACCGAACTGTGTTTTCTTTGAAATTAAACTTGTCGTTGCTTAAACTGCTGCGGGTCCACAGATTCTTATAGTGTATGTTCCATTATTGTGTAAATCTCCGTTTTGTGCATTGAATGATGCGAATGTGAAATGACTTTTTCTGCTCTTTTCCTTTTATTTCTGACCTCGCTTTGTCCTGCTATTTTTTTAATTACACCGTGTCCTGATGATTTCCTTTTTTTTGCGCTGATGCGATCTTTTATTTGTCGACGTTTCATTTACAGTATTACATATTATCCTTTGTACGCTTTATATGCACTGAGACACCTGTATCTGTGTGTGCTGCTTCCCCTTACACTACTGTTTTTTTTTTGTTTTATTTTGCCCATTCTCTTTCATCTCGTGGTTCTTTTATTTGACTTTCGTGATCTTAACGTGAAGATCACGTATCGTCTCCAAGTCATTCAATCCACAGGATTTTTTTTTACAATAGAGAGATTATTTTGCATTGAATTACAGTAAATTATTTTTTTAAAAAACCCTTTCTATACACTCAAAATGTTTAAGCAATATGGACTAAAGTCCTCTGAGATTAAGGGCCCTGAAGCTTAAGCTTCATTAGTTTCATAACAGATCCACTTCTGGGTGAGACAAAACAAAATTTAAAGTTTGGAACTAGCAAAATCACAACACAAAATTCATAATATTTGTTATTTGTTATAGAAATTGGGAAGCCTTCCCTTTGTTATAATCTGGGAAAAATCCACAACCTCTCCCCCCTAAATAAGGAGAGAGTGTGCCATATAAGAAGAATGACTCATATGTACCTACATAAATAATGAGTGCAAGGAAAACCTGAATGATGTCAGAAATACAACAGAAAAAATGAAGTTAAAGCAAACAAGAAAGTGGAAAAGTACTCATAATGCACAAAAACAATCACAAACTGCTGTGGATCATGACAGCCAACAGCTGAAGAAAGTTTTAGGACACATTCCTCTAAGAATGTCCATTAGCACATTTATTGTCTTGTTCTTAAGTTGCATCAACAAGTTGTCCTTTATGGTTAAGGTACAGTATATCCAAGTGACTGATGTGCTTATGGGTTTGCAGTAACTGATGCCCTAAATGTTATAAAGATACAGGTGATACTTCAGAACACAGTGTTCTTGCCAGTGAGAGTAAAAAGAGCGTTGTGCCTCAGGACAAGCACTCAGTTTACACTGATTCGGTTAAACAGAGTTATTCTTTGTGAGATGTTCAATGATAGCCCTCTAGCATGCTTTAAAATGCAATACTGTCAATCAGAAGAGCACCTTTGCCTACCCATCCAAAAAAAAAAAACATGCAGTATTAGATTGCTTAAATTAATACTTGACTCTCTGACATTTGCAGTAAATAGGTCATTTATAACTGTGACAAATTGAAAAGTTTCATTGTCATTGACTCAGTCAGATGAGGAAATGAGTGTCTGTTGATGACAGGGACAGTAGAAAGAGGAAACAAAAATGAAGAAAGTCACTTTGGGTTTGTTGCTGTTAGCTAAACCGTCACAGCGTGACTCGGGGTTGCTCTAGTAATATGCAATGGCACTTGTTTCATGCACTTTCTCAAAATCATACAGAACAGGGTATAGGAGGCTGAAAGCTTATCCTAGCGACATCAGGTTCAAAGCAGGAACCAGACATTCGATCCTGATGGTCAGTGTTGAGGCAATTAGGACAGTAACAGTTGCAAAATTATTTGAAGATGACACAATATGGTGTTTAAAGTAATAACATCCACATCTTTTGGGAGATAAATCTTTATTTTTCTTCCCTACAGGGAAAGCTATTAGTTTATCCTATGGACAAACTGTCTTGAGACTGAATTTTTCAAAACTGTTAACGGTGAGATGGACCTTATTTTAATAATTTTCTCTTTTTTAATTAATTTCCTTATTTTGCTTTACCTTACTGAACGTATGTATATTTTGCTTTAGTACAGGGTGGCCTCAAAATTTTCTTTTCCATTTTAATTATTTTCCATTTAAACGTCTGTACTAATTTTGTTTTTTGTCATACCATTTTTCAGTCAAATATGTTCACACTGAATAAACAATCATCTTCTGACACCAGCATTTTAAAGTTAAACAAATGTCAAGAAAAAAATGTATTCCTTTTTCCATGCCGAATTTGCCAACAGCTCAGTTCCTCTTGGGAATTCTTAACAAAGCAGTTAATTCTATAATTAATTAAAAAGGAATCATAATTCAGTGAACGCTTTAAATTAATCTATTGAGACTTTATTGCTACACTTTTCTTAGATTTAAATTTTCAGGATCTCATCAAAGAATATTATGAATTCCTTCATTTTCGGTTGGTTGCAATTCATATTAGTTTGTTTTCATTTTGCATTTTAAACAGGAAAAAAGAAAACAAGTAATGGTACAAATCAGAATATTTAAAAAGAGATTATATTAATATGCTGTGATTCAGAGGCTGGCCAAATGAATGAAAGGATTTTCCTAAATTTAACAAAATAAATAATGGTTGGTTTGGAAAGTGGTTATAAGTGAATGCTTTCATATATTGGATTTTGAAATCTGTGGTAAGGGAAAAAACATTGCAAGCCACAATTTGGAGCATTTTTGCTCAGCTTGTTTTGCGCATTGGATTGAAATAAATTATAAATATACCATCCTTTCCCTTTCCTTTATAAGTTAAACAAAATATATTTTATCTATAGCATAAAGTTAAAAATCTGTTTCTTGATCAGGTCTTTATATGTCGAACACTACTGCCAAATCTGTGCATGAACAACCATAGGCTCCCAAGAAATGCCACACTGGACTTGGATAAAAGCAATATTTATGCCCATCTGGATTTCGCAATGAAGGCCAAGTGAAGAGAAAAAAAAATCACACTTTAAGCAAATTTACTGCTACTACTATTTATACTGTACACTTCTAAGAATTACTTTGACGCAGTAATTGTTCTGGCAGTTTGGCTGTGCAGCGACACCTTGAGCCAAGACACACCAGTCCGCCTTATTCAGGGCAACAGCATTCAAGGACCTCTAAAAAAAAACCTAAACAAATGTGTCCAACAAGTCCGGTGTATTCTTCCTAGAATTGTTGAGTTCATGGTGAAGTAATAATCAAATCAGTATTAATGTAACTATTATAAGCATGAAATTGTACAACGAGAAAAGTGGACCCATATAAACAGCTAAATTTTTAAATTAACGCAGATGTGCCTGGAAGGAAACCTTCAAATTGGTGTCATTTGTAACAACTGAATACCACAGAACGTCCTGCAAAAGACAGTATACGCTTTCATAAATTGAAAAATTGGACCTGCTCTTTATTTTGAACAGCCTCATTACTGAAGGTACAAAGGATTCATTTTACCATACTGCTTTAGTTGTGCAATGCAGGATTCTCTTGCTTTTTAGACTGATAGAAGACAATTTATAGGGCAGACAATGAGTAGGGTTTTCTCAGTATCTGATGAAGCTTTTTAGGACGCAGTCTACATACTACCGCTCTTCAGATATTTTACTAATTGCTCTTCTTGCACTTTAATAATATGTTGACATTTAACTTTTTCTTGAGCACACATGTTTCTAAAAATGCAAATCAAGCCAAATGACAAAACACTCTGCAAAACAGATGTATTGAATATTCATAAAATACTACTGCAAGTCATTAAGTTGATGTAAGACAAAATGCCTCTGCTAAAATGTACTTACCATAGTTAGGGCAGAATCAGAATAGTTCAGTTCATCATCAGCTTGGATTCCCAAGTGTTACATGTCTCACTTTATTGATAGATTTCATCTGTCCTAAACTAAAATCATTGATATCAGACATGCAACATAATTTACAAAGAGGATTTACAAGAAGACATTGATGTTCTGCAGTTATGTGGTGTCTTGTGAGGTGATAGTCAGTAATTATTTGCTATCCCAGCTCTGTTTTTTTATGAACATCATTCTTAAAACATGATTACAGTTAAAATACAATCTGCCTTTATATGTTACTTCATTGCTTCTGAAAGGCATATCATTTAGTACCTTTAACTTGTCTCTCATTTATGATGGGGAAGGTCTAGTAACTAAACTCTGTGCTTTTTGAAACGTTAAATATTTCTAGTAATAAAACTAAAAGTTTTTGTGCAAAAGTTCCCTAATGTGATCTCACAATTACATCATATAGCATATGCATAAACACTCTTAAATTACACTGACCACTTTGTGCTATAGCTGATAGATAGATAGATAGATAGATAGATAGATAGATAGATAGATAGATAGATAGATAGATAGATAGATAGATAGATAGATAGATAGTGTGGAACGAGCCCTGGACACAGACAGACGGACAACGTTTGATCACCCAACACACACATTTTATTTATCACTAATATTTACAAGTCTGTGCACAACCCAGTGCCTCAGCACCAATTCCCCATAGTCCAGGCCTCTTTCTTTCATGCCTCTCTTCTTCAGGCCACCTCCACTCCGGATGTGCTCCAGGTGTCCTCCAGTAACCTTCCGCTGACATGCCCCAGGATGGCGGAAGCACCGGCTGTGTACCCGGAAGCACTCTGGGTGTCCCCGATCCTCTTCCCCCTAGCACTTCCGGGTGTGGCAGAAGTACTGAGGTCCAGGGCTCTCCAGGCACCAGGGCGCCCCCTGGCGGTGACCACGGGCCCCTACAGGGTTGAGCTTACATATTCTGCACCCGTGGTCCCCAACGCAACCAGGGCAGTTGGTTATGGTCTGGAGGAGGCGCAAGCCCTCCTCTGGTCCTCTTGGGCTTCCCGGCTGGGAACCACCCCTAGCCGCATGCCACAATAGATAGATAGATAGATAGATAGATAGATAGATAGATAGATAGATAGATAGATAGATAGATAGATAGATAGATAGATAGAACTTTAATTGTCCCCAGTAAGATACTTTGGCTTTTTAGAGGAGCTATTTTAATATATATATATATATATATTGTGACGTGTCTTGCCATTGCATGGGTTGTAGGGAATGGAAGCAGTGTTGGGGTCTTGGGGGTACACTGTTTGTAAGGGCTTGGGGAACCTCCCTAGAGAGAGAGAGTTGAGTGACAGGGATCCAGGTTAATAAATGGTGCGTGATGAAAAGGGGAGGTGGTGGCCGGAAGTGGTAGTTTCTGGAGCAAAAAGTAGGACAGCATCAGGGGGTAAAAAGGAAGTGAACGGTTTAAGAGAGGTAGATAGGACAAAGGTGATTTGTCTTTGTATTTTGGAGGTGATCCTATGACCCAGACTATGGGTGGCGGTAGGGTACCGTTTGCATCGCGGCATATTCATTAAAAAGCCAGTCGGCATTTGAAAGACTCCCCGGACAATCATCTCCTGAGTGTGTTTACTCGACGGGACGTCACAATATATATATATATACACATTGGTGTGTTCAGACTATATATATATATACTGTATATATATATAGTCTGAACACACCAGAATGGCTAAAAAGAAAGAAAACTCCTGACTTGGCAGTCACAGCCATGGAGACGTATTGCTATTGGTATAAAGGAGCCCCAGTAGCGTTTCCTAACAGACTTCTGCTGAATAATTCATTGGCTGAAAGTCCTCAGTGTTGAGATGTTCAGCACAGTTCCTATTGGTACTCCGTTTTATTTTTCATTCTCTCCTTCTCTATGACCTCCAGGGGGTCGAGAATGTGTTCCATAACTGAACCTGCCCTTTTAATTAGGTGGTTGATTCAGTGGGCCTCTCTTGTAGTGAGTTTACCAGCCCAGCACACCACAGTGTAGAGAATCACACTGGCCCTCACAGAGTTATTGTCTATATGAAGGATGTCACTTCCCACATTAAAGGAACGTCGTCTGCTAAGGTAGAAGTGCTTACTTTGCCCTTTCTTATATAGTTTCTCTGTGTTCCAAGACCAGCATCTATTTTTTGTTCTGTGAAATCTGCTATATGAAATATATGATTGATAGTCACTTCCATATCCTGTCTGATGGAGTAGATGATGAAAAATGATGAGTGCATTATTATTCCAAGCTACTTTGATAAAACTCACATTCTGACTCTCAATGTCCATGATTTTAATTAGACATCTTTATAAACTATAGAAATAAATTGCACTGAGCTTTAAAGAAAAAGATGGATCTTACAACTTACATATAGACTGTACCCCGATGTACAGTAATTATTAATTTATACAACATGTTATAACTTAAATCAAAATATCAAATTGGTATCACGTTTTAATCCATCACATTAGTGCTCTTCCACACTTAGAGAAAAAAAGAGCATAAGAAACAATAGCAGATTGTTTAATTAGTGAACCTCATTTGGTCAGCTAATATCTAAGATGTCCAAATATCTCATCCAGATTTTTTTTATGCAATAAAGGCTATGTCGCATTTTTCAGTTTTTCACTTTCACTTTCATTTACATCATTTTAACAAGTTGGAAGCTTGGATGCGTTTCTGTGAAGTCAGTCATATAATGTGACATGCCCAGCAACTCACTCCAAGTAGTCTGCGATTTGCTCCAACAAGATTAATTTTGCCATTAGTCAATGGGGCAGGAGCACAGTCACGCTCACCCGTTTTTTGTGGTAGCCAATATCATATTGCCTGATGGAGCTTGTGCTATACGAAGGGTTAACAGGTACAGTGAGTTCAGCCACAGTATTTGCCTTTTTTCTCTTTTCCATTCTGTCATGGTATGTAAAACACAAGACACCAGACAGACAGTCCAATCTTCTGTTCTGTTTGCGAGGTCCAAAGCCCCTGTGTTCCTTACTCCTTGCTCCTTCATTCTATGCATTGTACTGTAGCTCTCATGAACACAAGTCTGCCTCTACAAATAAAGAAAAATCAAGCAGGTTTAAGGAACAAGTCATGGACTAGTTGAAGTGAGTCGCTGGGCATGTCACATTACGCGACTGGCTTCATGGGAGTGCACCGCCATCTGATCTGATTCGCTAAGATCATGTAAATGAAGGCTACAGCTGAAAAACCCTGGAAAAGTCACAAAATGTGATGTGGCCTATACAAGGCATTTGAGTGGTAGCTGGAGGGAATCATAAAAACTGAAGAAACTAGTACATGTTATAATTTAGGAATAAAAACTGATGTTTGATTAGCCAATCCCATGGCATCTTAAATAATTTTTCTTCTTACATATAAAACTTTATATTGATTTACTTTAAATATTCTTTATCACAGAGTGGCTAGTGATGCTGTCTCACTACTCTAGGACATTGAATTTAAAATCCAGCCTGGTGACAGTCTGTGGAGTTTGAATTGGGACAGTATGGCAAATTGCAGGTGTGTTCATAACCGTGATCCAAGATTAAATGACATCCCAGTGAGGATCCATTCCTGCCTTGCTCACAATGCTGCTTCAGACATGCAGTGAACTGCATTTTTATTTATTTGCTTGATAATAGGTGAATAACACATATCAGTAAATCAGAGAGGTGAAAAAATGATTTGATCTTCGCATGAATCTTCTGAAAATTTTTGTCTTCACCTTTTCCTGCTGCTACAGATGGTCAATAAGCATATATGAAAAATATTCATATTATACACTTGATCTCAGTAGAAGGATATAAAACTCCAAAAGGAACCTATAGTATAAAGTGTATTAGACATTTGTGCAAGCAGAGCACATTAAGCTTTGATCATTCATTGGAGTTTGGATATTAACATCCAAAATGCACTGCTTAGAAACAACAGAGTGAAAGAAAGCTAAACTCTTTTATAACTGATTTACACTCTACAACTGTGGTTTCCATGGCTCTACAGCTATAAAATTATTTGTTTAACTGGGAGTGAAATATTACTGTTTTAAACAGAGCAATGGCAACTGATAAAATAGACTAGTGGGAAAGAGAACTGCAGTACAAAAGGTGAAATACTGTATGTGCCATTAGGAAAAGGACAGGAGTTCTTAAGCAAAGGAAAGAGAATTGTGATCTGGAAGGACCAATGTAATGTTCCTCCTGGACACTCGAGTGCAGGTTGTTCAACAGGTAGAAGGGTGACAGAGACAATGGCCTTGGAGGGTTTATGAAAGGCCGGACGCAAAGGGTTAAGGAAGTTGAAGCCAGGCAGCCTGTTCGAGAGTGAATACGCAAAGAATGGAGATGATGCCTGTACTCTCAGTCCTGGCAGTTAAGGGGCAGCACACATTTCGTGACTTAGAGGTGAAAATCTGTGTCACTCCTTTTAAAGGACAGATGTCAATGTTACATCAATACATTTCTTTAGAAGTGGGTATGTGAGACATATTGCCCAAGCTACAAAATGGAAAGTCTGGGATAAAGAATCCCTGCTCTGGCAGCAACAATCATCCTGGGTATGTGTCTCCATACTTGCATTGAAACAAAGTTAGAAATGATACCTCTCAAGAAATACCAATGTATTAAATGAATTAAATTCATTTAATGTAAAACACTGTAAACCTTTGAATTTCTGGAAATCTTTTTGCTCATATTTTGCTTTTTTTATTAATGAAAAGAGTAGCACAACAACTACTTCAGCTAATCCCTGAATCTGAAAATCCCACTGCATGAAGTATGCATTCAAAGCTGTACTCTTTAGGTTAGCTTGTCATTGTAAATCAGCCCAGTATAAGCAGGCCTTAGAGTTTGAAGTAAGCCAGTCTGCACTGGTACAGCATACCAGCAGTGTTCAGTTTCAGTGCTGGTATGAAATGGATGCATACAAGGACCTCATGTTCTGTCACCCCACTCTATCAGTGACCTTGCAAACCCTAAAGGGGACCTCCAGGGCCCCCCACTCTTCAATATTATATGTGCTTATCAGCATTCTCAAAAAAACCAAGCAGGCATTTAATGAAATACACATTGACAAAACCAAAAAACCAAGCAGGCATTTAATGAAATGCACATAGACAAAAGTGGCCAAAATTACGAGAAATCTCCCCCTTACTCAACTGCAAAATTGTGCACAATGTACATAGCATTATAACGAGGTCCAAGGAGCCAACAAAAACAGAAAGTATTGGCAATTATTTGTTTCCACTTCAAGCACTGGTGGGCCAAGAGATGAACTGGTGCCCTGCCCAGGGATGGTTCCTGTGCTGCACTGATGCAGCCATAGTTGACTCAGATTTTAGAAATGTATATTAGATTATGTACACCAAGGCAGGCAAGAAAGCTGTATTTATAGACAAGCAAAAAAATAGGAATAGTCCCAATTCTCAATTAAAGGATGTAAAATGAAGTCATGGAGTAGCACAGCGTAATGTGACCGTCTCACAGCTCCACTAAGCTTGAATTCCCAACCCAGCTCTCCCCAAGTCTATGCAGCTATTCTAGATTTCTACTCATATGCCAGGTTGGGCTAATTGATTATTCTAAATGGGCAAAATGTGACTTGGCATGGGTATATAAGAGTGTGTTTGCCCTCTACTCAAGCTTCCTATCTTGAACCCCATGCTACCAGAATAGACTCCAGTCCTTTCTGACTCTAAATTTGAAATATGGAGGCATTTGAGTCATTTTGCAACCAGGAAAACTGAATCCCTTTAGAATAGTCAGCACTGCTGCCGCCCAGTATGTGTGCCTCCTTTATGAAGCTTGAAAGTGGTGCATGTTCTCCCTTTTCTTTTTCTCCCAAGACTTTCAAGACTTAATAAACAAATCTTATACTGGCATATATTTTTTTTTCTTGTGATGCATAAGTTTGTATTATAAGATTTTTGTTCTTTGGGTTCAGGTTAACCTGATGCTTCTTACAATCCCTGTACTGACTAATGTGAACTCAGAAAATGAATGAGTATACTGTCCTGTATGAAAGAATATCAGGAGCATTAATGGGACCAATATGATCAAAACACAAGGGAAGGTTCTGAGAGTGGGGCCCCAGCTAACCAGTTTGTCAACCAGCAACTACAATCAAGACACCAGCATGTCTAGCATAAGAGCTTTTTAAAAGAAACCAACAATGGGTGAGAACACCGGTTTATTTTTCTCCTTTTCTTTTTTTTTTCTATTTTGCCACTAGGTAATTACATGGGGACTTCCACTGAGATCCTCAACCCTTTTCAGCTTGTATGTCTCTGATCTGTTTATAGAAATACTAGGGGTTACCCCATGCTCGCTTCACTCACCAACCTCCGTGGCCTGCACTACGCGCCAGCCACTTCGGGTCTCTGCCACTCGCGTTGTGAAGAGGGGAGCTGAACGCACCCCATGGAGACGCGGTCGCTCCTCCGAATCCCCCTCTTAAACGGTGATACAATGGGAAACAATTACAGTTGTTTTTTTACCTCCTCTTTGCTCGATCAGCTGCTGGCTTTCTGCTGATGCTGTGCCTCATGATCTGCATCTCGTGCAGCACTTCGAACATTTAAAAGCCTGTACAGCAGCTGTCCTACTGTTTGTCTTTTAGTTCTGACCCTGGGCTTGGTTAAATCTTTTGGCACAAAGTCTCCTCTCACGGGACATGAGTTCTTGATATTTTTTAGTTTATAATTTTGAAAACGGAATAAGAACCTGAAAATCTAACAACATCTCATTAAAGTTCAATAAATTCGGAAAAGAATGATACCAAACATACTTATGTAGGTTTTAAAATAAGCCCGATTTAAAGCGTGACAAAAAAGTGACATAAGTCACATAAAATCGTTGCACTTTTAGGCTTAGGATTTTTATATATATATATATATATATATACCTGCGGTGGGTTGGCACCCTGCCCAGGATTGGTTCCTGCCTTGTGCCCTGTGTTGGCTGGGATTGGCTCCAGCAGACCCCCGTGACCCTGTATTCGGATTCAGCGGGTTAGAAAATGGATGGATGGATGGATAGATAGATAGATAGATAGATAGATAGATAGATAGATATAGATATATATAGAGTTGATAACAAAGGGGGAATTTTTGGTATTATTACAGAAAGAAAAATTAAGACATAGACTAGTAATACTGTCCACATTCAAAAAGCAATCAGTGTTAGATGACATACTGTATCCAGTATGAATTCTAGCAATCTGTGTTTAAAAAATGTGTCATTGTGGTTGTCATCTTAAACGCAGCATGCAATTCAGGTTTTCATATCACAAAAAAAACACATGATGGCACAGTGAGAGCAACTATAGAGACAAGCTAAAAGATTCATGCCTGACCTGAAGACCCTCATTCTTTCAAGAAGAAGCTGAATTTTTTTCAGCCTATGTAAACACTGCCTAAGACGAGGCCTAATTGAAGTTATCAAAATAATCAAGTTGAATAAATAAAGTGGACAACAGCTGTTACTTCAAAAAAAAAAAAGAAAAAAGGGGGCCGTGTGACACAACTGGGGCCTTGTTAACAGCAAATTACACACAGGCTGTGGGGACCACAAAGAGCTGCTAATGGATGGAACCAATTATCAGGTTACATTGCATAAATTTAAACACATTGCAGGCTGATGAGCTGAATGGCCTGTGGTTGTTCAAGACACATGACGCATCTTAAGTTCGTCATCTTTTCAGACTTTTAGTTTACTTGCAGATGTTGCTTATGTAGCTTGTTTTGGCAGGGCAGAAAATATCATAACTTGCATTGTGTTGCTCATATTTCTCAAACAAACTGCACTGTTAGAAAACTAGCATTTTTATGAAGATAGGCTAAATAAAAAAGATCTAATAAAACACATGCAAAACTCTATCCCCTGTAGTAGACAACACAGTAGAATTTCCCAATTCAAAACAATATGGATACGTTCCTCAAGAATGTACAGAAGGAAAAAGCTTTAAACATGATAGGAAACAGAGCCCAAAACAAGCCTGCTGTTCTCCACAAAGATGTTACTAATGCTATAAGTTTCTGCCAGTGTTGGCTGCAGAAGGGAATGTCTCTTAAATGAGGTCATGGATCTGTTCTCTTTATATTAAGGAGTTGTTCTCCAACCACTTAAAATGATTTCTTAATAAGCAAATGCTCACATTATCATGTCTTCAGAAGAGCAGATATACAATAACTGTTGCTATATCTAACAAAAACAGTTTGGAAGCTGATAAACTGCTAATTAGCATCTCTTAGTTGGAATAGTGATGAAAAAATTAAATTGGCTTCATCGCAAAATGTTTGCAGGATGATATGCTGCTTTGCCAGCCAACTCCCAAACTAGAAAGATGTTTCTATTAACACTGGGAATCAGAAACCTGTTTTTTATCAGCTAGGCTAGTCTGACAAATTAAGCCCGTGGAGTCGTTAGATTAAGATAAGAACTTATCTTTTACTTCTAGACTGACTTTTATGTGCAGTGTTTTTTAACTGCCTGGGTAGTAATTAGGGGAGATGCTGTACCTTTTTTTGTCTCGGTGCCAGACACATAAGACATTGATTTAACCCTAAAAATGTTGATATTTTTTGTACAAGGAAAGGAAAGAAAGTCAGAAATGATCATTGTGATGATTTGTTCACACTTTTTGAATTTACAAGCGTTTAAAATGGAATAAAGAGGAGGAAGACCCTCAAAGCCTTTACCAATAATACACTGACTAACAATCTCTGCCAGGGCTATAAAACCTGCAGTTAAGTAGGGTTTTGTGGCCCAAGACACACTGAATGACATGCCTCCCCCTAGTAAAGGACACGCCAACAGAAAACACCACCAGAACAATTGCATTTTAGCATGCAAGCTTCCATCTGTAATAATACTTAGGCTGCTGACTCACTCCAAACAGACCCCCTCCAAATAACAACAATTTATTTCTTGTATAGCCCAAAATCCCACAAGAAATGCCTCGATGGGCTTTAACAGGTCTTGTTTTTTTGACAACCTCTGGACCTTGACTCCCTACGATGACAGAAAAAAATGGAAAATATCTTGGGAAAGGCAATTCAGATGAGGACCTCCTCCCAGGTAGGTTGGGTATGCAATGGGTATCAAAATAACTGGGTAAATACAACACACAAAACAGAACACAAGTAACACTCTTGACAGAGCTAGATGGCCAGTCTATCATTGCCACCTCAGAAACACAACACAAAACTATGAAATGCTTTGTTCTTCCTCGGTGCTCCGCAGCAAGTGCAGATACTGAGCGCTGTGACAACTCTCAAGGCAAGATGCAGGAATAGATTATACCCACCAACCTCTCACCATCATCTGAATGATACAAAGGTTACTGTCACAGTAAAAGTGACGTAAGGCGATGTCATATCATGTGACTTTTCTAGCGATTTTCAGTTGTTGTAGACTTCATATATCATTCACATAGCAAGTCGAAGGCAGTTTGTGGAGAGTCCCCTTGAAGCTAGTCGCATATTGTGACATGCCCAGTGATTCACTCTAACTAGTCTGTGATTTGCTCTGATTTGTCTGTAATTGTGGGGCAAGTTTATGTGCTTGAGAGTTGACAACCAATGGATCTGGAAGTACAATGCATATAAGACAGTGATGAGGAATAATGTGTTTTGTACCTCGTAAAAAGAATCAAAGTTCATCTCACTAAAGTGGGATGTTTTACGTAGCATGACAGAATGGAAAAAGGAAAAAAAAATGGGCAGAGATTGCAGCTGAGTGCCGCGTCTGTGTTGCAGCATATTATTGGCGGTCACAAAAAAGGGTGAGCACAACTGTGCTGGGAGGTTGTCCCACGGTCAGTAAATCAGACATGGCCAATGATTTTCAGCTGGCTGAACTGAAGTGGTCATGCGAGGAGATCAGCAGCGGCAGTCAGCTAGTCTGACATGCCCCACAACTAAAAGTCACGTAATGAAACATTAGCTTTACTGTCAACTGTCCTTAAAATTTTCCAATTGGGACCACTCTTTATTTAATGTGTATATGTGTTCTTAAATAAAGACACTTTAATAGCCCTAGTTTATATCATTTAACTTGGTAACAGTTAGCTTCGGCTCAGCACTAATGTTGGCCACAATCATTATACACTGGCACAGGTAATCAGTGAGCACAGAGTAGTGCTACTTGTTTTACTGCCAAGCTGCGGTATTTCTGATATTCATTGGGCTAGGTTGGAAAATTTGTTTGGTAAAAAATACTGTTAACAAGGAAGCAGGCTGTATATCAGAATTAAACAGGCTGTGATACAAAGGTAGTTGATTTCTCATCACAGCTTGACAAAGGTGAATTCTTGCCTCCCATGTACTTTCTGGCACAAATGAGTAGTTGGAAGGGAATCTGATCAACAAAACTTAAGGCCCTTTCACACTATTTAATCTTTTCAGTTGCAGATTTCCACTTCACCTTTTCCCACTTCTATGTGATGCCAAATTTAGCAAGTTGTGGACAGCTGTGGCATACTCCGGTGACCACTACTCATGTAGTGCGATTCGTAGTTGTGTAATTTGACTTTCTCAGGAGATGAGATCAGCAACTGTAGTCATCAAATTTGACATTCCCTCTGTTTAGAAATCAAATAACGTAACACCAGCTTTAGAGTTAGCAATGGTTTTATTCGGACCCTCCTCGTCAGATTGATGTTGCTTTATTTTGATTTGAAAAAAATTGGGCAACCCTGCAGTGAAGTGATTTCTTTAATTCTGGATATTTCTTCAATTCTAGTTTTCACTCCTGCAAATGATGTCTTTGTAATCATTTATGGCACTTGGCACCCACTCAATTGACTCCTGCACTGCACAATTCTTTGTGTTTGCAGTTTCACTATATGAGAATACCTCATATTAAGCCTTGGTAGCTGATTATTTATAGATGATAACATTACTCTGCTTGGGTGACTGGTGCCCTTCAACTTCTTGTCTCTCATTTAAATTTCCATTTTAAGTTTGTCCTTACAGTTTGGTCCCTGCTGCTTTGTTCATCAACCTCTGCCTGTACAGAAGACATCTCCCACTGCTACAATTGACAATCAGCTTATTGGATCCATTCATCCATTTCATTCTTAAAATGTGAATTGAGTAGGATAGAAATTAAAATACTGTACATAAAATGGGCAGAAGTTGAAAGATTTAGCAGAGGACAAATCACTTATAATGGAACTTTAAAACAGCTGCACCATCTTGAGCTCATTCAGCAGTAACTGATCACAGACTTACATAATGACATACCCAATCTCACAACCTGCCTAATGAAAATGGTGGTCATGGGGAACTGTAGTCATCTGCCAGCGTTAAGGCCAATCCACTAATCCTTAGACAAAAGGATATTATTTTAATGTGTGTGGTCAACAAGACATTTCCAGCGTGGGTCACTCACCTCTAAACTTTTATGGTTGCATGGACTTTTCCAAATTGTCTGCATATGTCCTGCAAACATCACACACCCATTACATATTCTCCCTAAAACCAAAAATATACCTGTACAAACTATACTGTAACCATGGACTCAATAATATAATATAGAAGGACCACCATCCTCTTTGCACATACCTGTAGGCATCTCTCTGAGCCCTTAGGCAACACTGGATAAGATTCCAGTTCATGCAAACACCAGACTCACAGAGAAGTCATAGAGTAAAATAACACACAATTTTAGAATGTAAAGACTCAGGGAGAACATGCAAACTATACGCAAATATTGCTGCCTGGAAATGTTATATCTAAATTATCGTGTTAACGTCAATCTGCTTGAGTTTTTGCAATTTTTTGACATACGCCACTACATATAATACATACAAATTTCTGATTTAACATTGTTCAGGACAAAATGTTCAAAGCACGTGTTGCAAACTTCCCTGCCAAACCACAGTCTCATGACATGAAATTATAGACATATTTCAACCTTACCTGAATATAATAAAGCATATTCATATCACACAAATGAAATCTACATTGTTGCTGAGAATTCATATTTTTCGTTCTTCATCTTTTATACATTACTATTTTCACTGTGCTGCCTTTTCATTCCAGTTTGATTACCTGCTGTGGAGCACATATGGACTTGGCATGGCCTTCCCATGTTTGATAGAAGTAAATCAGCATCTCATTGCCCATTTAATTCCTGCAAGTATATCAAAAGACAGATGCCATTAAATGCATATGATTATTGCGCTTCATTCCATTTACCTTCAACTGCTCTGTAATTCTCTAATTCTGAAACTGCATTTAAGAATTTTAGTGCTAATGGAAATTCATTTGAAACTCTACCCACTATTGCAATGTAACCACTTCAATTAAATAGAAATGTATAGGGATTATAGCATCAGCTCCGTGTGCACCCCATAATCAGAAAAAAGAAAAAGCAGTCTAGTCGCTTCCTTTTCATAATAAATCAGGAGGAGGAGTACCATGGTCACTAAAGCACAGTGTCCAATAAAATCAATATTTTGTTTTTTCCATGAGCCCCAGTGGATTTCTCGTCTCTTTGCTCTTCATTGTAAGTATGTGTGAATGTTTAATTAGACAGGTGTGAAGCCAGTAGCACAGTGGGTAGCGTTATCACCTCCCAGCACTCGGACTGCAGTTCTCCCATTGTTTGCATGGCTTACCTCTAGGGACTTTGGTTTCTTCCCACAAACCAAAGACATGTATTTAGGTTGATTAGTGGCTCTTAATTGGCCCAGTGTGAGTGAATATTGGTCTTTGTTTCTCTGAGTGTGACTCGTGATGAACTGCCATTCTCTCACGTCAATGCACACACACACACACACAAGGCAATCTGGCTCCAGTTTGGAACTGGTTACTCTTTTCTATTCTTCTTCACTCCCTGCCATATCAAGTCATTAGCTATAGTAGTTTTGGCATGTGCCCACATCCTTCCATTATGCAGGGAGATTTCAGATTTACTCATTAGCGGAAATGTCTGCCACAATATTAAACTGGTGAACATTTACTGCACGTAATGATTGTATGGCAAAAATGTCATTGGATTCAACTTTTTTCTATGATTCCATTCAAAGAAGATGTTTGCTTTTAGCTTGATCAGAAACTTTAAGTGAATGTAATTCTTTAGCCATCCAAAGAGTATGCAAATGGCATCCAGTCATTTTTTTTAAATATTGTCTTCAACTAAGCTAAGCCTATTAACAGGGAGGTAAAAATATCAAGGGTATCAGTGAAGTTAGGTGAATTAATTAAACAAACCGAAAGAAATCAATTCATCAATATAGTGGTCATTGTCGAAACCTGAAAGCAAGGAACTCCTCCAGAAAAACAGGAACTGGGTGGTGACTGTACACTTTTAGAGGTCACGGGCAATCTTTGAGATAGTTTTTTTTTCTTGGCCATGCATGAATGGATGATTAAGGCTGGCACATTTATTAAAAGGCTGGATTTATGGCTGGCACCAATATTAAAATGACTGAAAACTAGAGCACGAGAAAACGAAAAATATCAAAAAACTTCAGTAAGCAGTTGTTATAACTGAACCACGCTATAGATCAGGTGAGGATGTAGTTAACAAAACAGGTATAAGACTAAAATCCATTAAAGATAAAATTAAGTATATACTTAGGTTAAAACTAAATAGAAATATGAAGACTTTGAAACAAAGAAAATGAGAGACTCAATGACTGAGCTCAAGGGACAGCCAGATAATTGGAGTTGCCATGGAACTTTACCTGAGGGGTGTGGCTAGAGTCAAACTTCACATTAAAGGCGTGGCCAAAGATAAACTACATGAATGAGGTGTGGCCAGAGACAAATTGCATGTGCCCCAGGGAGTGTCATGAAAGCATCGTATCCAGATGGATGGATGATTGAACTGAAGCACTTTAATTGCACACCTATGAACACCATTCACCTTACTAGGGGAGATCTGAAGGTAATTGGCTGCACCTGTGCTTACTTATGAATGTCATAGCAGAGAATAAATGCTAATCTAATTAAGTCTTGTCAAGGTTTTATTTTTAATTGAATTTTTTCACACACCTCCTCCCCCCTTTTCCCACACTGTGGTATAAAGTAGGCCGATTATATTTGAATTAAACCAATCTACACTGATAAGGACAATGTAAGTTAAAAAAAAAAAAAGAAAGAAAGAAAAAATGAATGGATGTATCGCTCTTCTCTGTTCATTTCTGTTGAATTTTGAAACTGTTCCCATTTAAATCAATGGTACATTTGTTTTTCACAAAACTATAACATCAAAGAACAAACAGTAACTTTAAGTATTTCTTATTTAAGATATATTGTGCTAATTGAATGATCAACAGCCTGAATGAACTTGATAATATTCATTTCTGTGTTAACATTGAGTTAAATAGTTTTCTGTTTGCTACCTGGATACACATTCTTGGTGGTGATTATTTGAAAGACTTGTGTTGAATTCTGTTTACTTCTTTATTAATCACAATGTCATTGTGCTTGTTTTATGGATTTATATATGTAGTTCTTTGTTATAATCATAACTAGAAACCCATCAATAACATTATGCATTGATTCAGTAACACAAGCAGCTTATGTTGCAGAATCCTTCACGATAATAATCTTATTTCTCTTTTAAATTTCCAGTTAACAGGTCCAAATTCAGACAGAAGGCACACTTTAATATATGCACAGAGAAAGCTCTCACAGATAATAATATTACTGTTAATGGTAATATAGAGCAGCTGCTACATAACACCTACTTAAAAGCTCAACATGAACATAAACTTTAGGCAACTCTGCCTTCCTCACACTACTGTATAATAAGAAGGATACATACATCTAAAAATGTTTCCTTCTGCTTCACCTGTCACTTGTATCAATACAAGCCTAATAGATATCTAACTGCCTTGTTACATTCCTACAAATAAATGATCAATGGGTAAATTATTGATCAGTCATTGTGGTCTGTTCAAAGGAAGAATTAATGACAGAACTCCAACAGAGCTCTTACTTTCACATTTATCTGGACAATATGATGGAGCAGCAGACACCAGTGCAGCTCACAGTGCCGCCACCACTGTTTCATTCCTAGTTGGAGTGCCACTGGTGTGGAGTTTGCTTGTCCTCCTTGTGTTTGTGTGGGATTTGCTTGTGGCTGTGGTTTCCTTATAGGTAGTAAATTATTTTGTCAGTTCAGCTGCCATTTACAGCAAACAAATCCTCCAGAAGCAGCGGATGTCACTTTGTTTCTGAGCAAATCATGATGATAGGACATCTTTTTCTGGAGAGGGTGTTAACAGGAGTTGTTCTGATCTTAGGATAAATAGATAATAAAAAACTAAGAATGGGATGTACTTTTTATTTATTGATAAATCAGGTGTTTTCCTATTTTAAAGTATTGTATTTATCACTATGAATATTTGGCTGAAAAAGTGTGTAAATGTAAAACCTGCATCTGGCACTGCCTATGTGTATGTCATAGCGGCAGAAGATCAAAATAAGTTGGCAGCCAAAACTGAAAAGTGTGACTGGAATACTCCTTTTGGGCAATCGAGGGCATCCACTAAGTGACTTGGATAGCTTAACCTGATTTTGCCTTATGCCCATTGCTACCAGCTCCTTAAGATCTAACATTGGAATAAGCAGATTTAGATAATGGATGGATATTTGTTTCTAATAATAGTGATGTGATTTAAGTTGTCATAAAATTGTAGAACTTTTGTCCTTTTGTCTCTAATTGATGCTCTTTTGTTTCTCCAATGGAATTTAATTTTCCAAATAGCATACATACAATAATCATTTCTAACAAACGTTATTTAAAAGATAATTTAATTTAAAAAAATTATGATCAAGCAAATATCTTATTTTATTGTGTTGTGCCACAAAAGCAAAGAAACCATTTGTCATAAAGAATGGAACTTAAACATGGGTCCCAGGTACAATCCTTCTATATAAAAGCGGTCGGGATTGTCCTTCCGTCTCGTGAGTGCTATGCAGGCGCGGAGTTTCGAGTTTTTGCAATGCACGATGGGATTTGTAGTTTTGTTTTTCCAGGTAAAAGATGATTTTCTACTCCAGACTGCGCAATATCTTCTTCTTCTTTCTTACTATATAAAAGCGGTCAAGATTGTCCTTCCATCCCGTGAGTGGAAAGCGTAGCGGTATTCCGCTTATCACAGACTTACTGCTTGCGGTACGAAGCGACATGATGTGAGCAGAGTTCTGGTACTCCCATCGTTCCCTTGCTTTTGTGCGCGATGCGCTGGAAAAATAGACAAAATTATGTCTCTGGAAATAATTAATGTTGATGGAGTACAAATGCATCACCGTGTAGTAAATATCAGGAGGGGTCAAAAGGGCGACCTCAATATAGAAAAAAAGTTTAAATTTCATCACAAAAATAACAGAAACTACGAGTATTAAAGCAATATAACCAAATTAATGAGTTTGTATAAAATATAAAATTGATCCACATATTGAATTGCCTTAAGAAGTGGTCAACTTAAAAGTCGGTCGCCTTAAAAGGTGGGTCAGCCTAGTTTTGGAATAACATCTGTGTTTTCAGGCCCTTTAATTTGACTGATTTATAGGTTTAACCTTTTTAAGACTCAAGTATTTGTGGGAATAAGTTATCAGGTAAACATAACCATCTTTCCTTATCATGCTTTCTTATCATTTGATTCATGCAAAAGCAATGTACATTGCATTTCCAATTACTTACAAAACCAAATATATTAATACATTTTACTTAAATTGAAATAACCCCTTCCATCAGTGCTGTTGTTCCATTTTCAGTGCCGGACCCTGACACTTTCTGTGTTGAGTTTGCTTGTTCTTTCTGTGTCTGCATGGGTTTCTGGAGACTTCGGTTCCCTTCCACCTCTCTAAAATGTGCCTGTTGGGTTAACCGAAGATTCAAAATTGTCTCGATGTGAATGACAGCGCATTGTGCTCTGACATAACCTGATGTCACGTGTACCCAAAATGTGTCCAGACTTTGTCCATAATTTTCCAGGGTATGCTCAGTTTTTCCTCAGTTCTGTAATGGGATGTGGAGAGTGGATGGATCAATTAATATAATATTTAATGTATAAAGGTCAGTCAAAAATAACCTACATTTGTTTTTCATTAACACAATAGTAACACACTAGTTACACCAAGCTAGCAGTCAGGCATTGTGGTGCTTTGCCTATGGCACTGGACTGTGAAGCGTAAGGCTGTAAGTTTAAAAGTCTTGACTGACCCATTTGTTGACCATGACAAACTCATTTTACCTAATTGTGTGCCAGTTACTCAATATATAAATGTAAATCTACTAATAATACTGAACACCTAAAGAGCTTTAGGTTTGTGTTCACAATAGAAAAGCAATATTCAAAAAAAAGAGTGCCAGTAAACGTAATGTCAACACAACAGCCTTACTTCTCAACACATTTGGTACAGCTTCTCCCAGGATTCCTGTATATCTTCAAAAAATCCCTCTTAGCTAGTAGACAAGCTACATAAGTAATATTGCATTAAACTCATGGAAAACAATAACCTTTATAGCATCTTTGATGCCTGTAGACAAATAACGATTTGAAGAAACATGACGGACAGGACTGTCTGATGTCCTAAGATCTCAAAGCACAGCTGCTGAGTGCTTCAGGAGTGTGGGCAGCAGTATGAGGGAAACATTGTCATGCAATGGCAGAACATCTTGTGACAGTTTCCTTGGTGTTCTGTTAAATCAGATTATCATTTGTTTGAACTCCTGAAAGATGCTTTAGGGGGGATGTCATTTTGCCAAGGACCAAGAATTGACGAAAGTGGTGCATACTTGATTTGCCACCTCAATGAAAGCATGGTTTCAAAGCATATACATATATTTGCCTGATGCAGAACATATATATTGAAACTATGGTTAAACACTTTACATTTCTATTGCAGTTTTTTTCCCAAGTTTAATAAATTAATTATGAATTCTTCTCGATTTCTACTCACATTCTGTCAAATATTAACATAAAGATGTAATATTCAAAAACAGCCTTTAATCCCCATTATCGTCTCGCTGTGTCACCCTAAGAAAGTCACTTAACCAGTTTGTGCTTCAGTTATGAAAAATAATATCTAAATAATTGATCTCGCAAGATAGAGTCACAGATGGTGTGTTGCTTTGCACGTGCACAGGCGGGAGACCTTCCAGGGCTTATGGATAGACCCCAGGCAGGAGCTGGAGTGGATGTAGTCACCCCTGCGCAGAACAGAAGACATAGGTAAGGCAAGGCTGCCACTTCTATAAGATCAATTATAAGAAGTTAGCTGATAAGCTGAGCAGCAGAACTGACAGTTTGTTCTTCCATGGATTTCTGCCTATGCCTTGTGGTTTATGTCTTAGTGTATGATAGAGGGGTATAGTTTTTGTGGGACATTAGGACGCCTTTTGGAACAGATGGAACTCTGTACTGCCGTGATGGATTACATTTGAACTGGGGGAGCATTGATTCATTCACAAGATGTCTGCATAAGCTAGACTGTTTTAACTATGGAATGCTGGGAAGGGAGTTTAGGAAAGGAAACATTTAAAAGTTTGAATAAGATAAGTTAAGTTTATACTTAGCAGTAATATTATTAAAGATAAGTTTGAAATTACTGGTCTGCAGGCAATGAGCCAAAATAAAATTAGCAATACATTAAAATGGCTTGTCTTAATGCTAGAGGTATTAAGAACAAAACAAATAAATTTGAAATGTATGCACATAAATAAGATTTAATAGCAGTTACAGAACGGTTAGCTAAGTCCTAGAGACAGGGACGTGTATAATATAAATTGATTCTTAATATATAGAAAAGATAGACAAAACAGAAAAGGAAGGGATGGCCATTTACAAAAGAGAGGAATCAAATTTGAGTCTGCTTGAAATGAGAGATGAGCCATATATTTGTGAAGATATGTGGATTTAACTAGAAAGCAATAAAGACAGAGGTTTGACCTTGGGAGTGTGTTATAGACCCTTACAGAGATAAGAGTTTAGATATAAAAGTATGTAGTTTACAGGGGGACTTTAATTATCCAGATATTAACTTGAAGAGGGCTACAATAAGTAGAGAAAGGTATTTTAAAACATCAACAAAAGGTAAAGCCTGATTAAACATGTACAGTTTGCCTGTAAAAATGAGGACAGAATTGAGAGGGTAAAGATAATCAAAAGCATACAATCTAGTGATCACAATGGAATATTTTTCACTGTGATTGAAAGAGTATGGAGTTACAGTAAATTTTAGGCAAATAAATTTTGAGCTAGTACACTCAGATAAACTTTTAAACATGGAGATGGTAAAGGAGCAGTGAAGAAAGTTTAAAAACATTGCAAAATCAATAGAGATGCATAAAGAGTTTACATCCCTAGGACATCCATTTAATGTCCCATTTGGGGCAAGGACGAATAATAAAGATTCAAAAGAATTGGCACAATGCACCTTTCTTGGTTTGTAATGCTTCTGTAGGTCAGGGGCTCCATCCTTTCTGGAAGCTGCTTTTCAAATGAACGCCAGCTTCTGGTGAGGCATCTGTGTAAATACACCTCAGACCAGAAGGAGCAAAGCTTGGTGTGCATGGATGGAAGTGACATTCGGTGTCATCCTGTATATTCTACTCCATTCTAACAAGGAAACTGGTGCCTGGTTAGTGACCATGTTACACCCTTAAAAATCCCCCACCACATGTCTTTCGGCCAACACACATGAGACATTCTCAAGGCTCACATAAGTGACAGCATATTACATACTTTAAAGTTCATTCCAAAATGAAAAACGTTAGGAAATACAAGAAAAATGTGGCAATGGATGAAAAAGGAGCTAGGTAAGTAATCACAAAAGAAAATGCAGCTGTATAACGCATACAAGGCAATTAACTCCAGTTATAACCATAGGGTGCATGAGAACATGAGGGCAACGGTTAAAAATGACATTAGAAAAATTAACAGGCAGTTTGAAAAGAATATTGTGGAAAATTCGAAAGACGAATCAAAGAGATGATTTTAGTAGCAAGAGATTGGTCAAGGAGAAGGCGAGGTGTATTGTAGTAAGAATGAAATGGAATATAGTGAAATTGCATTGCAGCAATGTCTTTCAGCGTGCTAAAAAGAACTGTTTGGAGAACTCTTAAGAGTGTACAGTAAGCAACTGCTCTCAGTAATTGCTGATTCTGATCATTCATACTGTTGCACAATGGCTGCTTTTAAATGGTATAACTCTAAATGTACTTTGGCCTTCATAATTTATGTAAGAATGTTATATCTCTTCTCTTTTAATAAAAACAACATAAGAAGAACAAGTTGGCAACTCATAAACTTCATATTAAAGTAAATCTTTGAAGGACAGCTTCCTGTCCACATTCTCCATCTCCCAAAAATCCAGAATAGTTGTGAACTTCATTTGGCATCCGTATATTATGTCGAAAGAAGCAGAATGTGAGCAGAATAGTCGATTGTTTCACTTGACTCTTCTGCTGTGTATTGTGCATTAGGTGGGTTTTCAGTACTGGGAGGGTCCTTCACATTGTGGTAACGATTTCTGTGATACACCAGTCCCTCTTTATTGAGTCTTGAGTGTTGCCTGACTGATAACTGCTTTGTACAATGGCCATTTTCTTCACATCTAATAGGGTTTCCTTAATACAGCAGTCAAAGTCATTGAACTGATGTGTTGTGGCATCTCCACTGATATGGCTGGCTTTCTTTCTTCTTTGTTTGTACTGTATTTCCTTGAACCTGATGATCTAACTGTGGACTTGATGGTTCATGATGCTGACTCGTATGTAAAAGGAGTGAATACAGGTGGTGACTTATGCACAGGAGTGCTTTTGGAAATTGTCAACCAGAGCATTTGCATGTCTGGGTTTTAATGCTGTCTCTTTTTAGCAGCTGTTATGTGGATCCCTTCAGCACCTGCTACCCAAGCTGATGTTGTTCTAACAACAACCTGAATCCTGCAGAGTTTGTGAATTTTAGTGGCAATTAAGTTAAAAAGAATCTATAAAAAGGGAATGAAAATTAGTCTTATTGTAAAGTAGCATATATATATATATATATATATATATACATATATATATACACAGAAGAAGAACATTAACACACCCACTAGAGTTTACATAGTGTTTAATTAAAAATGGGATTAATCTACTACCATAAAACTTTGAGTCTGTGGGTTACATGGCATGCATGAGAAAAAGCCCTCAGTGCTGCTGAAAACCTCAACTAATGTATAGCCTCACGTGTGCCACTTTCATTTTGTCAGAATTTAATCTTTACTCTGCCCATAACCTTTTCTTTTACATATTGCTTGCTTTTAATCCCATCCTCCACATGCATTATGTTCATAGCAACATGTTTTTAATTCACCATTCACTGGCCATGTGATTGGAACACATCATGCTATTTAGCGCCTGTAAAATTTCAGCTCTCTCTCTCTCTCTCTCTCGTGGTTTCCCCTGTTTTTTTTTTTTTTAAATTTTAAAATTTGGACTCCTGCCTGTTCACCTGATGATTTGCCTACCTTCTTCTGAAAAAGCAGGTGTGGCATGCGGCTGGGGGTGGAGTCCAGCTGGGAAGCCCAGGAGGACCCGGAGGAGGGCTTGTGCCTCCTCCTGACCACGAGGGGATGACCGTCCTGGTTGTGTTGGGGGCCACAGGTAGAGGGAAGCCCAACCCTGTAGGGGCCCGTGGCCACCGCCAGGCGGCGCCCCGGTGCCTGAAGAACCCTGGACCTCAGCACTTCCGCCACACCAGGAAGTGCTGGGGGGAAGAAGACTTGGGACACCCGGAGGGCTTCCAGATGCGCAGCCGGCACTTCCGCCACATGGGGGTGTTTTCCACGGGGGATTGCTGGGAAAGCAGCTGGAGCCCTCCGGGCTAGTATGTAAGGGGCCGCCTCCCTTCATTTATCAGCAAGAGTCGGGTGGAAGAGGACGGAGCCCGGAGAGAGAGGAGTGGAGGCGGCCAGAAGGAAAGGCACTAGAGACTGTGAGGCCTGGACTTTGGGGGATCGGTGCTGGAGGCACTGGGTTTGCACTGACTAACTGTAAATATTTATATAATAAATGAGTGTGCTGGGTGAACAAACAAAGTCCGTCTGTCTGTGTCTGGGTCCAGATCCACACAGGATACCAACACATCAAGAATTAATTGGTTCATGTTAGAGATGACCAAGAGCCTAGAACAGCTATATTTTGAGACTTAAAGGAATTTGTAACCAATTATAATACTTTCTGCCATATTCACTTGATGTTCAAGAATATTTATTAACATTTTAAATACTATAAGCTGAACTTTTCAAACTATTGCTGACAAAATGTGTTTAGGCCCAGAATTGATCCTCAACTGGGACCATTTTGATTTGAAAATCTATGAAGATTTGGAAGTGAATGGCTTTAATTTGTTGGAGTATTGCCACTTAGAGATCAAAATTGGGTTAATCGTGGCTATTCACCCAGTGTATAGTTTGTCCAGAGTAAGATACCATCTACTGTACAGGAGGTCAATTAACAGCTGAGTACAGATACTGAAAGAGATATATCAGAATGCCTAAACTGTTTCACTTATATCATTTATACTTAACTGAGCTTAACTTATTCCAGCAAAAAAGAAAGAGTTTAACGTTACAGTTGGCTAAGGAACACAAAAGTGAGGCACCTAAACATTGATAATATCGTATATTGTGGTTTGATGAAACTCAATTCCAGATTCCTTATACTGGTCAGAAAAAAAAAACTCTATATTTGGCAAAACTCCCATAAGCCTAAAAATTTCTGCTTTTGGGTATTGGCAGTAGAGGCAGGTAGTATAACATTGTGAGGTATGTTTTCATGGCAGACATTGAGTTTGTCAGTATGAGCAACATTTGAATAGTACATGAATATGAAGTGAATATCCTGGCCAACCAGGCACATGGAGTCTCTTCATGGCTGGAGTGTGGCCATTTCTGAATGGGCTTTTTGTCACCATGACAATACTCCATATTACAGTACAAGAATCTGAAAGCCCTAGAACAATCCTAGAAACGTGATGGTGAATTCAGCTAAATTTAATGTGTTCCCCAGTTAGCAGTTCTCTGTCAAACTGAGCATCTGTGGAATGAAAGGAACCAAGCTGTTCATAGTATAAATCCAGGAAGATTTTATTTGCAAGAACAATGAGACACAGTGGAGTTGATAACAGCCAGTATCCCAGGGATGTACTTTTGATTCAGGTTCTAACTGTTTCAGGCTGTTCTGCGGACAAATGGAGGCCAATTTGCTGTTAGGAAAGTGTACCTAACAAACTGGCCACCCAGAGTATACTAACTTGCTTTTCTTATTACTTCCTAACTGTTTTCACTTTCATAAAATCTATAGTTATAGTTTATCTGCTTTGCAGATTTTTCTTCGTGTGCCACATGTGAATTGAAGGGCACAGACTTCATTTTGTTTGCTTTAACTGCTGCTTGCTCTTTGAAGGAATTATTTCTTGCATATTAAAACAATAGAAATGAAGCAAATAGTTTCACATTAATTGGCCATTTGGAAGAAAATAAGCTCTCTTCACAGTATAAAGCAAAATTCTATTTTGTCTTAAGGAATAGCCCTGGGACAAGAGCTTTCAGGCTATGTTAAAGTAAATGGAAAGCTTTGATCTGAGGACTAAGTGGATCTGATTGCTGCTTTCTGTTACAGACGTTGATGATATTTGGGGGAAAATGTCTGGGCACCTCTGTTTCAAAGGCCGGGCAGCACTTAAGGGCTGAAACAACCCCATTTCTGACTTTTATTGCCAATCTCCTTATCTACCACAAAAAAAGTTAACCTTTTCTCCCTACTCCTCCGCCCACCTAAAACAATAACAAGACCTTCCCTCGGCCATTTGCAAGGTGTGGACAGTGAAGTGGATGGGTAAATGTTTTCAGAAATGAATGATTCAACTTGTCAGCCTGACCCTGCTGCCATTCACAGAGAACCTAATTTTGAAAGTTTATACTGAATTAACTCCATCTTCCCTTGGCTGTGCTCTGTCCTTCACCTTTATAAATGGGGTCAAGAGGGATGTGAGTGCCTGCAATAGATACAATTTACTGCTCAGATTGCAATTTTAAAAAATTAGAATAAGTATTAGTGACAAATGCATGGCACATATTCTTTTCTTACCCAGTTCATATTAATACACTGGTCACACTGGTTTTATTTGATTAAAGGGATCCTGTCAGAATGCTAGGAAGTAAACTCTGTTAAGGGCTGCCATGAGTTTGGCTGTGGTAAAGTGACGTGCCGCAGGGAGCAACCACTGAGCAAACAAACAGAAGATATTCAAAGATTGTTGTATATAGTGTTTTCTTTAGAATTAACTGAAAATACGATTTAGTGATTATATTTAGTGAGTGATCAATCGATCCACTAGTCAGAGTCCTCCTCAAGAAGTTGTTTCATGTTGTTGTCCAAAAGCTTCTGATCCCAATATGCTTCCTACCTGTTACCTGTTTGTAGTGTAGTTAAAGTAATATAGAACACTATAAAATTTGCTACTTAATTTATTCTGTTATAATCGTGCAGGTGTATTGGCTAATTTCCCACATCTGCCATGCTGTATGACCCAGAGTAAACCACTGAAGGCCATGTCATATTGCACAATTTCCAGTCAGAGAATTCATTTTATTATCTTAACATCTCCAGGGCAGTCATGGTGTGCTCTTGCGACCACCAGCTATGTAGTCTGACATGCCCTGCAACCAGTTTGCAACTCACCCCAACAAAAACAAACAGGTGTGATATTGTCTTAAGTTGTAGTGGTGGGCTCTGTGTTTGTACCATTTAAAAACCAATGCATGCTCAGCCAGAAGTAAAATTCATATAATGCAGCTACGCAGGAGTAAGGAACGTGGGTGTTTTGGACCTTGCAAACAGAAGAGAAGCCATTCTGCCTGAAGTTTCATGTTTACATACTACAACAGAATGGAAAAAATAAACCTTACCTGCAAGGTATTTATGCAGTGCGGACTCTGTCAAGGTGGCATGTTATTAGCTGTCAGAAAAAGAGGCTGAGCTTGCAATATTCTGGAAATGGGGAAACTGCTGGAAAGTCATCATGCTCTCGTCATCCCAGTGTGATTTCTAGTTATATAATCTGACATCCTCAGGCAATAAAATCGACAGCTTCAATTGTCGAGTTGGATTACCTCCAACTAGAAGTTGTGTAATGTGGCATCGGATTTAGCCAGCCTGCAACTGTAAAAAATGCATGCAAAGAGCTCTAACACTTCCTGGTCTCGTAAGCTGCATTGTAAGCTGTATATAATGAAGAAGCATCAAAGGAGCATAACCAGAAATATTTGGGTAGGCATCTGTCTTGCTATATGGTTGCGAGACATAGACACTATCCAGTGACTTGAGATGAAGACTGGACTCCTTCGGCACTGTGTCTCACTGGTTTGACTTTGTTTCGAATGATCAGTTGCTCACAGAGTCCTGAATGAGGCACATTACCCGCATTTTGACAGTTACAGCACTTTGGCCATGTGGCGATTCCCAGAGGGTGATCCGGCTTTAAGTGACTGGACCAGGCCAAGAGGATGTCCACGTAACACCTGGCTGTGGCAGATAGATGGCCATTTCTAGAGAGTGGGACTGGACCACATGTCTGCCTGGAGGGGGTGCCAACCAGGATAACAAGCTGTTTTATCATGTGGCGGGTGCAGCAATACCAGTGCATGCTCCACAACCTGACCCGACCTGACCTGACTATGTGCAAAACTTATTTTGATTTCTGCATTTTTAAACCAGCACTGCCCATACTTTGGTTTCTTCCTACACAACTAAGAAATGCAGGTTAGATTATCTGATGAATGTAAATTGGTCTCATATGAAAAAATGTGGATGTTTGCCAGTGAGGCACCCCATGTAAGGTTGACTCCTTGCTTATTGCAGCCATGATCAGTTCCTGCTCTACTTGACTCTAAGCCAGGTAGAAATTGGATGCATAGTTGCGTGACACTATTTGTAACTGACACCTGAAAGGTCACATCCTTGCCCTCTCATTGTATATTGTTAATTCAAAAATAATGCCATAATGGGATAAATTTGTAAATAAGGACAGATTTTTGCCTGAAAAGAGCATAAAAGAGATTTTTCCAACTTTAAAGTTCAGTCATGTAGGATTTTAAATAAAATGTACCCTCCCACAATCCTGCCCTAAAATTCAAGCCCTTTCACATGCTGTATCTTTTTCTCTCACACATGGGTTAAACAGCAATTATCTATGCTGCTGAATACTACTGTGCCAAATGCTTTTGAATCACTACGTAATTTAAAAAATATATATAATTACAGGGCTATGCCATTATTTAAAAAAACACATACTTTATACTTAAATAAAATCCGCACCATTGTACTTTGGACTGCCTGGGTAGGCCTAGGATCAATCAGGCCCACCCTTGACTACACAATGGCTGCAGTGCTGCAACTCCAGGAACCTGAGTTTGATAATCTAGACTTGATGTTATGTTAGAAGAATTGAGTGGATAGGACTGGCAAGTTTTGTTGGGCTGCATGGCCTGTTATCATCCAGATTATTCTAATGTTCTAATGACAAAGCACTGTTTGTGTTTTCTCAGGTATTCAAAAATATGTCTTAAGTCTTTAACAGCATTATGGTCTTGATATTGTTTCCTTCTGAGGTTCTTCAAAATAGCTTTTGTTTAGGCCACTTGCTTCAACAGTTATCTTTTGTAACGAGCAAGAAATCAAAATTGTGGGATTTATATTAGAAGACATGACACCTCAAAGCTACATGTAAAACGTAACCAGCTGAGTGGACCATGGGACTCCACTTCCCCTCCTTCCTAGAGGTTTACATACGTTGTTTCCTTTGTTGACTTGCTTAATAGTCATGACAATGCACAGTTTTGTGGATTCTGTTTGATTATTTACACTGTCTGTGCATTATGGCCACTTTGAAGAAAGCCAAATCTCCTTTTAAAAGAAATTCATGGAAGAATCTAATGGGTTTAACCATTTGTTTCTCATAAATGTCATTTTCAAGCGAACACTCCAGTGAAAAATATTTTTTACATGTTACTTAGCCTGTGTAATTTTTAAAAGTGGTTTTTTTTTGGCAGAATGGAGACAAAGAAGTTTAAAACATAATAGAGTGCAATAGTGTTCAGTGTTGTACAACAGCAAACAATGTGAAAAAGAAAACATGAAAAAAGAAAAAAAGAAAATTCAAGTAATTCATGTCACATAATCCATATACAAGTGGAACCTCGGTATACGTCCTTAATCCGTTCCAGACCCTTTGACTTATACCAAACAGGACGTATACCAAACAAATTTTTCACATAAGAAATAATGGGAAAATGATTAATCCGTTCCCATGAAAAAAAAAAATCCTATTGCTACTGGCATATTATACATTGATGGGGTTGTATAAAATAATTTAAACACTGCTTAATACTAAAATACATAAATACAAAAGCAATTAGATGAAATAAATGAAACTTTTACCTCACTTTACTTTTTAATAACATCTTTGTTTTTCACAATCGTAGATACCGTCGTTCTCAGCAAACGGTATCAACAGCCATGTCCCGGATACGCATGCCACCTTCATACTTTTCAACAATCAATTCAAATTTACATGAAAAAAACACAAAATCACATTGTGACGATGCAGGTTTGCTGTATGCTCCCATAAGGCTGCCGGGGAGCCCTTGAATCCTACACCATCGGTAATGTGCCTCGCTGCTAACCTCATCGGTAACAACAAAGCAAGGGGATGGTGAAAAAGTGCAAAGTGCTTTCATTAAAACAATTAACAAAACAAGGTGTTCAAATTAAAGTGCAGTCTCCAAAGTTCCAATAAATAATCCATAAAATCAGAAGTGAAACGTGGAGGTTAAAAACAATAGAAAAAAATCTTCTTAAAAACAACAAAGTTAAAATAGAGCAGGAAGCATTCTTTAAAAAAAAAAACAAGAAGCCCGGTGCCTGCTTCTCAACTGGGGAGTCACCCTACTTGCAGCTGACCTTCGCTCTCCCTGCTTCAGCCACTTCATCCATGCGCACTCTCGCTCTCTCTCTCTCTCACGTCTGTTCTTTCTTTTTACTCCCCTTCAAGCCAACTCGCGCTTCTGTTTATCAAGATAAGCAGCCCCAGGAACAATCATGAATGCGGACGGTCCCTCACAAGTGCACTTTGGTGAGAAACGCCCACATCGCTAATCGCCCTGACAACCTTCACCCACATAACCACCACACCCCCTCACCAAGCTGCGAGCGCGGTGATTATTTATTTTAAAGCTGGACTTTGACAGGAGCTGTGGACTCGCTTTATACACACGTGAAAGTTCACAGAGAGTTATAGCGGGTTGTTCACTGAATGCTAGCTAACACTCGTGGGCAGTCGTGGCTTTGTCTCGAGAGAAGCAAACAAGGTTAGCCGCGAGTCGTATTCCAAACAAAGGTCGTATACCAAGCAAAATTTTTTGTGTCCAAACAGGCCGTATACCAAGTTGGACTTATTCCAAAGCAGACGTATACCGAGGTACCACCGTACTGTATTAGTTATCCAGCCATATGCTCAAAATGGGCAAAATGTGGACTCTTGACCAATAAGGTAGGAAGAGAGGTAGGTAGCTACTTCCCATGATGCTTTACTGTTTATATGAATGCTAATAATTCAGGAAGGAACTGTTCAACAATATTTTAGCAGAAAAAAGCTTGTGTTTTGCAATTTTTCAGCATACAACTGGATAACTGAAATGTGGATTTTTTATTTCACAAGTAACATGAGATTTTATTTTTTGCCATGGACTTTTTCATATAATTTTCTGTTATACAACACTGATCACTATTGCCTACTATAATGTCATAAAATTATTTCTCTCTATTCTCCATGAAAACATGACAATAATTTTTTTTTGCATGGGCACCGCTACAAAGTACAGTACTTGCAGTAAGTAAAATATAAAAACTACCATTTTTGGGTGAAGTATTCCTTTAAGGACAACATGGCTGGTGCTACTGCCTCAGAGATCAAACATCCTAGATTCGAATCTAGTACCAACTTGCTGTCTGTGTGGATGTTACATGTTCTCCCAGTCTCTACATACTCTGGTTTTCTTGTGCAGGCAATTCTAAACTGGTGCCAGTTATGTGAATGTGGGTGTACATGTGTCTTTTCCCTGCAGAGGACAGGTGCCCTGTCTAGGTGTGTTTCCTTACCCTACAACCCTAGATTGGTATTAAATATGATGATATG
The DNA here is from genome assembly GCF_016835505.1 of Polypterus senegalus. Lineage (NCBI taxonomy): Eukaryota > Metazoa > Chordata > Cladistia > Polypteriformes > Polypteridae > Polypterus > Polypterus senegalus. The sequence continues at coordinate 75,929,186 of NC_053167.1, forward strand.
TTGTAATACTTATACACAGTATACAATCGTTTAAATGTTTTACTTATTATAATACCTATGTCTGTAAATGCTTAAATGTTTTACTTTTTATAACACAAATTTTCTCCACCCTACAATTCATTTGTTCCCATGAGAAGAGCCAAGCAAAATGACACCTTTTATTGGCTAACTAAAAAGATTACAATATGCAAGCTTTCGAGGCAACTCAGGCCCCTTCTTCAGGCAGGATGTAATTTTGTTCCCAAGTAAATTACTTCTATTTAGTCCATCTGAAATGTTCCATCTGCTCAACATACACTGAATGAAATTCTGTCACGTGGAATCACCTGGAGAGGTCCAAAAGCTTGAATTGTTTTCTTTACACTCTGACCTTCCTACGGTCAAAGCTGGATTTTTAACAGCAATGAAACATCACCATAGTCTGACCCTAGCCCTCTAGATCACTGTAGATCAAATGGTGCAACTCTTGACAATTGCAATCCGGCTTTGTGGCCCCTACACTCTGGGACTCTCTTCCTTGATTTATTGTCAGCCTCAATCTGTTTCAGCATACAGAATAAGACAGTAGAAGCACCTGTTCTCAGTTAAATTTTGGTTGCCATCCCTTCGTCTCCAAGTTTACATGTCTCTGCAATTTAGTGAAATCACTTCACCATACCTCACTATACACATTAACTTTGCGCGCTGTGCTTGAAAGTTTGAGTCACATATTTTTAATCTGCCCTGAACAATTTCTTTGCACCCTACCTAGTAGTTTTATTCTGCTTAAGCTTAAGCTGCAGAGCTCTCTATAGAAAACTTGATTTTAAGTAGCTCCCATTTACACTTGCTATTGTCAGAGTGTGCTTAACTGGCAAGAATTTGCCAGAGGTGAGAGCACCATTAGGATTACACATGACAGCAGAGAAAGATCGAGAGAGTGAGAGAGAAAGAGAGACACTCAATGGCAAGAAGAAATGTCTTGCCTATGAAACATAAAGGTCATTAAATGGAAAGATGATATGTATGCATCCTGTCTGTCCTTCAAGGGCAGGAGTCTAAGGCCAAACAGAAATATACAACATATCTCCAGAAAACTAGAGGGCAGGCAATCTAACACATTGTTATAACCTACGAGAACCTTCCATTAAGTCCTCACTGATCGGGAGAGTGGCTTGGATCTTGTTTTTACTTTCTTTCAAGGATGTATCAGAAAGATTGTCAGGGGTTGGTAAACTAGTAGCTAAAATCAGAAACCAAGATTCACAGGGTATTGTTATTGGTAAATTCTACACTAAATTATTTTGCTTAAATACTAAGTTTCTAACAAAGTCTTCCTTTCATTTTTAAGCAGATTTTGGATGTCCTTAAAACCAAGCAGTGCTCTTATACAACACAGGCACTATGATCTCATGTATCACATAATATGTACATCCCTCATCAACCACACACAGCATCATTGCATTCGAATGCTGCACAATGGAAACATCCATGAAAACAAATAAACAAAATGGTGTCAGTAATGTAATGGTAAAAAAAACAAAATTGTGCAGTCCTGACAGCTGGGGCCTGACCTTTTCTTTGAAAAGAGAGTGTCTATGAAAAGCACTTTTAAACTGGAGAGCAAACATTTTTAGAAGGGAATGTAAGGGCCCTTCTCTCAGAGCAGTTATCTAGGAAACTGCCTTGAAGGCCTATCCGTGTTAGGCTGAAAGGACACCGGGAGCTGCTAGTGGGAGTTTTATCCTGATGTACGTAGCGCAAAAGCTACTTATGGCCTTGGTCACAACTGGCTCCAGGATGTATAGAAGACTGGCTTTACAACTAGGGGCATACTGAGGGTAAAGCCTGAAGAGTGGGCCATTTCTTTAGAAAAAAGCAAACACATATTAGTAAAATGTCATCATATTTAAGTAGACAATCGATTTAAATAGATCCAAGTGCATTAA